>NW_024581112.1:232733-474000 GCF_017639235.1 Corvus kubaryi | reverse complement strand
GAGAGGAGAGGAGAGGAGAGGAGAGGAGAGGAGAGGAGAGGAGAGGAGAGATTACTGCTGAATTAATGCATTTGAATTTTGCATTGACTAGGGCTTAAGGCAGAAAGGGTGAGATTCAGCTCACCTAATGCAGATATATAAGTTATCAGCAGAGCTGATGATACCCACCTAAATTGAAAGACATAGTGATAGGGTAAAAAACACTTCTTCCTCAAGAAAGTATGTAAAATAAGGCAGATGAATCTCCAAAGTGCCTATTTCTCTTCATTGACTATAACGTGAACTTTGGCAACCAGAACTCCTGGGGATGCCTCCACTTCATAGACATCAAAATAACGGGAATTAATTTCGCCTAAAGTGCTTCAGCTACATCAGAAGGCTACTAGACAGTGGTGTATTTCTGAAGACCAGTGTGATAACAATTGATAACCAAAGACCAGAATACTGACCTTAAACCAGAGATGTAAACATGCCCTTAAATTAAAACCCCGCTCTTGGTTCACTTTGACTAACAAAGTCTGGTAACTGGTTACTGGAGGATTATGAGAGTGAGACTGGGAATTCCGAAACAAACTGTAACATTTATTGACTTGAAAATTACCACTGAAACTGTATTTTGGGGCTGTTGTCCTCTTATTTAATTTGTGTGCAACCAAGGAGCTTAAATGATACCATATGAAGCACATGTATAAAAAACCTCACTGGTAACAAAACCAGAAGCAGAGGCCAGTACAGACCAGAACAAACAGCACAAAACAAATGAAAAATCCAGCAGCAGCTCCAACTGAGTTATGAATGTTATGAAATTATGAATGTGGTTATGAGACTGATGGAAATTAACTTTTATTTTAAAATAAAAGAGTGATTAAAATGGAGTTAAATTTCAGAACTGGAGCAACAAGAGGAGAAATTGGGAACTTGTATCACAGAACAAAAAAATTTCAGTGAAGCCCTTTTCTTTAAAAATAATGGAGTATTAGAAATTCAAACTACTTGAAGAACAATAGTTCAGCCAATCAGGGATCAATTTATAATGACAATATTTGATAGAAATGCATAGTTACTATTATAAATAGCTAAATCCTCTTTTGGCAAAATTTTCATAGATGCCTCCATATTTTCTACAACTCTGGATGAGTTAAATTAATGTCTTCCTAAGAGTCAGACAGTGAACATCTGGTTTGCACCACTAAGATCTGAAGTGTGTGTTTGTATGTGTACAAAATAACTTCATTGCTGACCTCCTCCTTCATTGCTTGTCTTCTCTCTCTGCTTTGAGACCAGAAGAAAAGGAAGGAAAAAAAAAAAAATCACATGCCCTGTGATCGCAACACTTCACTGAGAGCAAGACCTCAGCTTCTCGCAGGTTTCCTCTGAAAAAACATTCTAATAGAAGCGTCAAGGAGTAAAAATGAGACAGTCATGAAATTAGTCATAGCTGTGTATTTTCCATCTCCCAAAGATGTCAAATTTGGATGGTGTTTTCCAGCTGTAACTTTGTTTCAGAGCGTTAAAACAATCTTATCTGAACTGAGATAGTTCCTTTCTCCCAGACTCTCCAGCTGTATCCAGCTCTGTTGGTCTGAGAGGTCCCCAGGCTGGCTGGGCTGTGTTCTAGTGGACGCCCCTCTGCTTCAGATGTTTATCTGCTTTATCAGGAGGAGAGTCTGTGAACTTAGTGCTGAGAAGGAAAAGCTTTCAGATCTCAGAAACTTTGGACATGGCAGACAATAAAAATGAGGAAGGGAAATAAAACCAGAAGACAGAACTTTAAATAAACACTGGGAAAGAGATTTTGCTGGTGGCACATATGACACTTATTTTTATATATGCATGTATATCTCATATACTTTATATTGCTGATTCTGAATTCAATTTATGTATATAGTTATTTGGACAAATCACAACTGTCTTGCAGGCATAATTTTTCCCAAGCCTAGTCTAGGACTGGACTCTTTATCCAGGCAGCTGTACTGAAAATAATGTCTTCGTAATGGAGTGTTAACTCAGCCAGGAGACACAGCTTCAGAGAATTAAAGGAATGGGACACAAAATCCCAATGTCCTGACACCACTTATTATCTCATTTATTATTCTCTGAGGAACTAACTGAAGAAAATTGAAGGAGTCACCTGCATTTTGCTGTTCTCTCTGCTTTGGCTGCTCTATGGTAGGTCAGGCTCAAGGTTGGGACAGTGCGAATACTGAGATCCGCTCTCCAAATATGAGTTAATGACCATGGATGCATGTAAAACATCACAATTTCTCCTGCAGAGCCTATGACCTTCCCTTAAATCCCAGACCCACCTTCCTGTCTTTCTGGGCCAAGGATTTAAAATGGGCAACCAAGCTGCCTCTGATGTGGAGTGCCCAGTCCCAAGCATGAGAAATCCTTGCCTTGAAGGTGACAGCCAGGCTTTCCCTGTGGACAATATGTCTGTCCACGTGCTTAACGCTTGTGGCATCTGAAATTGGCATTCCCTATGGGGACTTCCACACACTCCTGGGATCAGCAGTCAGCTGCATGAATAAAGCAACCTCACCATCTGCCTGTTCAGAGGTAGGTGCCATTTACATAATTGCATTGGAGAAGAAAGGGCATTTCTAAGGACAACCCTGAAGTAGCACTTCATTTTTTTCAACAGTGTTTATTCATAATTGATTTCTTTGCCAGTATTAGTACATAAAATCCAGCAGATAAACAGCTTTGCTTCGGCTTTCAGTTCTGCGGAGATACATATGTTTCCAATTCATCTGCCTCAAATATTAGAATATTATTCTGAATATGCGTCCTGGTATGCACAGTTATCAGTCTGGCCTCTTCTACCACACCCATGGGGTGATCAACTAACCCCACGGGAATATGAAGCAGAAGAGTGAAAGGGAAAAAAGGTTATTTCTGGGCAAGAGGATATTTTTCTCCTAAAGGAGTCCCACTGAGGCCTGGAAAAGTAAGGCACCTCTCTGGCCTGGAGACCACCAGATACTGAAAAAATAATATGTCAAAATTAACACCCTTGTTTGCCTCCTCTTCTGACCTGCACAATGGCAATAAGGATTTTTAGAGGCGAAAAGCTATCAGACAATTAGCTATCTGCCAGTCACTGGGAATGAGTACCACTGCTGTCCTGCTCTGTGATCCTGTCTCAGGAGCTGGCTCAGCTCCTGGTGCAATGAGATAAGCAAAGCAGAGCTGGGACTTTTACAACCAACAAACATACTGGTATTAACCAGTCCATAAACAGATGGCTTGCAGCAGATCCACCCAGGCAAGCAAAATAAGCCTTTAACAAGACCAAAACTCAGGTAGGGAAACAAATATGATACCACAGCTTCCTCACAGTCCAATACCCAAGTAGTATTTCCCCTCCCTTCCAAAATATATTCTTTCAAAGTGACGGTTGTCCTTGTAGGTGACAGATTGAAGATCTGGCAAAACTTTCCTTAGTGTGGGTGAAGTCCTGTTCCTGGCAGTTTTGTTGTTACCACTGCTGTTTGTTTTTGCTTTGTGAAATAAAGCTGATCTTTCCTCCAGAGCATCAGCCTCTGATGGCATTTATCTGCAGTTGCTGATGTTAAACTGAGAGCTCACTCCACAAGCCTCTTAAAGACAAGCCTCTTCAAGAATGTGAAGGGAGTAAATGACCTTCACTGATTTAGAACTATTTTCTCTTGACTAGCCTAACCTTTCCGGCTTCAGTATTTGAGTATTATTAATTTCCTCTTTAACTCAGCTTGAATCCTAGGAATTTCTACAGGCTTCACTCCTTGAGACATTTTAGCTAAGAATTACTAAATTTTTTTTGTCCCTGTATGAAGCAATATTGTCCCCATATGAAATTACTTAAATACATACAGGCAGAGGCTGCAGTTATTTTGAAGTTGTCCCATTCACCCCTGTGGGTTTTGGATTTAAAAAATCCCCCGAATAAAATTTATCAAATTCTCAGGGTCCACAGTTTTTCAGCCAACAAGCAGCTATGTTTGAGTTCGCAGCCACTCCCTCTGCTCAAATAACAATGATGTGATTTTGATAGTCATAGCCACAACAAATGTCTTGGGAGAGCTTTGTGAATCTTCAGTGTGTGGGTTTTTGCAGGACGCGGCTCCCTGCTCTTTGGTGAGGAGGGGAGTTTTTATGTTGTGTTAATCCTTCAGCTACCTAAAAATGTTGTGAGACATTTAGGATCTGGTTAAACATACATTCCCTTTGACAATTACTGTGAGGGGAAAAAGCTGCATACTTTTCCCCATTCAAGCTATCTAATAAAGCTGGCTGGTGTTGTTATTTTGATTATATGTCCCACCTATTCTGCTCCTTGTGTGCCCTTGCACAGCAAATTGTGATGCTAAAAGGGGTCTGTTGGTTTGGACTACCTTCAGATTTCTTACCATTATTATTGTTGTCTTGGTTTAGAGGGCAATCTTCTTTTCCAAAAAAAAAATGATGTAACAACTGCCATCAAGCTCTGTGCTGGTACAAAAGTGCTGTATGCCACATCAGATCATTTCCTTTCACTTGCAGTAAATATGCTCTCCTAAAATAAGCTTAAGTGGTCCTCTAGTTCAAAGAGGACACTGGTGTTTCATTACCTCCATGGCAGCACCTTTTACGTGTATGGAGAAGTCTAAGGTAGAAGACTACCGCACTAAATAGAAAGCAACTCCAAATTTCTAAACAAAGATGTAAAGAAGATGTCTCATATTTCTCTAGAGGTTTGCAGGATAAGTTCCTGGCATGCCAGCATACAAAGGGGCTAACATAGAGCATTTGAGCCTATAGACAAAATTCCTGTTAATCCCAATGTTTCCCCAAAGGACTGAGTAGGTCTCTAGGAAACAAACACCAATAAACAAGACAGACAGCATCACCTTTTATTCATTTCTCCCAAAAACGCACTCTGATGCATACATGCTGGAAGAGCTGTAGTACTTTTCATCTGTGGCCAAAAGAGCTACCAACAGCTTCTCCATTTTGTCACAGGCTCAACATTGCTCATCCCATCGATGAACATTTGTGTGCCATCACTAACACTTTCTCCAAGGAGTGCAGACTGTGAATTTGTAGAAAGTTTGACAAGAAGTCCAGCCCATCAAAGCTACCAAGTCTAGAGCATGACCCACCAATATATTATCTTCTTTGATACTTTTTCTCCAATTAATCTTAAATCCTATAATCCAGTTTTTGTCTATATAGACCTGACACTTATGCATGTCTTATAATATTCCGCCAGGGATGAAGAATTATTTCCTTTCTTACACTTGTTGGGTCCATCCGAGCAGGCTAACCACACCAGGATGAGTTTATTGAAGCATAGTTCAAGAAACCATGTAGGAGTTTGAACTGACTAGGAACACAACTTACTAATACATGTCTGAGAAAGGAGGATCTGGTACTATGAGCACAGGAGCTCCCATGTGAATGTTCCTGTTCTCCTGGGGCACAGCAACTAGCCTCCCTTTGCCACACTGTACTAACAGGATGTAAAATTTTCTCTGTACTACACTTGTGCTGGGAGGGTGACCATGTGAGTCATCAGAAGGCGATGAGATGAGGTGATGACACACACAATTTGATATGCAGGAAAATAACCACTAAATCACCTTAGTACTTTGTGCCATCATAGCTGCAAACATGAACAGGACATCAGGTCCTAAAGCATTGGTGTGTATCAATGTGCTCCTAAATAAATGTTTACTACAGACTGTACTGAAGAAAATTATGCCAGAGAGGTACTTAAGCCTTCAAATCTGGCTTGCCCATCCTTGTTCATTTTCCCCCACCCCTCTGGCTCTGTTGAGGCTTGAAGTTGATCCAGGAGAAGAACTAGTTATGCAGTCTTCCAACACTGGTTCAAAAAGCTTTGTACCTTCAAACACCTCCCAATGGCCTGATCTACCACCCAGAGCATTTGAAACCTTTGTGTTTTCGCCTCACTGTCACACTCTGCTGGTGGGATCAGCGCAGCCTGAATGGAAACACACACAGAGTCATAGAATCATTTACGTTAGAAAAGACCCTTGTGATCTTCCAGTCCAACCGTAAAACCAACATTGCCAAGTTGGGTTGGAAGGGACCTTCATGACCATCCAGTTCCACTCCCTTCCTTGGGCAGGGACACCTTCCACTAGACCTGGTTGCTCCAAGAACTGTCCAACCTGCCCTTCGATGCTGCCAGGCATGGGGCTGCCACAGCTTCTCTGGACAACCTGTGTCAGAGCCTCGATATCCTCACAGCCAGGAATTTCTGCCCATTATCCCATCTAACCCAGCCCTCTGGCAGTTTGAAGCCATTCCCCCTTGTCCTGTCACTCCAGGCTCCTGTCCAAAGTCCCTCTCCAGCTCTCTTGAAACCCCTTTAGGCACTGGCAGGGGCTCTAAGGTCTTCCTAAAGCCTTCTCTCCCCCAGGCTGAACACCCTCAGCTCTCCTAGCCTGTCTCCAGATCAGAGGGGCTCCAGCCCTCAGAGCATCTCTGTGGCCTCTTCTGGACTCACTCCAGTAGCTCCATGTCCTTCTGATGTTGGGGACCCCAGAGCTGGAGGCAGCTCTGCAGATGGGGTCTCACCTGAGTAGGGCAGAGGAGCAGAATCACCTCCCTCGTGTTGCTGGTCACGCTGCTTTTGATGCAGCCCAGGATATGGTTGACTTTCTGGGCTTATTAGGACTTAAAGACACAGAGTTTGGAGCAGAGTCAAGGCTGGACAGGTTAAAAGCAAACCATTGACTCTAGAGAGTGATAGCCATAAACCACGAATACCAGCCTTAGACCAGGTCTCAGCCACTGCTCCTCTGGCTTAGTGGCATAGAAAGTATACATGCTCTCTTAGTAAGAGACAGAGCCTAGAATGACGTGCTTGTAACATGGAATGCACAGCTCATTGCCTATGTTTAGGTAGGATGAATCCAGGCCCTTCTAAAATGTTTACAGTGCCTTTTATTTGTGGCTTGAACCGGAAGATAGCAATTATACACATCCCAGATGGAGAAAGATGTTTAAAAGGAGACTTGGTTATACCAGGAACCCTGTTGCTTACTTTTTCTATTTGGCTGTTTCTTCACTTCTCCTACAGAAGCAGCAGGAAATCTTTAGGGACTGGCTTTCCCTCCTCCCCTGATTCCAAGAAAGTGACCTCTTTGATCTCTTTTAGTAACAAAACCTAGGCCTGCCCTTTTTCCAGCGGAAGCAAGTGACAAACTCAAATGTTCACATCCTTATCTGGGTATAAATTGGCACAACATCTGGACTTCAAAGAAAGTCCCCTGATTTATACTTCTTGCAGACCACAATCCTCATGGTAGGTGGGAGCCTGTGTTGTCAACCTTGGTCAGCAAATTACTTAATTAGAAACAGTCATTAAATAATCTTTAGTCTAATGTTTATTTCTCCAAGCTGAAGTGGTTACACTGCTTGTTGCTGCACTGCATCATACTAGAGAAGGCTACAGCAAGGCTGTTCTGCCTTGGTGGTGGATTTCAGTGTCCATGCTGCTGGGATGTGTTTGCTCACAAGAAAAAGTGAAGTTTAATGTTTATATGGGGAGAGGGAAACAAAAAACCAAACCACTGCAGAACTTCACTGTGGAAAACTTAGGCAAGCAATTTCTTCTTTTCTGCTTTCCTCCCTCCTTTTCAATGACCAAGTTTTACCTTGAATCTAAGATTCCAAGTGAAAGAAGCCCATGGTTTCCTCCAGACTGAGGTTATGCAGGTGATTTCTGCTGTCAGAGTAAGTCTGGGCTCATTTTACAGCTTTTCCCTTAGCTGGAGCCTTTGCTGAGACTGTCTAGGCAGTTGGTTTTCATTGCACTGTCTTGAAGCCCTCTGGAACACATTCACTACTGGGTTTATAAAGAAGGGTTTGGCAAACAGATCCTTCTGCTACACATACATGCCAACTCATGCAATCCCACTGCCCTAGGAATAAGCCCCAAAGCCCATGCTAGCCATGCTGTATTTCTCACTTACAGTAAAAGGTGTATTCCCACCCCCAAGCTTGGAGGGGCCATGCCGTGAAGTCCTTAGGCTGAATTCTGGGGTCTCAGTTCCACAGGCAAGTCTATTTTGGAGTTCCAGGAGAAATGATATGCAGACGACCCCCTCCTATGACCACTGACTTTAACTGCCCAGGACCAGGGCCAAGTCCTCCGAGCATCTCATCCAAAGCTCAGCTTTCTTTTCTCAACTCACTGTCCCAGGAGCAGCCCCACAGCTCTCTGCGCTCTTCATCACCTCTGAAGATGGGAATGACAGGAGGATGGTCTCCTTTGCACATGCCATTTCAACTTTTATCTTTTTTCCCCTCAAAAACAATGTTTATGCTCTTAAATCCCTATTCCTTCCATGAAGGCATGCCTTCAGCCTCTTTATTGGGCATTGGAGGAGAAAGTCTTGGCTCATTCTTCCCTCTATGAACAACATCTTGTCAGTTTGTAAGGAAGAATGGGATTATTGACACATGCTTTTATATGTATTTTTATATGAGCCACTTAAAAATGCAGTTTCAGATGTAGCTCTGCTAGGGATGAGTTCTCAAATAATGAGGCCATTCTTTCAGGAAGGTCATGCTGTCATAACAAACAATTCACCAAAATAGAAACAGTACCCTGGGAATCTGAACATCAGAGTGGAAAGTCAGTTTCCTGGCAGATATTTGTAAAGTGCTTTGAAGATGTGAAGAATGACACTGCTGCTATGAAGTATTTGTTCCCTTTTTTTGTACTATGATGATGCCGAGCTTAAGGATTTTTTTCAGTGTGTAACACAACAGAAGCAGCATCTACTCCACACTTGGGGATTTTATAAAAAAAGAATACAAACCAACCCCCCCAAATACCTCCCCCACTTATATAAGAAAATCTCTGTGATATCTCTGCTATCAGCAGAAACATAAACAGTCCTGATTTATGTATATATTTTTCCATAGTTCTCACCACTGCGGTATCTGAATGACTCTACAAATATTCAATAGCTACAATATTATGAAAGAGTAATGTGAAGTATTGTTGTTTATATTTTGCCCAGAGGGAACAGAAGCACTGAATTAATTAATTAATTAAAAAACACAAAGTGAAACAGAAGATTAGATACTGAATGCTGATCTATTGAATCCCAGTTTATTGTTTGTTCCATAAGACAATGCCTGTTAGTTAAAAAAAAAAAAAAAAAAAAAGGAAAAAAAAGAGAAAAGGGCTTTATCCAGAAACTATTTAGTGTAGTTTTTTGGCATGAGTTGCATAACCCAGATAAGATTATCTCAAAGGTTCCAGATAGGTCCAAAGTCTTGGAAATTATGAACTTTCTCTAATTCCTTTGTATTTGGGTGTAAACCATTCTGGCCACGTACAATCCCCCAAAAGAAGGCTTTTGTGTGTTGTGAGTGGGTGTTTGTGTCCGTTCCATGTCTCAGCTGTGTCATGTTCCCATCAGATGGGCAGGAGAGACATCTTCCAAGTGCTCATCTGAGAATGGGGTAAGAGAGAACATTATAAATGACTCCAACTGTTGCCTTTCCCTGGTCTTAAAATTAAGAACCAAACATGGTTTAAGGGAAAAGGGTTTTTACCTCGGTGTTTATTTAAGGATCCTTAAGGTGTACCACTTTGTCCAGGTGGAATGCACCGAAATGCACTCCGAAAATGCATACGAAATGCACCTCCTGAAATTCACACACATGATAGATCGCGTATACAATTTATAGACCTTGCAAATTAGCATATCTATCAAAGATTCCCCAATGAGAAGCTTAAATGAATAGCATGATATCCCCCCATCCAGAGGAAATCCCCCCTGGATGGGCCTATCTTGGTTTACAGGATGTGTTCTAGAGAGGACCTTGGTTTCTCAGGATAGCATGGGGCTTTCTGGCCCCAACTGTGAGGCCTCCAGGATGTTTGGTCTCCTGGCTTAACAGAATATTAGGACCATGCTAAATTATTGGACTTCAGGAATTACAAGTATGCATGCTAAACGCACTGAGGATACATAAAAGCTATATAAAAGGGTATCTAAAAGGTATATAAAAGAAAAGGTAAAAAATCACCATGGCATCACAACAGCAAGAAAAATGTGAGTTAGAGCTCACCAGCTTTACAGGCACCGAAGGAACCAACCAAGAGCTGCAGCTCATTAGGAAACTGCGCTTTATAATTTCTTGTGTTTGTAGTACTCCTGGCATTTCAAACAGTGAGATGCACCTTTTACACTGTAGATGGTTTCTCCTCTGGAGAGGTGATTATCACACTATTAATTTTTAGCACCAGTGGAGTGTGATAGCAGAGTCTGGCTGCAGATGAGACACCATCTGATCTTCAGTTGTGGCTCAGCCCGATTAGTCATCCAGAAGGCAGATTTGGGTTGGTTTATGTTCATCACCTCTGATATGACCTCCAGCTACTCTGAAACAGTCCTCCCACAGCAAAAGCTTTGCTTTCCTTGGCTTGTATATCTCAAATAATCCAACTGTCTATTAGACTTCCTATTAGGATGGGGACAGTCATGCCCTGGTATCTACTGAGGTTCATGAGAAGGCTTTTGAGGGGATGGATGGGTCAGTGCTCCCCAAGTCCTAACACAACCCATGCCACTGCTCTGGGGTGACTGCTACTCCACGAAGTTCAAAGAGTAGCCCTGGTGCATAAAAATGTTATCAGACCCTTGACATGACTGCAATTGGTCAGTTTAAGGTGATTCAAGTCAAGCTTCATATTGATGAAGTGGTTCCTGTGATTATGGTGAATAAAGGTTATTGCTCCCAAACTCAGCTGGAAGGGAGCTATCCATACCATATACACCAAAGAGATGATGGGAATGATAAATTTCCCTGGTTACCTGGAAATAAGGTTCAGGTCAAACCCCCCAAATGATTATTTTTTGCTTTGGACCCTTTAGCTAGAAAAAGACTAACAATAAATCAACCTGTCAAGATAGCTTGAACAAGCTTTACCAGCTCTGTTTAGGTAGTAGGGGATTTTATGAAGAA
Source organism: Corvus kubaryi (assembly GCF_017639235.1). Lineage (NCBI taxonomy): Eukaryota > Metazoa > Chordata > Aves > Passeriformes > Corvidae > Corvus > Corvus kubaryi. Next base: position 463,020 of record NW_024581112.1, on the reverse strand, counting down.
CAGAGGGGGAAGCAGATTTCTTTTCCAGTGTTGCCCTTGTTTGCTGTCTATTAACATGGGGTCTGTTGTCAGAAGCACTCATGTTTTTACCTGTTATTCACTCTTTGTGGAGGAGATTAGGCTGATTATGAGTTGGTGTCTCTTAACAAGCTGCTCCCAGCTGTTCCACATAGGAGCATGGATGAGAAGAGGCATAGCTTTATATGACTGGGTGATTTTTTGTTTCTTTTTCTTGTTTGCTTTTCTGTGACTTTTGAGACATTTAGAAAGACTAAAACAAGATACTTCTTTTGTTTTAATCCTACTTAGCAGGAAGACCATTTTCTTGGTCTGTAAGTCAGACCTGGTTGGAGGTCCTTAAATGCTGGAGCAACCCACGCAAAGTGTTTATTTCCACACTTGAGAAATGGTTATAACTGAACTCTTTCCAAAGACACAATTAAGAAATTATCTACCTTCCTGCCTGCCAGTAAGGGCTTTCTGTGTTACTCGCCTGGAAGGCTGTTGTTTATTGTGGTAATAAAGGAGATGAAATTTCTTCCAATGAATGATAAGAATAGATTGATTGTACAGAGAAATTGTGGTTCCCCCATCCCTGGAAGTGTTCAAGGCCAAATTGGATGGGGCTTGGAGCAACCTGGTCTAGTGAAGGTGTCCCTGCCCATGGCAGGGAGAATTGGAACAAGATGATTTTTAAGGTCCCTTGCAATCTGAACCTTTCTCTGATTCTATAGTTAAGTCCTGGTCAGGACAGAAAAGTATGATTTAAAAGTGCTTCAGTTTGTTACTTTGCTGTGGAATTGCCCTTGTTCCAGTATCTGCTCCACCAAGCCAGATGTTGCCAGCAGAGAGAAGTTTGTTCACACTCCCCTACTCCAAACAGTCACTGCTGACCAATGCCAGAGGCAGGAAAATGCAGTAAAGGGACTGGTAGGTATCACACAAGCTGGTATTTCTAGTAACTAAAGGAAACTGACAAACACATGAGTTGTATTCCATTACACACCAAATTCTGTAAAAGGAGTGGCCGAGGGATAAAAGACAAAGGCAGTAAAGACTATGTTGTGTAGATTAACATAAACAACCCTTTTCTCCTCAAAGAGAAGGTGTCTCTGAAGCACCCTTTAGGACTCAGTAAAGAAATGTTGGGGTCATACAAAATGAGTTCTATGAATATGTCAACTGAATACTCAGGAAAAGCTATTATGGGGAAGTCATTACTTGGGAAGGGATAGAGAACTACAGGACAATGCCAGTTAAGAAATCACAGAGCATACAAGTCTTTTGCTCTCTGAGCTTTACTCCTTGTCAAAGATATAGCAGAATTAGAAAATATTTCAAAGGATCGGAATGAAGAACGTTATTTTCAGACTTGTATGAACACACTATGACTGTCCAGCCTCATAAGAGATTACATGAGACAGACACAATAAATATCTCTACAAAACAGGTACTCCAGGTCATAGAGAATAATTGCACATTGTTTTTAGTAATGGCAGAATTAGGGTCATCAAATGATTTTATTGGCCAGTAGGCTTATAAAGAGTCAAGATTCTGACTTTTCACAAAGTCTGGAGTCCAGTTATGGACATCCTTGTCAGCAGGTATTATGAATACTGAGCATTTATACAGATCCTAAAGACCACTGTTTAAGGGAAGAAATATTCATAAGAGTATTCTGATATTCATATTCATACACAGAAGTACAATCTAGAGCTTCACAAGCCTCTAAGCCACAACTCTGTAGGCACAGAGGAGTTATTGGGGCAGTATCACTACCCACTGGTGTTGTTCGTATGCTTCTTTCCCACCCTTCCACCCCAGAAGGGATGGGGAAAGGGAACAGACCTGGCCTGATTCAACACAGTCATCCTTATGCTCTTAACCTGCTTGTAAAAGAGCTTGGAAAGGTCTACAGTCACTTTCTAGTCAGCAGAATCACTTGCTCAATGACCCAAACCTTTGCTTTCTTTCAGCATGTTGAGCCCTTGCAAAATCAGCTACTTCCCAGGAAGGTGGGAGACCTGGGGGATCTCAAGGCACCCCTTCAGTAATGTTGGCATGAGGAACTTATATCTCAGCAAGCAAGAGAGACCAGGGCAGGTTTTTTTCTTTGTTGCAGGGGAGCAAAGCCTCAGAGGGGAGCAAAGTCTCAGAGCCAGTTAAGCAATCTGGGCAAAAGCTTTGCGGGTAGGGACAGTGCAGAAAGAGTTGGATGCCAGTTTCCCAAGTTTTGATCCCATGTCTTGCTTCCTGCAGGTCTATGATACATCTGTGATGCTCTGCAAATAATTAATATCAATTCTGCACTAAAATAAAACCAGCAGTGGCTGAACAATGAGGATTCAGCCAGGAAATGCCTATTCCTTGACCTTTCACTCCACTTGCAGATAAAACCTAGAACAGACAGCAAAACTAATTCAGCTTCAATCTCTCTTACTCTGTGTCATCACTGGCCATTGTCCTCTTGCTCTGAGTGAATATTCATCTCTGCTACCCGGGAGATTTCTGGCTGTTTACATATTGAAATATTCTCCCTTTTATCCCTTGTGGTGGCTTAATGTCTCATTCCCTCTTGGCTTCCCTGCATTCCTGGTTCAAAATTTCTCTATATGGGACCATTTCAAATAAGAAACAGCTCTGACCAAGGCAACTGCTGCCTCATCAGCTTTCATTTCTATAGATGATGACCAGTGCTTCAGTTATGATTGTGGTGGATTTTTGTTCTCTACCCCAGTGCTTGGAACACTGATACGGGATTTTTAGTCTACAAAGTTCTCTACATATTGGTCCCATTAGGACCTCATCTGTTACTGATGCCATCTCTGGATGCCATTGCTCTTCTCCCAACCATCCAGTTTAATTCATGTTGTTGACTTCTGTTAACATGCCCCTGGTTTACCGTGAGCAAATGACGGGGATTGGCATCACACCCTCTAGTCCTTGTGTGGGAACAGGCTACTCTCTGTCCTCTGGGATCTCCCCCAGCTTCACCATTTCTCCTTTTATATCTTCCAGTCATCTCTGGAGCCACCAAATGATGATATTTTTCTGTGGTCTGAGAATGTTAGTGACGGCTCACCCAAAAGGCTTATCACGGTGTGTGTGAAAGTTGCTTTTAGGAAGAAAACTCCTCCTGCAACTGACTGCAGAACCTCAAACAGAGTGAAAGCTTCAAGGCAAGTGAGGACCCAAAACCTACATCCAGAAAGCTCTCAGGGCAAGAATACTTCTCAAAATCTGAAGGGGGGACATGACAGACAGGGGACTTACACAGCTAAGTCCTTCACAAAACACCTCTGATTGTTCTGACAGCTCTCTAAGGGCTTGTGGCATTTGCATACAGACTCCTGACAACATCATAGAATTATAGAATTGTTTGGTGGGAAGCGACCTTTAAAGGTCATTTAATCCAATGCCCTGCCATGGTCAGGGACACCTTCCACTAGACCAGTTTGTTCAGAGCCTTGTCCTACCTGGCCTTTAATATTTCCAGGGATGGGGCATTTGCCACCTCACTGGGCAATCTGTGCCAGTATTTAATCACCCTCACAGTAAAAAACATTTTCCTTATGTCTAGTCTAAATCTACCTTCTTTTGGTTTAAAATCAATACCCCTTGCTTTATTTCAACAGACCAAAGTTTGCCTCCATCTTTCTTATAAGACCCCTTTAGGCACTGGCAGGGGCTCTGAAGTCTCCCTGGAACCTCCTCTTCTCTAGGCTGAACACACAGAGTTTTTCATAGCCTGGCTCCAGAGCAGAGGAGCTCCAGCCCTCAAAGCATCTCCGTGGCCTTCTCTGAACTCACTCCAGCAGCTCCATGCCCTTCTGATGTTGGGAACCACAGGGCTGGAGGCAGCTCTGCAGGTGGCATCTCATCTGAGCGGTGCAGAGGGGCAGAATCCCATCCCTCGAGTTGCTGGTCACACTTCTGGTGTTCCAGCCCAGGGTATGGTTGACTGTTTGGTCGACTGTTTGGTCTTCAATCACACATTGCTGTGTAATCTCCAGCCTTTCATCCACCACTACCCTCTAGTCTTTCTCAACAGCGTTTCTCTCAGTCATCAGCTGCATTACCAACAGATGCAGGTTGTACTCCAGCAGCTGCTACTGAGTAAACATTTGGTAAGAGATTTACTTTTCCCAAAGACCATCCCATGTACACCAGAAAAAGAAGGCATTTGATACATCTCCACTTTACAGCTGACATGCTGAGTAGGTTTGTTGGGGTTTTAGTTTAGTCCTAGTTTTTTTTTTTCTGTTAAAGGAATTCCCCCCCCATGTTGCTAAGGGAACAAATCGCTGAAGGCTGGATACTTAAGAAAACAAAGAGCTACCCACTGAGGGTGGGGTGTGCCTGGCTACTCTTTTGTTTCACCTGGGTGTGGGGTCAGTTTGCTCTCGGCGTTCAGAGAGAGAAGCTGCTGGTTCTTTCCGTCCGATTTTCTTTCTGCAGAGAAAGATCCCAGGATCCCGGGCCCACCTTTCCTGCCCCGCTGGGAGCTGGGCCGTGGCCGCCCTGCCCCGCCGCTGATTCGAGCCTTTGCTACGTTGTAGCCGTGCTCACCCTTCCTGCCCAGACCTCCGGGGGGTTCCCCGTTTGGATACATCACGTCTGCCACCCGGGATTTGTGCTCAGCCTGCTGCTCCAGCCTGCCGTTCCAGCCTGCTGTTCCCGAAGGTCCGGCTGGACACCGGGATCGGCTGCCCAGCGGTTTGTGAAGCCTTTGTCCCATCCCTCCCGGGACCCCAGGCCACCAGTGCCGCGTGCTCCCCGAGCTCGCTCCGGAGCGCCCCCTGCAGCCGCGGGGGAACCATCGCACCTGCCCTGCTCACCGGGAGCCGCCAGCGCCCCTGCCGGCTGCGAGCGGAACTGCACCCGAGGGGAAAGGGCCTGACAGCTGAGAAGGCTGGGACTGGGTTTGTGATTGTTTGCTGTTACTGCCATAGTTATTGTTGTTTGTTTGCCCTGTTATACACATATAGATATATAATAGTAAAGAACTGTTATTCCTATTTCCCACATCTATGCCTAAAAGCCCCTAGATTTTCAAAATTATAGTAACTCGGAGGGAAGGGGGGTCGCATCTGCCATTCCAAGGGAGGCTCCTGCCTTCCTTAGCAGACACCTGTCTTTCAAACCAAGACAGTTGGGGAAACAAAGACCTTTCACTAGCTAGGTCAGAAAACGGAAACATGCTTGAAGCACCTCTAGCCAAGACATGACCCTCCTGCTTCAGCACCAGGCTTTGTATCCTTGCTGCTAAATTCCATTGCCCAAAATTTCTGGTCAGAGAATATTTCCCTTCCCATGACAATAAGGATCTTGACAGCTTGTGTCCCAGGAAAGAGTGAGAGAAGCCTTGAATATGTCAGGATATCAAATCAAGTCTCTTCCTTATATCCAGTGGAGCAAGAATGAGATCCTGGGTCCCTTGTGTGAAGAAGTACCCGTCCATACATGAACATTGTCACCTGGCTGTCCCTTGTGCAACGCGTATCAGCTTCTCTGTAGAATCGGGTAGCAGAAGGTACCAACCTAAGCCTTATCTTTAGGGCTTTGATGTAAAATCGAATCAAAGCCTTGGCTGGAAGATATGAACATTTTGGTGCCAACTAGCAGGAACGTAGTATCTTCAGGTCTAGACAGTAGTTGAGCAGCAGTTCTGTCTGTCACATCCATCACAACAATGACAGACAATTACTAATGTATTTAGTCCAGACCCGGCAAAGCATCTGTCATGGGTTAGCATAGCTGCGGAAGTGATTCCTTTGCAAAGAGGTGCTTACAGCTTCCTCTATGACCTAACAGAACCTATCAACTGGCTAGTTTGAATATTGACAGCTTTTTAAGCCACTTAAAAGGCTTGACATGCCTCTGTGGTCCACATTTAAGAATGGGCAAACCTCAGGAAAGCTCTCTCTTGCTTCCGGCCTTGGGACAGGTAACTGAGCAGGGTCTGTGCAGCCCAGAGGGCCCGGGCTGGGCCCTGCTCGGCCCAGGCCGGGCCGGGACACAGCCATCCTGGAGCTGTGCGTCCCTGTTCCATCTGTGGCTTCCCCCCAGCCCTGCTCTGTGCAGGCAGCCCCTGGTGCGGCTGGGGCACACCTGAGACCCCTGCCCCGATGCCCAGCAAAGATCATGTGACCAACAGTGATAAGTGAACTCCAGCTGCGGAGCCAGGTGAGATTAACACTTTTTTAGTGCTGTAAGTTTCTCCAGAACAGATGAAGCCTGCAGACATTAATCCTCTTCCGAGTCTGAGGAAAAGGGATGGTGAAGAAAACACCATAGAGGCACCGAAGTCAGTAAAGAAGGAAGAGCTGAAACCCTGAGGGAGGAGAAAGAGGAGATGCTTAGAGGTTGAAATTCTGTTGTAAAGCTGTGGTGGTGATGGACTATGATATAATTTCACTATAATTTCAAGAAAGCATGGGGGGGTTGGAGCATTCAAACTGTACTTGTAAGCAAAAGTACCTATGCAGAAACAAGCAAATGCTGAAGCAGCTGTAATTTGATGAGAAGTTTGAACAGGGAGAGATGGAAGTGATGAGGACTCTTGCTCCAAATCGGAAGGACAAGACCTCTGTTCCTAGAGATGCTCCCAGAGATAGTCCTAGAGATGAAGATGATGAGGACCCTTTTGCTCCCAGGGAAGGGGGAGGGCCTCTATTCCTAGAGATGAAGATGCTCCCAGAGATGGGTGAAGAGAGCTTTTGTTTCTGAACAGCTCAACCTTAAAATGGTGCCCCAGTAGCTCAAGATTGGACCCCAGAAAGCAGTTGTGGGAAAAGCTGTAAGTCGGGGGAGGGGACTCTCACATGCGAGCAGAGAACCAACCCGTGCGGCTGTCTCGTTGTGTTACTGAATCCATGAGAGAACTTCTTGTGGAGATGTCTCCATAGCATGTGCAAGAGAGACTCTTCTCCCTTCGTGAACTGAATAAGGTTATTATAGAAGTGGTAAACTGACTGAACATCTCAAGGGTTGTCTTTTTACATTGTCAGTGGGAGAAGGGAAAAAGGTGGGGGAAGGAGAAGTGTTCTGAAGGTTTGGTCTGTTTTTTTTTTCCTTTCTTTTAGGTCTGTTAATAAACTTCTTTATATTCTTTTAAATTTTGTGCCTGCTTTGCTTTCTCCTAAACCTTATCTCACAGAAGGTAAATAAGTAAGTAATGAGTATTTTGGACTAAAAGCACTACACTCTAATTGGTGTTTCTGCCTGGTTTACGAACTGAACCCGCTACAGCATCTCAGCCAAGACTACTTCATGACAGAGCTGGGATCAAAATCTGATCCTTTGACCTCCAGTCAAGTGCTTCAACCACATGAACACATTTGTTGTGCTATTTTCTCTCCCTTTTCATCAACTTTTCTGTATTTTTCATGCCTAATTTGTTCCTGCTCATAAGGAAAAAACTACCCCCTTTCAAATGCATATTGCAATGAACAAAAAACATATTCATGGTCCTCAAACCCTTTTTTTTCAGTCTTTGTAAAATATGTTCTTTGGGTGTTTATTAATTACAAAGGTTGTGAGACAGGAATTTTAAGTACACTAATAAATGCATTCAGTTAAACAATGATGCTGGGAATTTCATCCGAGCAGGGGTTTATGCCATTAGATTACAGGAAAAGTTTTCTGAAACACGTGGAGCAAGTCAATACTTCTGGGGCTTCAGCTACAAGCCGCAAATGTGCTGATCCCTCACACATTGTCTGCAGAACAGGTAAGTGGGACAGAAATACTGCAGCCCGGGCACCAAGGGGCTGCAGCATGTCTGGGAACTTGTTGATGGTTAGGGACCAACAGATCCCTTAAATTGAGCAAGGGGTGGTTATGGGAGGTCAGTAGGTAGAAAGAGGCTCAAGGAAAACAGGGAGAAACACAGAGATCTGCAGAACCCGAAGTTTTTGGACAGTGAAATGAACATCCAAAACTGCAGCCTGGACTTAATGTGCTCTTCACTACCTCGAGCCTTTAGGTAATGCATCCTTATAAAGAGCCACAGTATTTGGTATTTAATCTAAACACCTCCTGTCAGTCCTACAGGTATTAACACAACTTCTTGTCACTGCCCTGGTGGACATTAACATGTTCAGTGTTGCATTTTCTGCCTCTCCATGAGGAACAAGCATCATGACAGCCTTTTCTATGACTTCCCACCAGGTCCTTTACAAGTCCCTCCTTCTCCCAAGGGCTAAACTAACTGCAAAAAAGATCAGCTACCAGTGAGGACAGCTTCATATCTCCCTTCATGTCTCTGCAGAAATAGAGACTTTGAAGCATGTGTGCATGCTGCTGCTTCACGTCCTTGCAGGCTTCTGTCTTGGGTACTCCTAATCTATACGCCTACTTGCCCAAACTTGTTTGCTGTGGCAACTCCAAGCACCTTTTGCCTTCTCTTGGAAGAAAAACTCCTCACAAGTGCTGTTTCAGATTCTCTCCCTGCTCCCTGTTCTTGTTCTTTACGACTCTTGGCATTTTCCATCTGTGCTATTTCAGCCACTTTGCTTTGTGTCTTTCCAGCTGGATGGGGCTAAGCTATAAAAGGGATCTGACTATCTTCCCTCGTTCCTTGGCTCAGAGCCTTGGGCTATACACAGCTTGGCTAAATCATTCCATGCATTCCTTTCTCTTTGTAGTAAGAGCATAATTCATTGCAGAGGTCTTTTTCACCGTGCCCTCCTGAGAGAGAAAATTACTGTTTTGCAGCTGCCTTGACTCACACATCTTGGGATGACCTTATCTCAAGCATCTTGTGTGCAGAAAGATTCCATGGCAGCATTGAATAATAAACAGATACTGAAAGTTTGTGCAATTTGCGAGTAGCACAAAAATGCTTTATGTTCCTAGACAGACATTTCTACCCAGATCTTCCTCCTGCTGCCATTATTCAGTTAGAAATACGTGGTTTCACCCAACTGCTCAAATGTCAGTATTCTATGAAGCGTGCTTCAGTTACCATTTGGTGGACCATGACCTAGCTGCCTTTTCCGTTGCTGACTCTGATGAACCCATAGTTTCTGACAAAGCAGACATGATCACATTGCATAAAAGCCATGTCCCACTCCAAGGATAAGGACAAGCCACAGTTTTAGCTTTCCTCTATAGAAATTTGGGAAGCAATTGGAACAAACTCACACAAACTTCATCATGCCAATGTCTTTGAAAGAGTGTCTCAGGATTAAGAGGGGCATTTGCCTGATCTCTAAGGCCTTTTGCAGGCATCAAAAGTCACAAGTACTTTACTAAAGGTGTTTGTCCTAAGGAGAGAGGGCTAGCCTTAGGGCGGGGGCCATGGGGAATTTTATTTCTGTTTCCAGTGCATAGCTGTTGGCGCTATATATTCATACTTTGTGCTTGTGTCTTCTCAGAAAAAGCATTTGAATTCATCAACTCCATACTGCAGCCCTGATGATGTTTTACACTGTGGTGGCCAGAACATGTGTCTGTCTTTGGGTGCACATGGGAGTGTCCTGGAAGGGACTGTGCATGCAAGATTTCCTGGGAAGTGCTGGAAGACTGTGTGAAATGGAGAGTGAAAAGTTACAGAGTTGGCTCACTCCTAAAGATAAATTAGCTTTTCTTTACTCTGGATGATCAGGGAGGCAGAATTGGGAATTATTCACGGAGATAAATTATAGGATTACATTGACAATACCCATTTCCTGCAGTCAGAGAGAAATGTGTGGGACAAGGTAGCTAGAGTTTTCCAAGTGTTTTCACACCTAGTTTTATCTCCCAGAAGCCTTCCATGCCAAAAGCCCATCCAAGTCCCTTATTACTGCTCATTTTCAAACCCAGGCTGGATATCCAAAGTCCAAGATGGCTAAAATTTCCAAGAGCCATCCACAGCCTGGTTGTTTTGCCCATCCTGGAAAAAGAACTGAGAATACCCCAAATTTGTCTGATCATTTGGACTGAGAAGTTATATCCTTCAGCATCTGGTGTCATGGTGAACACAGGACCCTTCTGAGAGTTTCACATCTCCTTCCTAGAAGATGACTATGTTTGCTTATTCACTCGCACACCAAATTTTTCTTGTGTTCAGAGTGGTAACCGAACGTTGTGGAGTGAATGCACATCATCTCTGTGGTTTACATAGCCTGCTTACTGGGAATTTGGAAAGGTCAGTACAACAGCATGCCTTTTTGCTTCTCTGTATTTCAAACTTCAGGCCTCTAGATAAATATTTGGCTTATGCTCTGGACAGCTGCTGGAATGCGGCTTCTGGAATACTTGGTTAGGGTGAGGGGGCATTGCTTTTCTTCAAAGGGTCTTATAACTGGAGAGATAACTTATTGGAAGAGCCTTGCCATTGTGCATGTGCTGGATGGTATGCCCAGAGGAAAAGGCTTTTCTCTAGCACAGTTAGAAATGTGACCTTGCAATCTGTGCTGGGGGTGCTGACCTCGTTAGGAAAAGGGCACTGGGATTTTCAATGAGAAGCTCAAGCCAGGAGGGAATACTTTATGTACTTTTTGATCATTTGCTCCAGGGCTTATAGATTACACCCTGTTCAAAGTGTCCATTTTTAGTAAGCACAGAGCCTTAATTCCATTTGAAGTGCAGGGGATTTAGCATGGGCCTCTCTACTTTGACAAGTCTGAAACACTGAACACATACTCAGTGTTCTGATGATTTCAGTGAGAAAAAACCTCTGGGGGTCTGTTCAAGTGGTGACTAATGAATTACAGTCATACCAATACAGAGCTTTTTCCTCAGCTCAGATGTGACTGTCAGATTTCTTGTTGCTGGCTCTATCTCAATTTCTTTACTAATGTACCCAATGAGGTCTATAAAGTGCTCAAAATACTAAGAATTTGAAGATTCTTGTCTGAAGATAGCACTACCACAGATTTTACTTCAATGACACATGAAGATATTTAGAATCAGGCAACAAACTTGCTTGCTGATACAAAGCAATTCAGAAAAAACAAGGCGACCTGTGAGGACACTTCACCACTGCTTAGTTTTCTAGGTCTTGCCCCAGTGACAGCGTCCGTGTTTGGGGGAAATGGCACTCCAGGTAGTGCAGGATCTGTATTTATAGAATCATAAAGTAATAGAATCATAGAATAGTTTGGGTAGGAAGAAACCTAAAGATTTTCCAGTTCCAATGCCCTGCCATAGGCAGGGACACCTTCCACTAGACCAGGTTGCTCCAAACCCCATCCAACCTGGCCTTGAACACTTCCAGGCATGGGGCAGCCACAGCTTCTCTGGGCAACCTGGCCCAGGGCCTCACATATTAAGATGCAATTTAGTTAGTTAAGGAGCTGATGCCTATGTAAGAGGCTGCTCTTGTGTAGTCTGATTCTGCTTGCAAGGAAGAAGGCATGTGCCTACAACCTGCTCTCCAGGATGTAGCATAAATATAGGACCTGCATTTTGCACCAGCAAGTCTAAAAACACCTGGGGGAAAAAAAATCCTTTTCATCTATCATCTTCAGGTGAGCAGGCCATGAACAAACACACAAAAAGAGGTCCCAAGGGCACCTGGCAGCACAGAACATAGTACCCAACACACAGTGGTAAGCACAACCCACCTGGCTACTTTGGTCTGAGGTTCTGCACGCACATAAGCAAGATCATCCATCTGCCCACCAGACCAGGACTGTGGTCAAAAGGCATAAAATGCTTATATATCGTTAAATGCAAATGAGATTTTAAGGATGTAAAAAAGATGAGGTCAGGATGACCTGGAAGCCTGGAAGATATCAACATCTTCCCACAGTGTCTTCTTCAGCATCCAAGTTTTTCTGAGTTTTTCCATCTAGGCTATATGAAATTTTGCACATTCTTTCAGTTATACATATTTGTGCTATGGCTCCTCCCAACTATGCCCAGATACAATATTTTCAACATCTTGGTGCTTCAGTTAATTGCAACTTCCTCTACTCTAGTTTTGATAAGTGCAAAACAAGGATTTCTTGAAAAATAGTTTTACATAAATTGAACTACCTCTCCTAACTTAGTATACCAACATAGGCTTCTTCTTTTTTTCTTTAGCTCATAATTAAACCAGATGGTTTTTGTACCTCAGGCCTCTTTATGCTTGTCCCACCTTCTTTTGGTTTGGATCTAAACATTTGGATGCCACCTACAGTTGATGTGTCCTTTTTTGCTACGTCCTAGACCTCTCAGAAAATCATACATGGACCTGGACGGCATGTTTCAGTTCCTGGCTGTGTCCCTCTTGTGAGATTTTTCTCTGTACTTCCGTTCCCACACAGTATACAGGAGAATAAATCTTCTTTGCCCACTATTTTTAACTACTTGCTCTAGTTATGCCATTTAGTCCATATTTGTAGAACATCTCACACAGCCCTGATCAGAGATGAAGTCATCAGACACTACCGGAACCTAAGCAAAAATGACATTTTTAGGAAAATAAATTCTATTATCAATGAGGAATTCCCAATGAAATGAGTTATTTGGGTTCAGAAATGTCTTCAGAAATACTAGAAGTATGTAGGTTAGGGTAGATAAACTATAATAAATATTGGATGCCCATTCTTGCTGTCATATGGGGCTGGAGCAGACACCTGAGGGTCTTTGTTATGAAGTTCACTAAAAGAAATCAAGATCCCCTGAGCAACAAGAAGGAGGTATTGCCAACAGCAGACTGGACACACTGCAGATATGTGAGTTCTTTTAATACCCTCTCCAATTCTTCAAGAGGAACAGTTAGCAATTCTGAACCTGGGGATATTTTGAAAGTATGTGTATTTATATTTTATTTACTTACATAATCTTTTTCCCACTTATAATCTGATCACCTTCATGTTCCAGGAAAAAAAAACCCGAGAAAGCCCTGGTGCAAACAATTATTGCCCTAATAGTCAAGATTGTTTTCATTTACTCCAGTACAGCACAGACAAGTTGGGAAAGAAGTCTTACTCATGAATCTGGTGCTGCATGAAGGGAAATTCCTGGGGAGTGAATTAGCAAATATCTCAACATTTTTTTCTTCCTTTTTTTTATGAGCACTCTATAAGTCAGCGTCAACTAAACCTTTTTTAATGATTTGTCATCATTTTATTCTGATCAGCACTTCACATGGAGCAATTCTCCTCTGCATGGCCTTAGCTTGTGCTGATTTTACCTTTCTGGTATCATGATGAAGTGACTTTTTGCTGGGAACAGGAAAAAGGACAAGATTTTTCACCACCACCCACTATCTTGGTGGGTACTGGTAGGATGTGGTTCAAAAATTCATGATGGAGTGATCACCTTGCAGCCAGGCAGCTTCCTGACTCAAGTGTGTGTTTGATTTCATAATCATAGAATGGTTTGGGTTGGAAGGGACCTTAGAGATCACCCAGTTCCAGCCCCCTGCCATGGGAAGGGACACCTCCCACTAGACCAGGTTGCTCCAAGATCTGTCCAACCTGGCCTTGAACTCTTCCGGGGATGGGGCAGCCACAGCTTCTCTGGGAAACCTGTGCCAGGACCTCAGCACCCTCATGGCCAAGAATTTCTTCCAATTTAAATGTACTCTCTTTCAGTTTCAAGCCATTCCCCCTTGCCCTGTCAGTACGTGCCCATCTCAAAAGTCCCTCTCCACCTCTCTTGTAGACTCTCTTTAGGATTTTTCCATGGTTAATCTATGTTTTTATCTGTCAGCTTGACAGAGAAATTTGGCCAATATAAATAGTTTTATCAAGCCTTGGTATGTCTTATTCCATGGAAGAAAGGCTTTGAATGGTTCAAAAAGAAGCCAGCAAATTGTCCTGGGAAACACTACAGGAAACAAGTTATCAATACTGAACTGCAGATAGTCCAATGCCTGACCTTTGGTCATAATTTCTACATCTGTTGATCAAAAAATGTAAGGACAGCAGCATAGGTCATCTGGGGAAACCTGAGAACATGTTAATAGAAGGTAACATGAAAAATGTGGCTTGTTAAATGTCTCTCCATTTCCATTTGAAATTATTAAGGTGGAAACAGCTTCAAACTGACAAAGAGAAGGATTAGATTGGATATTTGGAAGACATTCTTGGCTGTGAGGGTGGTGAGGCCCTGGCAAATGTTGCCCAGAGAAGCTGTGGCTGCCCCATCCCTGGAAGTGTTCAAGGATGGGTGGGGCTTGGAGCAACCTGGTCTAGTGGTAGATGTCCCTGCCCATGGCAGCGGGTCGGAAATGGATGAGCTTTAAGGTCCCTTCCACCCCAAACCATTACATGCTTCTGTGAAATCAGAGTTCAAATAGCACTGGAACCACTTAGATGTAATACTCTACGGCATCATATTTCACCCTTCTAGCTTCTGAAGCACTACCACAAATTAACTATAATAACTTTGTCTAACACATTCCATACCACATCTGACCACCCCAGGGCCTTGATAGTGAAACCACCAGTTGAAAAGTGTAAGTTATTCCCTACATTCAAAGAGCACCGACATCAACCAATGTTGTCCCAGAGGGAAGGTGGGTCCATTTTAAAGAAGGGGAAACAGAGACATAAACAGGGTTGGGATCAGTCTGACCAAAAGCATCCTTGGGTTTGAGTCACTCTGGGCTCTCCTTATAACCCAAGGGAAGATGGTCCCGGAGTGCAATTCACCTTCTTGGGAAGGCAGTGCCTAAAAGAAATGAGGTGAAACACAGCCTAAAAGTGCCCCCTTCTCTCTACTGACTGTAAGGGCAGTCATGGATTACTCAATCAGGTATAGACATCAACACAAATATCTAAAGTCATGTGTGACTTAGAGTCACATCTTTCATGGGTTGCCCAGGACCTGACTGCCATTTAGCAACTGCAGCAAAGTCAGAAGCTCATCTTTAAGATAAAATAAAATAAAATAAAATAAAATAAAACAAGATAAAATAAAACAAAACAAAATTAAATTTTCGAAAAATATAACTGGTAATCTGGTCTGAGGTCCCATGACTTTATCTGACTCAGATCCTGCTATTTGTCATATTTACATCTCTGTAGCAATAGGAGGCCAACACATTGTGGACTACAGGAAATGTAACAACTTTCAAGACCCTGGAGGATCTGTGGGGAATCAGGCTCATGCTTTGTGTATGATGCATGCAGATGACGCAATGCCTTCACATCCCACAATATGTCATACAAAGCATAAAGTGTGAAAGCTTGATTCACCATGAGTGGAAAACTTGACCCCAAATATCCTGCAATGTATGTTTTGTACTACTTTTTGTTCCCTGAGTTACTGCTGCACTTCTTAGTTCAAAAGAGCAATGGAGAGGATGGACTTCTCTTACATCTTCCTCATGGAAGAGGAATAGGAATCTGACAATTCCCCCAGGGATTTGAGACTTGACACAAATGAAATCTGCTTCAGAGATGGAACCCAAACACCACCCAGCCCTACTATTGCTATGACCTGTGAGTTTTAGTAGAAAGTCAGTGGTAAGAAGAGAGTATTTTCATCTGGAGATGGTCCATTGGCATGTATTCAGTGGTCTCATGGCATTTCAGCAATGGTCAGGTGCCTACAAGAAAAATCGTGACTCAGTTGATACTCCTCCAGGGCACCTTGCACCTGCAAAAGACTGCTTGGAGCTGTACGGGTTTCTTTAGCTCAGACAGTGGTTTTTTCTTGTCATGGGGATGGTCCCAACAGACACAGCATGGAGAGCTGTAAGAGATGAGGAATTTTGCAATATCTCTAGATTGAAACCACCAGAAACCTTGAAATGGCAGAAGGGTGCCTTCAACTGAAATAAGGTAGAAAAGACCCAACAAGGAGACTTTTCCTCATCCTGGTATGAGCTCTGCTCTTTGCTGGGGTGGCCCTGGCTGGATTCAGAGCAGGATGGGGAGCAATGTTCAAGTGTTGCTTATTTCCTTATGATACAATTTCTAACGACTCAGTACCAGCCTCTAGGTTCTGGGCACACAAGAGAGTTAATAAACTTTGTTACTATTGGTGCCTTTCCTGCAGGTGCCTTTGCTGCAACTTCTGCAATCAAATTCCTTGGTAAACCTACATTACCCTGTAAAGGATCACAGCTACCATGTACATCTTTCACAAGCCCCTGAAGCTTTGGGGTTTGCTTAACTCTAGAGTTTCAGCTTAGTTTGTCTTTAGTTTAGAGACACAGTTCTACTGAGTGAAATTTGCAGGCGTATGAGTCAAAACTGGGTTCCTACAACCATGTTTAGGCTTTCTGAGAAATGTGATCTCATTCAGAGAAGTGTTAAGAAGTTTTCTGTGTCAATGGAAAGCAGAGGTACTCAGCACCTTTGAAATATTATCAGCCTTGAAGTGTCTAAATATAGGCTTTAAGGTCTAATTTGAGAACATGGTCTAAAAATAATGAAATTCTGTGGTTTTTCTTTCCTTGAATATCTACAAAATATAGAAGTTCTAGTGCAACATACTATCAAATACTTGTAATTTTGATTATTTTGCTTACCAAGCAGCTGCTTTTCAGTAGACTTAAGATATTTGTTCAAAATAAGCTTGATGTAATATCTCTGTTGTCCCATTGAATTTTGGGGAAATTTCATTTTAAATTTTTTAAATCACTATTTTAAGTATCTTTTATGAATAAAGTCCTATGAATCCCTTCAAGATGGAAAGTATGAGTGATGCTTTAGGTTTTAACTTTTACATTTTTCAAATCCTGTACTGCTTAGTGTGTAACTTTGAAGTTTCTTGTAGCCTATTAACTTCTGCTCTCTCGTGCTAGGTAGACATAACGAAGCCTCTCCGGGCCTGCTCTTCAAGGACACCCAGACTGTTCTAGGCCCAAAAAGTATAGATCAAAAGCCTCTGGGCCCCGCCCCCCCCCGAGACGAGCTTAGGGAAACTGCATCATTAACTGAAACTTTAATTGGAGAATTAACCCTGATACGCGAATGAACCAAACCTATAAAAGTGTGAAGAACTCATGACCTGTCGTCCATCTTGGGGTCCATTTTTGGCAGTAGCCTCTGGCTCCCCAGGGGGTACCTTTGAAGGTCTTTCAAATAAATACCTACGTTTATTTCCTTACTCCTGTCTAGTCTCTGTTTTTAGGTGGCCTCTCAAGGCATCATGAGGACCTATACTTTTTTTTTTGTATAATAAAGCAAGAATAAAAAAGTTGTACAAATGCATGCACATGCCCTATATCAGGTTTTAAAAGTAGAGAACATAGTTTTGGTAAGATGTCATTTAACTGAGACATCTGATAAACTTCCACTGAATGACATGCATTTGCACTCTTAATTTAGTCAAATATTCTGTCCTGTATTTTTGTTGGGAAATACTCAGAAGAGCAGTGCAATGATCTGAAATTAGAAAAAACACTCACAAGAATCTCTCAAACTTTACCCCTATCCTCAATAGCAGCGTATGACAGGAGAATGTTGTACCAGGGATGTCACCTAGACACTTGTACAGCCCACTGACTGTGATCCATGGCCATCATTTTGCGTGTGTGGCAGGGATGGAGCCAGGAGAAGTATGAGGAGGATCAAGAAGGATTGCAGAGCCCTGTGTGTGCTGGTAAGAGACTCAGGAGTGCAGATAGTTTTTTCCTGGATGCTCTTGGTCAAAGGGAAGGGGTTTGAACAGTCCAGTTGAATGTGGGGAGTCCATAAATCCTTACAGGACTAGTGCCACAGCCAGGGATTCAGATATTTAGACTGTAAGACTTGCTTGGAGAAATCTGCTCTGATGGGGACTGATGGGGTCCTTCTGTCAGAAAAGGGAAAAAGCAGTTTTGGTTATAAGTTGGCCAGCCTGGAAAGGAGGGCTGTAAACTAAAAGTTGCTAGGGAAAGAGAACCTCAGTCCATCCCACTCCTACCACTTTGATGCCAAGGCTAGCAACAGATGCCCAGAACTTGGAGAGGGATCACAGATCAGCAGAAGAGCACCTGAGGAGCAGTACAAAGCTGCTCCAGCCACTAAGTCAGCTTAAATGCCTCTGTGCAAATGCACACAGCATGGGGAATACAAGAGGAGACATGCCCACAGCTGCAGTACTGCAAACTTATCAGCACCATGGAGATGTGGTGGGATGGCTGCTACACCTGGAGTGTTGGAATGGTAGGATACAGGCTCTTTAGGAAGGACAGACAGCAGTGGGTGTTGTCAATGACCAGCTGGGGTGCATGGAGCTCTGCCTGGGGATGGATGAGGATAAGCTCATGGGTCAGGATCAAAGGAGAGAAAGGGACAGGTTGTTGGGGAAGATGAAACAGGAAAGCCTTATAAATATGATTGCCTGACAAAAGATTTTGGGAATATGAAAACTACAGGCAACATCGAAATGAAAGCCACTTTTGAAATACCAAGTCTTAGTTACTGAACAACTGGAAAACAATGGTATGGCCGACTGAAGGTAATCCCCTCTTGATGGAACAATACCCTCTGCTTGCAAACAGGTCCAAGGGTCAGAGCAGACCCTACTAGCTCAGCAGAAGGGGTCCAAAGAGTAGTTTTTAGAAGTTAAGATGTAACACTCTATGGTAATATAAGAACTCTTATAGGCTGTATGTAAATGCTATAGGATTTGTATCTTGTATTAGATTGGTTAGTGACAATTAGAATATTCAGTACAGAAGATGATTTATTGTATTGTAACCAAGATTCAAGTCCATTCCATTCCATTCCATTTCCATTCCATTCTATTCTCATCACTTCTTCTTCACTCTCTTTGCTCTCGCTCTCTCTTTCTCTTACCTGCTTACTCTCTTGCTCTCTTGGGCCTGCACCGAGCTGAGTCTGGCAGCTCTGAGCAGTGCCCCTGCACCCACGCCCTTTGCAATAAACCGCATGTCCCAAGATCAGACTATAGAGATCTCCGTCCGTCCCGACCGTCCGTCTACGCCCGGTCCAGACTGAACCCAAGAACCTACAGTCTGGCGCCCATCGTGATTGCCGAACCCACACCCAGCACCTACAACAG
This sequence comes from Corvus kubaryi, assembly GCF_017639235.1. NCBI lineage: Eukaryota > Metazoa > Chordata > Aves > Passeriformes > Corvidae > Corvus > Corvus kubaryi. Next base: position 444,132 of record NW_024581112.1, on the reverse strand, counting down.
GTGACATTGCATTGGGGCTCTGCTACAGGCTACCTGTACCAGAAGGAACAAGTGGATGAGATCATCTATAGGTAGGAGTAGCCTCACATTTGAGCCCTGGTCCCCATGGAGGACTTCAACCACCCCAATACCTGTTGGAGGGACAACACAGCAGGACATAAGCCAGGAGGTTCCTAGAAAATGTTGATGATTACTTCCTTCTCCAAGTGATAGAGACGCCAAGGATGAGAGGTGTTATGATGGACCTGGTTCTCACCCACAAGGAGAGGCTGGTGGGGAATTGGAAGCTCAAGGGCAGCCTGGGCTGCAGTGACCATGAAGTATTGGATGGAACTCAAGATCCTTACAGAGAGGAGGCCACACAGCAAACTCACTGTCCTGGATTTCAGGAGAGCAGCCTTTGGTGTCTTCAGGGATCTGCTTGGAAGAGTATCATGGGATAAAGCCCCAGAGGGAAGAGCGTCTTAAGAAAGCTGTTAAATATTCAAGCATGATCTCTTCCAAGCTCAGGAGCATTGCATCCCAGCAAAGAGGTATTCAGACGCAAACACCAGAAGGCCTACATGGATGAACAAGGAGCACCTGGACAAACACAAAAAAAAAAGCCTACAGAGGATGGAAGCAAGGAGAGGTACCATTGGAGGAATGCAGAGAAGATGTCCGGGCAGCCAGGGATCAGGTTAGGAAAGCTAAAGCCGTGGTAGAATTAAATCTGGCCAGGGATGCCAAGGGCAACAAGAAAAGCTTCTAAATGTAATTTGGTGATAAAAGGAAGACTAGGAAAAATGTATGCCTCTTCATAAGGCAATGGGAGACATGGTTACCCAGGATGTGGAGAAGGCTGAGATACAAAATGATGTTTTGTCTTAGTCTTCACTGGCAAATGCTCCAGCAGAGAGGAGGCCACAGAGATGCTTTGAGGGCTGAAGCCCCTCTGCTCTGGAGACAAGCTGGGAGAACTGGGGGTGTTCAGCCTGGAGAAGGGAAGGCTCCAGGGAGATGTTAGAGCCCCTGTCAGAGCCTAAAGGGGCTTCAAGAGAGCTGGAGAGGGACTTTGGACACGGCCTGGAATGACAGGACAAGGGGGAATGGCTTCACAGTGCCAGAGGGCTGGGTTAGATCGGATATTGGGCAGAAGTTCTTGGCTGTGAGGATGGTGAGGCCCTGGCACAGGTTGCTCAGAGAAGCTGTGACTGCCCCATCCCTGGATGTGTTCAAGGGCAGGCTGGCTGGGGCTTGGAGCAAGCTGGTCTAGTGGAAGGTGTCCCTGCCCATGGCAGGGCATTGGAACTGGATGATCTTTAAGGTTTCTTGCAACCCAAATCATTCTATGACTCCATGATTTTATATTTAGCTGAAGATGTAGGCTTTGAACTCCAGGCCATGCTTTTTCTGTATTGGAGCAACAAATCAAAAGAAACGTAGCAAACTTACCAGTTGCTTATTGAAATCCCATTAAAAATTTTAAATAGCCTCTTATTTCTCCCCAGTTATTCTCTTGTATGGTCCCACTATCAGTCAGGAAGGAAAAAAAAGGTATGTCTGATGCATAAATGCAATTATCTCATTTTATATAGAATTATATAGCTATAGAATTTAACTATTTTTTATAAAAATAAGTGGGACTTGTATTGCTGGTGTGAGTTTTCAAAGGATACCTGCTGGGTTTCTGAGCATGTGTATTATCTTCAGTATGATGACATCTTGTCTGAGGCTTAGATATTTTAAGTCAAATTAAGACATGATTTACAATCTGCATCACTTTTTCCAAATGACCATGGAAAGTCCCCAGCTGTGAAAGTTTCACCAAAAAAAGTGATGAACTGCTATTTGGCAAAAAAACCTACAGACCATTTTAAAAATTAAACTCAAAAGAAAGGGGGGAGGGGAGGAATGTGTGGTTTAAAGCAGTTAACCAGCTTACACTGTCTCCCCCTGTATTTCCACAGTCTTGCTGCACGATCAGCTACATCCTTAAAAGAAACCTTACTTGGTAACAGAGTCATGTATACAGTGGAACCACGCCACACACCACAGCCATGATGATGCATCCTGAGCCTGATCCAGAATGGGCTGGTGGTGATGGAAAGACTGTGCTTGCTTCCTAGTCATCTCGCAGCACTTGGCAGAGCACATCATCACTCACAAGGGCTTCAGAAGAGAGCTCCCAGGGATCCCATCTCTGCTCTTCTCACCCACATCAAGTTGAGTCAAAATTGCTGGTCATCATCTCCAAGGCATGATGTTCTTTCCTGGTGTCCAGAAGCTCCCAGCTCCTCAGAGCAAACCCAAACAGAGCTCTGAAGTTGTGTATCAACTGCAGACATGTGCAGCATGATCTGCTATGTTTGAACACATCATTTGGTCAGATGATGTGTCCTGAGGTTCCCTCCCATCCCTTTCCCTCTAGAATGACCTGCACCCAGGTATTATCCCAAAACACTGTTGAGATCCCTTATCCATCACCATGAAATAAGAATATATGGTGTGGCTCCAGTAAGAAAACAGAGTTGGGATCAAACCAAGCATTGCACCAAGCCCTGCAGATTAAAGTGTCTTTACTCCAACAGCCGTACAAATCACAGGTACACCCAAGGAATTATAGTTGCATCAAAACGGCAAGCAACAAAGTGAGATGTAACTGGCTGAATGTGAAGTATGAAAAAATTCCTTAAAAGAGAAAAAGCAGGCAAAAATCTTGTGGCAAGTTGTTGCAACGAATGTCTGGCCTTGCTTTGAGCAATCCTTGCCAATTGAGGTGAAAGTGTCAATGGTTTTCTTAGGTGACTTGCTCCCTTCTGGCCTTGTAGTGGGAGCACTCCCTGGGAAAATGTGGTAAGAAGGAACAATTTTATTTTCATTATTCCAAAGACATGCACAAGATGATTTATCTTGGCAGCAACAATTTCTTAGGAAGAAACTAGCACTCACTGACACATCTCACAGCAGACACATCCCAGATTGCCAGTTCCCTCAGAGTTTGAATAGCAGTAGACCTCTCCTAGGCAGAAGAATTCAGCTTAGGACATCACAGTGTCCTTTGTTTAACCTTTGAATACTCTGTAGGCTCCTTCCTGTTAGGTTCTGCTTATTACTATCAGACAACTCCTAGACAGACATGGTGTTTCTTTATGTTCAGTTTCAGCCAAACTTGGAACAGCATCCTAAGAAACCCAACCTCTCTGCAAAGCTTTATGTGAATCCATCCCATGCTCAAGGCTCCAAAAATCCCTTACAGGTTTTGGGAATGAAAAGTTTAAGTTAAGTTAAGTTGCCTTCAGACCTGTAAATCTGTGAGCTTCATAAGCAGTTCAGTTTGTGTGATGCTGCAATATTACTCTTTAACCCCTTTTTTGTGAACAAGACCCAGTTTCCACCAGACACAGGCATGAGATCTTCTCACAATGGGTTTGCAAGCAGGCACAATAAAAGTAATTAAAACGAAAGTGTTTTGAGGATGCAAAGGTCACTAGGTAGGAGTGAGAGCAGGAGACTGCATCAGGCTAGGGCAGAGGAAATGAAGAAATGGAAGCAGTCTGTGCAATGGAGACCTTGCTGTTGGAGGAAACATGGCATCATATCTCTGAGTGGTGTCACTTGTGGTGGCAGGAGTGGGTTTGGGGGACTTTTTACCCTCCAGATCTGCTGGCAGGGGGATTGTGCTGACTGAGACCAGCTTAGAATCACAAAAACCTCTACCCACGCACAAAGGCAGAAGTGGGTTCTCAAGTATGTCTTGCCCTTCTCAGAAATTACTATCACAAACTAGCGGAAGATAATTTGAAATAGTTCTAAACCTTCTTAGGCCACAAGTCCTCAATAGCTAATTACAGCTGAGACACCTCTGAAAACATCTGGGCTACCAAACCCCATATCTGTCACACAATACATGTGGATTTTGCCTCAGATCATTTAGTCAAACACTGGACTCAGATAACTGAGTTCAGGGGTAATTTGAGCAGCAAAGAACCTCTACCTTTTTTTACCAGTGTTATGCAAAATTGAGCTTAGCAGCTGTCTCCAAAAAATCCACTAGAAAATCACATCAGTTGGATTAGGATTTCATTGCTTTGCAAGTAAAGAGAAATCCACAGAATTGATCCCTTTTTCTCATTTCAAGCCCAGTCTTTGTCAAATCCTTGCTCTGCCACTTCATCCACTTCATCTCTGCCACTCCTCCCAGACTTCAGGGCAGTATTGCTCACACACCACCCAATATCAAAATAGTCCACTCTGTGCAGCGCAGTGAGTGGTGCCATGGGTGCCATGGGTGTCATGAGCGTCATGGGTGAAGTGACACCTAACAACACTTCCTGGCGACACTGCTTGGCTCAGTTATGATCACACTCTTCCATCACTGTCCAGCTCCATTGACCTGCACAAGAAGAGGATGGAATGGCATTGCACTCCAGATGTTGCTGCAAGGACAATTGTGGACCCCACAACCTCTGGACAGACACTTCATTACCTCAACATGTGCAAGGTGGGGACATCCCCAGGGCGTGCCTTAGAGGCTGGTTTTGGGTGCCTGCTCATTAATAGCCTGGAAACCACCACAAGAGGTGATACTGATGCCTTAAATAACCTAGAAATGAAAAAACACACTTCTGAGAGAATATTAGTCTGGGAGGTAATATAAAGGCTGGTCTTTACTGGAGGCCTCCAAGGGCCAGATATGGAAAATGCCTAAATGCTGAAATGCCCACCCCCACCTGGAGTGAATACAATTTTATAAGTTTAGCAAATTAGCATAATTGACAAAAATTACCAATTAGGAGCACATGTGGTAAGGCAATTCCTCCCTGGTTCAACCCCTTTCTAAATCCTTCCCCTCAGATGGGACTAAACGTTGTTTATGAAAATGTGTCTTGAAGAGCTGGTTTCAACCTTGGTTCCCAGGAAGAACCAAGATAGGATAGGGACCTTGTACCTCCCGGGGCTTGGAGCTCTGGAATGTGTTTTGTCTTTCTGCCTAGGGAAAAGGTAGGGAAAAGTACTGGGACTAGCTACAATTACAATAATAGACTACAGAGCTACAAATATATATGTAAAGAATATAGAGAATATATAAAAGCAAAAATAATTCTGGCAACATTACCACCATGGAGCTCAGCAGCCAGCCAAGGCACTCAGCTGCAGCACAGCACAAGGGCACCAGCAGCTGTGTAGGTAAAGCTACAAATTTATGTCACCCACCTGCCCCCCAGAAATATTGTTTTGATGCATTTTGAGGCAGTCAAATCCCTCTGGGCCCCCACTGATCCTCCTTCTTGTTCTTACCGGGCATTGAAGGGGAGCTTATATGATGAAATTCTTCCCTGTGAGGGTGGTGGCACAGGTTGCCCAGAGAAGCTGTGGCTGCCCCATTGTGGGTGCTAAAAAGAAGGAGAAGAGGAATTTTCCAGCTGCTGAAGCATTTTGTGAAGTTTTCCTTTCTCATGCTTTAGCTGAGAAACAGTGAAAGAGGTTTTTGTAAACTAACTCTCTATCTTGCACCTGCACAGTCTTGTTTTGGTTTACTGAAGAAAATATTTTGAAATAGGTGTGTTAGCATTCAGCCAATCACTCTGGGAGGTGTATGGTCAAGCAGCCAATAATGCCATTTCTCTATTGCGAACCAAGTTATATAAACGAGGTGATAATTAATTAAATAATCCCATTTTATCCTGGGCTTGAATTCCATGTCATGATTCTCACCGTCCCTGGGGACAACAGCGACATCCCTTTCCTGGAAATGTTCAAGGCCAGGCTGAATGGGGTTTGGAGCAACCTGGTCGAGTGGAAGGTGTCCCTGCCCATGGCAGGGGTGTTGGACTACATGGTCTTTAAGGTCTTTTCCAACACTAACCATTCTATGATTCTATGAAACTCAACATTTTACATAAAGCCCTGGAGCCAGAAGCGACTTTCAGAAAGGACAAAGACAAGTGTGTTTACTAGCAACCCTACACATTATTCCCACACACCAGATAAGATTTGTCTTTCAGATTAAAAGACTTTGACATTTACAAATCACCATGTAGGCTTCCTGATAAATAATTTTAAAGTGGAAATTCCCCAGATATTCCAGGCCAACAACAAATGCTGCACGAAGGAGAAAAAGAAACTCATAAGACTTTTTACAATGGTGAGATAGGACTAAAGGGCTGGAGAGAAGAAGCCAGTGCCCATATGTAATTGGGCACACAGATATCTATATTATTTGCTGTGAGATGCATGCAGCATTTATATGGCAGAAAGAGAATGAAATGGTGCTAAGAGAAAAGACAGGTTCAAGAGTACTCTTTTATGCAAAGGCAATCTGCAGCTTTGGTCTGTATTGTGGAGTGGGAGGCAGTTAGCCATGGAATTCAGTTAGTACCCAAGGCCCAACTTTTAATACCCACAACAATGCTGTGATCAGTTCCTGGATATGCTGGGAAGGAAAACTCCAGGATAACCAAGATTTCAGTAAGTGTCAATGAACCTTGTGTTGTGCTGGTTTCCTGGTACAGTAGGGAACACAATCAATCTGCTTAGTCATTAGTAGTTATTTCTATCTACCTATCCACATTGGATAATGTGCAGGATGGTGCCATATTGATTGCATTTCTTACAGACTGGGTCAGGAGGACTAAGAAGTGCACCAGCTGCCCTTGATGCTTTGCCATGTTTACTTCAGGACGAACTTTAATTCCCATGGAGTGTACTGGTGTGAATCTGGGGAAAAAGGGAAAGAGCAACCACTAGTATAGAAACAAAAGCCTAAATCACTGAGACTGGACATGAATTAGAAATATTCATCACAGAATAACAGTGGTTTGGGTTGGAAGGGACCTAAAAGATCTCTGGTTCTAAACTTCCTGCCATGAGCAGGGACACCTTTCATTAGACCAGATTTCCTAAAATGGAAGCAAGATCTGTCCAGCCTGTCCTTGAACACTTCCAGGGATGGGGTAGGCACAACTTCTCTGAACAACCTGTGCCAGGGCCTCAACATCCTCACAGAGAGAATTTCTGCCCTTTTCCCATCTAGCCCTACCCTCTGTCAGTGGGAAGCCATTCCCCTTGTCCTGTCACGCCAGGCCCTTATCCAGAGTCCCTCTCCAGCTCTCTTGAAGCACCTTCAGGCACTGGAAGGGGCTCTGAGGTCTTCCTAAAGCCTTCTCCCCCAGGCTGAACACCCCCAGCTCTCCCAGCCTGTCTCCAGATCAGAGGGGCTCCAGTCCCTGGAGCATCTCTGTGGCCTCCTCTGGACTTATTTTGCATGATTACTTACCCATTGAGCAAATTATGCTGGCGTGCAGGGATAGAGGTATGATACATCACTGACTGTCTCCCTCTGCTGCTTAACAAGAACCCTGAAGCAATTTTTTCCCCATTTATGTCATTGCAGCAGAGCCGGTATTTCCCAACTGACCCAATACACTGACTATTACAATCAACAGACATATCTTATGATTATTCCAACCCACTTATTCCAGTCAGCCTGAGCAGAAATTAATTTCCCCCTTAAAAAAAGCCAATGACTTTTATTGTTATTTTGTTTCAGACTCTATTCAGCCCTTCAATTTCTATCTGTGCGTCAGTCCCCTCCAGCTGTGAATCTCTTGGCAAGTTCCCTGGCAAAGCAGCTTTTGTCCTGCCCTGCATTGCTTTAAGAGGATAAAAGCATTATACTAAGGGAACAATCATCTTGCTATTATTCTTAGCACCTTTGCCTTCACTCTGAATGTTAATGTGGACTAGAAGTGCCAGCTGGGGTGTTTTGTAGACTGAAGTCCCTGAGCAAATTCCCTCCACTACTGTAAAACCAGAAAGAGCATAAACTTGGTATAATCACATAGACATATTATCACAGATATTGAGTCCTCTTGGGGGCTTTATGGGTTTTGGATAAAGAACCCATTCCCTTCATTTGCGTGGGATTCAAGGGTGGTGTGAGAGATAGGTGTGGATAAGGCATAAATGAAAGTATGGAGTTCATAAGATTTAGCCTAGTTTTGTGTCCTATATTGAAGTTAATCCTATAATATATAAATAATGGAAATTTCTCAAGGTCAGAGGGGTGGGTTGCACTTGGTTACATCTGGGCTGCACCAGGAAACAAAGTTTGCGTTTAAATAAACAATTTAAAACTATGGAGAGAGTCAGACACTGGAGCTCTGAGGTCCTGATCCTGAGCTCAATGACACCCTCTTTTGCTATCAGAAAGACTTAGAGGTGCCTTTAGATAGACATTAACTTAGACACGTGGAAAGACCTCTGCCTACCCTGTTACAAAGCCGAATAACTGGCTTCAGAGCCCCATTTCCTTGTCTCCTACACATGCAGTTTCTGTAAAATCACTGTGCAAATTATAGATGAACTGAAGTCTCGAGAGTATTTTTTAAGGTTCATTACTTTATTAGTTCTGTTTATCTTTCTGTTTCATGGTGACAGCCGAAGTAATCCCAGACTTTACGAATAAACTCAGCTTCACCTGTGTTTCGTTAAAGACCACGAGGTACAATACTTTCCACAAACACAGCCTTGTGAGGAGAGTCATACATATGCATTGTGCTGGAAATTATACTGTCCACATTTAGTGTCCATTTGGTGCCCAGTGAAGCCAGTGGAAACATAAAAATGCTGGCAGCAAATAAGGGAAACAGCTTTCTACTTTTACTTCTGCCAAAATCTCAGCTGAAGGTTTGTCAAGAGGTCACCAGTCCACCTTTCATTACAAACTTGCTGACTATGAACTTAGGTTGTTCGCTTGTTTGTTTGATTTTCTTAAGTGTCTGATAATCCATATAAAAGACTGAGAGAGTGTTACAGAACAAGTTTCAACTTTGAAAAGAGAAGCAATAGAAAAACAAAACAAACAAAAACCCCTCAATAAATCTCCAGCTAAAATGTTGCATCTGAGCAAACTACTGGCAGCAGTTTCTGCTCTAGGCTGAAACTTTATCCATCCCCCAGTGAGCCTTTGAGCCAAAGTCTTTTTTGGCCAAGTACAGTTTCTTCAGGAAGGTCAAGCCCTTAACCTCCAGTCCTTCTTCTGCTGGCAGCCTGGAGCCTGAATATTTTGGGACAGATATTCAGGGCTGTGGATCACTTAAAAAATAGGGGACCTGTTTGCCTTTCTTTGAGTTAGTCTGAAAGATATTATTCAAAGCTCTTTTTGCTGCATGATGGATCTTTCATTTTAGTTTTTAATCAAAAGATCTGTTACATGTTATCTTGCTGCTAGTGAAAGAAACCACAAATAATTTTTCTCCTCACACACACACACAAAAAAACAAATCAAAAACCAAAAAACCCATATATATATATATATATATATATATAAACAGTGGTCCTGTATGGGACTTTTAAGAAAAGAGCATGTAACAATCACAAAATATTCAAAGGATTCAAAGCAAGTGAAAAGCACCATAACCTTCATCCAGGAGACACTGGCTAACAATTTGTGCTACACAACTTGGCCTTTCACCCAGATGCTGCTCTATGCAGGTTGTATGTGTGCACCAAGGCAGTATTTCTAATAATCTCCTTGGGGACAAAGAGCAGAAAAATTTACATCCTGAATGAAGCAGGGATCCAACAGAAGATTACACTGATGCCTGAAGATTACCTGGATGCCCAGGCTTGCTCCCCAAATCCATACTTGTAAAAGAGGGTGAAAGGAAAAGGGATTTTTGGCAGAAGGTCACTTATTATGTGTATCCTGAAACAGCTGGAGCGTGAGATGGGCATCAGGGAACAGCAGAACAGTAGGAACAAGAAGCATTTCTCACTCCTAACTCTATGTAGGAAGGAGACCCAGCTGCACCCTTTCCTCTACTCTTCCTGTGCTGGTTTCCCCAGCAAGAAAACCTGCAGGCATGTGTGAGGAAGGAGCTAAAGCACCTTCCAGCAGGGCTCTGGTTGAGGTAGTTGGCCCCAAGTTAAGATACTTCAGTACACAATCAATTCAGATGAAGTAAGGGATCCTCTGCATTTAATGTAGCTTTAGTTTTCTATTAAGTTTCTGAAATAAATGTATGTCCTCAGTTTTTTAAGCACATCAGATGAATTTGCAAGAGGTTTTTGGTTTCTCTCTTGAACTTGGGTACTCATCTTCCAACTGGCATGTACCAAACACACCTGTGTCTTACCCAGGTTTTGCGTCCCGTTTCTACTAAGACCAATGACCACTGTTCTACCAGAAGGTTGCTTGGGTGAGACAAAAGATGTTGGTATTAGCTGGTCCTTGGGAGGACAGTCTGGGAGGATCTTGGAATACCCAGCCGAGTGCTCAAGCTATCCATGCATTGAACCAGCAGTGTCTGAGAGGGCACACACTGCTCCCATACATGCCATGACACACGAGGCAGAAGCAGGAGCTTCCCAAGAGATGGGTGTGCTTACAGTGCTGAGAAGGTAGGTCTCAGGGCTTCCTGACCATAGCCTGCCTGTTTGCCCAAGCACAGTAGCACATACTCCTCTCCCAACCTCTCCTCACACTAGCCAGACCCAGCAGAGAACATTTACACATCCTAGAATTAACAAGGTCAAAAGGAGAGCTGAGGAAGAGTCTGACTCCAGTTCTGGGGTAGCAGATTCAGTTGGGAGGAAGGGAAGATTTCCAGCTTTCTGGTCTCTTCACATAGGTTCTGCTATTTTCTCACTGAAATGGTGTTTCCTCTGGATTCCCTTCAGCTGTCCACTACACAACATAGACATTCCCATTCCTCAACCTCCTTACATGACTGTCATAGCAAAGACCTTTAGGCGTCATATGATGTCTTCAGCACTTAGGCTAGATGACGGTGGTGAGGACCTGGCACAGGCTGCCCAGAGAAGCTGTGGCTGCCCCATTTCTGGAAGTGTTCACGGCCAGGTTGGATGGGGCTTGGAGCAACCTGGTTTAGCGGAAGATGTCCCTGCCCATGGCAGGGAGTTTGGAACTGGATGGTCTTTAAAGCCTTTTCCAACACAAACCATACTATGATTTTATGAATTTAAGTATCTCAAATATAATCTTGTACTATTTACTCATAAAAATATGTTTGAAATTAATATATGTGGATTTATGTTGTCTACATAGGAAAAAAATAACAAATTTTGAGATGTGAATCTCTTCAACCGAATTACTGTTGGTTTCACTGTATCTCATTGTAATTTTTTGCTTTATTTTCTTTTCTATTATTTTGAACAATAATTCTCACATTGCAAAACTGTAAAACCAATTTTTTTGTCTGTCTCACAGGATTCTGGGAGCTTGCAGAAAAAATCACTGGAATTGACTGTCAGCTAAATGAGGCAAAACTGCTCTCCCAAAAGAAAAAACACTTTGGAAATATGTGGGTATTCACAGAAAGGAATGGTGCATTACTGAGACTTTTACAAGTCAAGGGGGTTTGGCCATTCTGCAATTGTTGCCTTAAGCCCCTAAAATCAAGAGCCAAACAAGGTTAAGGTGATAAAAATGCAGTTACCATTTAATGAAGGGTACCTCCAGGTGCACAACATGCTGACATACATGCCGAAAATGTGTCAAAAATGCACACGGGATACAGGACAAGTACAGTTTTATAAGTTTAGCAAATTAGCATAATTGGCAAGAATCCCCAATTAGAAACACAGGTAATGAAATAATTCCCCCTCTTGGTTCAACCCCTTCTGAAGCCCCCCTCCTTGCTAGCTGTTTATTATCTAATATGTGGGCAAGTGTCTTGGGAAGGTGTCTTGGTCTTGATTCCCAGAAGAAGAAAGATTAGAACAGGCCTTCAGGAATTTGTTCATCTAATAGGAAAAGTATTGGAGTTAGGAAACTATATAACTGTACAATAATAGCCTACAGAGCTATGAATATATACAAAGAATATATAAAAGCAAAAGTCATTTTGGCATCATTACGGTAGGCAAGCAATCTGCAAAGCTACTGCTGGAAATTTGGTTGTTGGTGGAAGAAATACCTCAAAGAAAGGACAACAGTGACTCAGGATAACAGGTGAATGCTCCAGATTATGCTTACAAAGTTGTTTTCACACACTTTTTTTGCAAGAAGCACAGAGCTGAGTCTCTGACTTGGATTCTCTGAGAGAAGAAAGAGGCAGTAAGGTCTCTTCATTCCCTGTGATTGGGCCAATGCAGAACACTATGTGGCACATGCATGAATGACATTGAGGTGCCAGAGCTTGTCCAGAGAATGGCAACAGAGCTAGGGAAGGGTCTGGAGCACAACACCAGGTTGTTTAAAGCCCCATCCAACCTGGTTTACTTATGCTTCTCCTGATAGGATGAGGAAATTTAAATGCTTTCCACACCAGCATTTCTCATGATGAAGATAAAGATCTTTTCCACCAAAAATGTTTCACTAGTCCTCAGATGAGAGACAAAAAAGACCCTTTCTTGCAAAAGAGGCTGGGAGCCTAAGAAATAACTAATTATGGGTCTAATTTCTCTCAGTAAAGATGCTACCAGTGAAAGCTGGCAGCTTGTGGAGCACCACACAAGTTTGCTTGTCAGCCTTTTATTGCTGTTGTGGGTTTTGTACAGATACCTGCACAAGAAAAGCAACGATAGACACATTTTTTTACCTTATCCTTAGCAAAAATAGGATTTATTAGGAAAAATCAAAGGTGGAAAGCATATTCTTATGCTCCTACATGAGAATGTGCCCTGTATCATAGTTTCTCAAGATATAGTGAGCAAAACCACATCTACTGAGGCATAAAAGATCAAAGACACATGTGCTGACACATAAAAGATTAAGAATGATAGATCCTTCATAAAATGTTCGGTTTAAAGTAAGATGGAAAGATGCAGCTTGGTCTTAATGAGGTTTCAAGGATTTTGAAGGTTTGTGGTCCAAACTAATATGGAGCCTTTTTTTCTAGACAATCGGAAATAGGCAAGGACTGTCCAATTTCTGAAGAAATCATAGAGTATCAAAAAACCCTAGACGATAAGCAAATACCTTGTGAAAATTAATATCCAGTATAGTCTTTTGAGCATCATCTACTCCACTAAACTAAACATGATGAGGACTCACGCTGTCTCAGTGTCAGTGTTGCTAAGCTCCCCCCCCCCGGGATGCCTCTGTCCTGGATGAACCAACTCCTTCCTCAAGTGCCACTAAGCACAGCCTGGGAAATAGCAGAAGGTGCTCAGACACCATGTTTTGGTCACAAATAGACTTCAGTAGTGTGGAAAAGGGGTATCGTGCCAGTTGGTCTCAGTGCTGAAAAGCAGCCATGGGCAAGTCCAATTTGCTGATGTAGACAGAATCTTAGAGAGAATTAATTACTCCAGACACACTCAGGCAACAGAAATAACTAGGGGTCTTTGATGGGACAGCTCACGTACAACTACAACCCAAAAGAAAGGGAGGCTCAAAATTAGTTTCCTGAGCCTAACGGGAACAATACTTGTGCCTTTGGGGAAAGGGGTCACAGAAATTCCAACATGCTTTACTATCTGGGAGGAATATGGATGTCATAATAGTTTTTCCTTGTTGCATCTTAGATCAAACACAGTGCACACGACAAGGCCTATCAGCATCCTAATTCTTTGCTTGTGCCATGCAAACACTCTTTTTTGCCACTTCAGAAATCTGACCCAGCTGCACAAAGCCAACAGCGACAAAGCTGAAGGAGCAGCTTACATGAGCGCAGATTGATATTGCTTCACATACTACCTTGGTGTCTGCCAAGGAAGGCAGGAATCTCCCTTGGAATGGAGAATATAATCCACTTCCTTCCAAATTACTATAACCATGAAATTAAGGGGCTTTCAGGCAAAGATATGGGAAAAGGAATAACAGTTCTTTACTAGAATATATATGTATAACAAGGCAAACAAACAGCACCACCGGCAGCAACCACAAACAGAACCAGGAGCCCAGTGCCAGCCTCTCTCGGCTGTCGGGCCCTTTCCCCCTCGGTGCAGTTCCGCTCACAGCCGGCAGGGGGCGCTGGTGCGCTGGTTCCCCGCGCCTGCAGGGGGCGCTGTGGCGCGAGCTCGGCCGTTTCTCTGCACGTGGGTAATGGCGGCGCAGCCGGCGGAAGGGATGGAAAAGGGGCTGCCTTTACAAACCCGTGGGGGGGCGGCCAGTCCTGGTGCCCCTCTGGATGGCCAAATGAGCTGCAGCAGGAACCTCGGAAGCAGCAAGCTGGAACAGCAGAGGCCCGCAAAATCCCTGAGTAATAAACAAAATGTATCAGAAACTCCACAGCTGTAGCAGGGGTCGCTGCGTGTCCCAGCAGAGCAGGGAGTGTGGGGTGTAGCGAAAAACAGCCCGAGGCAGCGGCAGAAAGCAGCGGGGCTGGGCAGCGGCAGCTGGGCTCCTCTGCAGCAGCTGCCCCACGCAGCCGGGGAGATGCGCCCTCCAGGAGGGGGTTCGGGGGTCGAGGTCCTGGTCTTTTCCTCTGAGGCACCCAAACAGATGGCAAGGGTTCTTTTTCAGTAAGGCAGGGTGCCAATAAGGTCTCAGTTCAATGGCTGCTCTCACGAGCAAAGGCTCACCCACAGCAGGAGAAGCAGTACAGGGCTGGGCTTAGGCAGCGGCAGCGAATTCTTCCCCCATTAAGGAACAGCTCGATGATCCTCCTTCGATGCTGAGAGCGAGAGAGAGGACCCAAGCCCAACCCCTCATGACCCAGCCAAAATCTCGAGGTATCTTTGCCCTTCCTAAGAGAATGCACCAGCTGCACTCCTGCCCCTTCTCCGTGGCCACTTCTTTTGTCTCTCTTAGGTACCAGTCGTTATTGTCTCTTAGCAATAAATGGGAGAAAAGTCCCTGAAAGAAAACAAAAGGAGCAATCCTAATCTCCAACACGTGCCATGAGTGCAACCTGCTTCCCACAAGCCAGTGAATCAGTGGCAAAGCCAGAAAACAAACTTAGGATCCAAGTCCTAACCTGGTGTCTCCAGCAAACAAACACTAGAAAACCAAATAAGCAAAAAAAACCCCAAATAAGGTAAGAATTTCTGGTAACTTTTGCCTAGAATTGTGGCTGCAGTATCTGTGGATAATTGATAACAACATAGACACAAAGCAGACACACTGTCCTGGTATTTGTTGGAAAGAATTGTCCAGCAACTCGATCCAAACTGCTGCAAGGAGGGTGAGATGGGAAGGGAGCCTAAACATGTTGCATCAGAGGAATTTATATCACATGCTATGCTTCACATGTGATGTTTTTCCCTCTACCTACTCACACAGTAGGTTTGTGACTTTAATCTGTTTATTTTTGGTAGGAAGTATAAATAGGTAAATACATGCTCTGAGCTGATATTTTAGGCAGGGAGGTTTAATTGTGTATGTGTGCTAATTGTTGTTATGTTTCTGGGTATTACTGATCTTGGACATGCTCCTGCACACTCCTGCACTGCAGGAGCATAGGTTGTTTGGCTGCTATCACAAACACTCCCTGCTACTACTGTACAAACTGCTCAGGGTGGAGGTTTTCAGCTGCCAAATAGGGCTTCGGAGATAATCCTCTTGTTTGTCTGCAGGATGAGTGGAGAAGAAACTATGGCCGTGCAGGTTGTTCCTACACTACACTGGCAAAAGGCAGCCATCAAGATGGTCAAATGAGACACAGGCTCTTCTGTTGCTCTGCTTTTGCTTCTTTTGCTGCAAGAAGTGATGAAATCAGCTCTACCAGCACGGAAACTGGCTGAGAGCTTTGCCCACCTTGCTAAACTACGTGATGACTTACATCTCGCTGCCTCCAGCATGTCAGTGAAGACACTCAGGGCTCAGGTTAGTAAGAAACAGAGTTTTTCACCTACTGGCTATGTTGTAAGTCTGTAGCCACTCAAGTAGTTATGCAAGCACTTGGCCCCAGTTCCAAGTCCCACGAGCAGCATAAGATTCCTCAGTCATGCACAGATATCTTCTAGGACATCTTTGCATGGGAGCATTTGCTGAAGAAAACTTTATAACCTGGTAAATTTTCATTGAACTTGGAATCTTTACACAGCCCTCTCCTGATTCCCTATTTTGTTCTGACTTCCTGGGTTAAAAGCTCTGAAGGTGAATACCAGATTTTTTATAAACACTCAAGTTCAATTCCAGACAATTTACATGGTTTGGGTAATATCATCAAACAAAACAAAGTATAAATAATGCCAAACACCATAGTGCAGATATGTAAACAAATTACAAGGTCTTGTAAAATGACTTGATTTTGAGTAAAACCAAGAATAAAAAGGCAGTCCGGAGTTTGGTCTTCAAATGGCCCAGGTCAGCTTGAACTAGCTGAAGATCTATCAACCAAAGTGTTAACATGCTTCACTTACTTTCTAGACTGTAAATTAAACTGTAATTAGTCACCACCACCCCAAGCAAACAATCTCCTCTAATCACCTTGTCATGACAATACATCTTTGTAATATTGCAGATGCTCAGGGACAACTTATAAACAGGATGTAAGTGAACGTCTATTAAAAAAATTAACTGGATTACTGCAGTTGCTAAATATTATTCCAAGTTTCATAATACTAAGTGCTTTAAGGCCAACATATAAAACAGCAGCTGCTGTTAGAGGAGTTTGTTTTTCTACGCATAATCAAATTTTGGCTTGTAAAAGGCTGTTATTTTTCTATCTTCAATTTTTTCCCGGGAAGTGTTATACCAAGCACAGACATAAAAAAAACAAAGGAGAAAAAAAAAAAAAAAAGCTGTCTTCCTGAATTATTCTAATGGGTTTCTTTATTTTTCTGTGTAATCCACCCACCTCCCCACTCATCAGTTGCTGGTAGCTCTCTTCTGTTACATTGGTGCTGCTCATTCTGCATTTATGTTGTTAAACCAGGAGATTTCTCAGATCCTGTGTCCAGCTAGGAGCCCCAAACCAGTTCCTGAATCCACATCATGATAATAATTTTTAACTCAGGTTCTTGTACAAATTAGAGCAACATAAAGGTGGAGTGTTCTTTTTGATACATATTACTACACCCAAGGGAGAGAGCTCCACCAGTCCTGCCAAGAGAAGGGTGATAACCCATTCTGCGTCAGCTACCAGGGTGGAAAACCTAGACCACGACACGGCTTTCCTGCATCACTGCAGCACCCTGAAGGTCAGCTGGAGGGTCTGCTTGACTCACAGTCAAAGAATAAAGCAAGGGGCAGACATGTGAACACAGACAGGGGAGCACAGGGAAGCAACAGTCATGCTCAGCAAAGGCCATCAAGGTTTCTGCAAGGTGTAGGTTTAGCTGACGGGGAATTTTATCAAGGATATGGCACAGAATGGAAAAGCACAGACTTGTGGTTTTGGAAGTCCACCTGATCTAGTGGAAGGTGTCCCTGTCCATGGCAGGGAATTGGACTAGATGATCTTTAATGCCCCTTCCAATCCAACCCATTCCATGATTCTATGGTAAGCAACAATGACCACATCCAGGCAGAAGCAGCTGTCCTCTCTACATTGGAGAAGACAGAAGGAACAATGTCTTTGACAGAACAAAGTTGAAGAAGGTGTCCCTAAACATTTTCCCACAGACCTTTCTGCAAGGCTCCTCTAATCTTATTCTGTGTATTGGTGTTGGGCTGGATCATGATTTTGATCCTCCATGTTTACTTCTATCCACCTTCTCTCCTGAAGTATTTCATCCATGCTTCTCTTGCCATCCAACCATGATGGACCTTGGCACTGGGTTTTGACTCTCTTCCCCCTCTGTCTCAACACAGGGACCTCTCACTACCAAGACCTGCATTTCAAACACACTTCTTGTTCTCAGAAGTGAACACACTTTCCTTCCAGATCCCACCTTTCCACCTTGGGTTGACTCACAGACCTCTGACTCTTTTTCCTCCTTTTCTGTCTTTGGTGCAGCACATCACTCATGCTTTTCTTTCATTCCCAAGTCCGCAGTTCCCTCTTGGAGACCAACAAATCACACGGTATTTAATCATACAGTTGAAGTTATAAACAGAGCTGTCCTAAGACCTCTCCTTTTCTACCTGCACTACTCCCCAGCCTTCATAACAGGAATTCTTCCACCCAGGACCAAGATCCAGACTGTTATTTCACAGTGCACTGGCTTATCTCTATCTTCTCATCTAATTTCTTTTTTATCTCTTCACATTCTTTGCCTTGTGCCTTTGCCGTTTCTCTGCATTTATCTGTCAAACACCCTCTTTTCTTCAAAGCACTGCTTAAAATTCAGCTCTCCAAGCAGCACTCCTCTTTTCTAATCCCTGGCAATCTCACATAATCCTTGTGATGAAATGTTTTCTCATGATCTGCCATGTGTTTAACTTGACTACTTTAGATTTCAGAGTGTCCTAGACAGGGAGTATGTCTTACCTGTAATCTATAAAATACTGTTCACATCGAAAGTACCCTACAAATGTTATCTAATAAATGGAATTCATTGCACTGCACTTATGATCAGCTACAAAAGGATGAGGAAGACCAGCTAAGATGTGAAGTTAACCATTTAAAACCTAAAACAAAGAACCCAGTGACATGAAAACATGGATTAGGCTTTAAGATGAAGACAGGTAGATTTAGATTGGATATTAGGAAGAAATTCTTCCCTGTGAGGGTGGTGAGGTCCTAGCACAGGTTGCCCAGAGAAGCTGTGGCTGCCCCATCCCTGGATGTGTCCAAGGCTGGGTTGGACAGGGCTTGGAACAACCTGATATACTGGAAGGTAGGGGGTGGAATTGGATGAGCTCTAAGGTCACTTCAAACCCAGATGAGCTCTACGGTCACTTCAAACTCAAACCATTCTGTGATTCTATAATTTTCGAGTGAGATTTCACTTTGCTGTATAAAGAGATTATTTTTTGCATTTGAGCAAAATTCTGAGTTTTGCTTCAGGGCTTCCACTCAGGAGGAATTTGCTCTGGGGCATGTGCCGAGATCTGTGAATAACCATTCCAGGTTGCTTTGCATGAATAGCAGTTGTTGTGTTAACAGTTAAGGTCTTAACAACTACATTGCCATGTTCTGACCTTGTCTGGCTTACTGGGAGAGTTGTAGCCCATGAAGTTAGGCTACTGGGACCATGTGTATTGCCGTAAGCCAGGAGAAAGGGAATAACAAAATATAAAAGTGGCTTTTCAAAATTCAGAAGAAACCAGGATGACCTCCAGTTCTTTTATAGTCACCAAAGTGGTACCTCCTGACCTTCTATGCAGTGGGAAGATCATTTGGGAATAGAGCGAAAGGCAGTTTAAAATATTAAAAAATTAATGGAATTGAAGTTCATAAGCAGGTTTCAACCAGTTAGTAGCTCTACTACCATTAGCATGGACTGGTTGATGTACACTCCCTTTGAACCCAGCTAAATCATCTTAACCTAACCCTGTAAAACACTTTATCTCATATCAGAACTACTAACGCCTTGGACATCACTGCATGGTTGCATTCGTACAGTCATAGCTATGACTTCTAAGAATTTTTTTGTCTAACTCATAAACTTGGACTTGAATTAAGTAATAAGGGTTATAGACAGCGAATCTCTCTTTATATAAATAATGTATAATCTAATAGCAAATTAAGGCTAAAATTGAGCACAAATTCCTCTGAGGAGCAAATAGTGTCGGGAAAGTCCTGGAAGAGGATGTCAGTTGGGTCTTATTCTTCAGACATCACCAGGAACATCAGGGAAGGGAGGAATTGTGCTGGAAGAGAGTGATGATTTGCCAATTAAAAGCCGCTAATTAGGGAGAGAAGTTACAGAGCCCTGTGGAGAGCTGCTGAGTGAGGACACCAGATGAGCAGCAGCTTGGGATGTCAAACTGGCCCAATGAAAGACACAGCAGTTGGTTAATTACATGAGGAGGGTTGGAGACAAAAGACTCTAGAAGATGCATTTTTCTATTTATGTACTTCTAATTTTCCCATAAGTGCCAACAGTATCCAGGCAACTCAGAATCACAAATGGATTTTATCTTTACACTACCCTGTGGAGAAGGTAGATGGCCAAAGGCTTTGGGAGCCAAGGCGAAGAGCAGAGCAAGTGATTTATTAGCCTGGGGTCACAAAGATTCTGGTGATGTGGGCCCTTGTTAAGCCTCTTCACCACAAAAGCATGCTTTCCCCAAAGGAGGGAACTGATCAGCAACCTGCTGGTGCTTATTTGAAGAAGGGCCTGAGGATAAGGAAAACACTAATCATAGAGTCATTAAGGTTGGAAAAAGTCCTCTAAGATCATTGAGTACTCCTTAAACCAGCACCACTGTGCTCACCACTAAACCATGTCCCCGACTGCCATATCATAGAGAAGTGTCACACACACACAAAATCACAACCACCTTGTTATTATAACAGTTTTCCACTGGAAAAAGAAACACATTATTATAAATGTGCCAAGCTGAGGCAGAGCTCACACTGCATCATACTACTGGGTCAGTGCATGAGAGACAGTAGTGAGATAGGTCCTGATGAGAGGCAAGATATTGGTCCACTACAGCCATTCATGTGGGTTTTTTCCCACAGGCTACATGAAGAGGACTCCTGCATACTTCTTGACTTGGAAGCCACAGCTGGTCCAGCTGTGTTTCCCAGCATCTGAACAGTTTGGCGAGCTTAACACATTTTCCCCAAAACAACAACACTCCCTTGTGGCTTTTAGCCTGGCAGTTCAGTACTGATACAAAACCGATCATTGCTAGGTGATGTTCCTGCCACTCAGATCCAGCACAGTCTTCCTTGCTTCAGCACAAGCCTTTTGTGCTTAGAAGTTCTATTACAAATGTTCACCTGTAAAAGCAGAGTATGGGAGATGTGTGAACAGCAGAATAAAAAATTAAATGCAGATTGGTAAAAAGCATAATTTTTCTATTCCAGTTGACACATAGAATCACAGAATGATTTGGTTTGGAAGGGACCTTAAAGATCATCTAGTTCTAACCCGATAGTGAAGAATTCATTTTCATAGTGAAACATGCATATTTATAATGTCATGGTACATGGCACGGCCAGATTAAATAATTTGGGGATTTTCTGGTATTAACTTGATTTTTTGGAGATACTTCTTTTGTCATGAGATCATGAAGAAGACCAGCCTGCCACCACACTCAAACTGCAACATAAAAACTGATTAGGTATTGTTTTTCACAGGAAACCATTTACAACATGATGCAGTTTGGGCTGTTCTGGCTTAGGTTTGCTGTGACACACATGAATGGGATTGTTTACACTCCTGGAAAACAAGAGACAGCTTGCAGCATGGCTGGAGAAGCCTGGCTACATTCCTAGAGAGCTTCATGCAGGTGGCATCCAAAAAAGACACTTGACCCTTTGCTTTGTCTTTTACATCAATAATTATATGTTTTTGAGGGGGACAGAGTGAAATCATATGTTGAATTCAGAACTCACATACATATTCTGCCAGCAAAGTCCTTCAGCATTCATAAAAGAAAACCAGGTACATACAACATCATGGGCTCATGTTTCAAAAATGAAGCATCCAATTAAACGAGTCATTCTTTCCCAAACAGCATTCTTTTTGCACTTCCATAATAACCAAGTCCTATTATTTTGGCAAAACTATTTACTTTTTTCATATGAAACAATTAATTCTGAGTAGCTGTACCTGAAAGCAAACAGAAGTTGAAGCTGTGGCAGAGAAACCCATGGAAATCCAGGGGGGATCAGGTACAATGGTTTTAAACTAAAAGAGGAGGATTTTAGATTAGAAACTCATTTCCCAGAGAGTGGTGAGGCCCTGGCACAGGTTGCCCAGAGAAGCTGTGGCTGTCCCATCCCTGGAAGTGTTCAAGGCCGGGCTGGTCGGGGCTTGGAGCAACGTGATGTAGTGGAATGTGTTCCTTCTCATGGCAGGGGGATTGGAATGAGATTATATCAAAGGTCCCTTCCAACCCAAGCCTTTCTATGGTTCTATGAAATCCGAAGTATAATTGGCCTTTAGTTTTGTGGTTTAACCCATCCACACTACTCATGGCCCTGAGCTACTCTTTGTCCTTAGTGTATTAGGAATTGCAGAGACTTCTTGCTTTTATTACACAAGCAAGCACTATCCTACATAGTTCAGAAGGGACTGGTGTTACCTGAACAGTAATAAAATAGTAATTAATAGTAACGGAAAACTAAATCTGTGTGCTAATATAAGACTGTAAGGAAAAGGAAGCAGCAGGAGCAAGGCTGAGAATTTCTTTCACAAGCAGTTCCCCTGCTAACTCCTCTCTGGTGAGGAGAAGATGGACCAGCACAAGGCAGTAACATTAAGAAGAAATTTTTCAAATGTTTGTGAAAGAACAGGAAAAATATGAACACCCCACAATAGCAAAGTGGGGACATTGCAGCCACAAACTAAGACAAACAAGACTGTAGCCAGGACACTGTGCACAGCATGGAACATGTTGTGGACCTCTGTAGGCTGGGTCCCTGCCAAGCCAACCAGAAGGTATCTACACCAAGCTCTCCCAAGTAGGAGAATTTGTTTTGGTATCGAGAAATTAAATGCAGAAATTAAATACCAAACGACATTTTGGTGATACTCCAACAGCAGCAATAGCAAGTGTTAGTTATTTTAAGTTGCTATTACAATACACATCTGGCCAGGGGAAGCAGAAGACAAGTCTGATGGACAATTCATACCAGAAAGACACATACCAGAATTTCAGGAGTGAGACTATTCTGTTTCATTGGGCTTCTTGTACTGGTTTGGTGGAGACTTGGGACTCTACGAGAAATATTATGATCAGCAGGATGGGCGGAATATAACAAAAAGAGGGCTCAAATCACAAGACTTTGAATTTTCATAAAACATCAAGCCAGAAAGTTAAAACATTAGTTAGAAACAGATTCTTAAGTCTGTAAGAGAAACAATCACCATTTTCCATAGGAATATAATCCAGTCTGTCCAAGTGCATCCTAGTGTTTCCATTGCCTGTTAAATTCCAGGCTCAAAAAATAATGCAGAAGCTGTCATTGCGTTAAGGGACATTGTCATAGGATGCGGCAGCAAATGGGATGGCCAGCAATGGGAAATGTTTTTGCAGTGTGGACTCATTTATTTGTGGAGGACTGCATAGCACCCTGCCAAAAAACAAGGTGAAGGATGAAGACACGCTAGCTTCCTCACAGGAGACTCCACAGGTCCTTGGGGGTCATTATAATGTCTGTCTTTGCTTTTGTACTGCTTAATTTCATCACATCCAGGACTCTTTACACATCCCACAGGAGAGTCGTAATAATTGTGTGGTCGATGTCACCACATATCTCAGTGGTGTGATTGACAACCTGAAGTTTGCAAGCTGATGTGTCACTTCACCTGCTAAGCTCACCAGGCTGCAGAAGGCATTCTCTTCCTTCCTGCTTCTCAATGGCCCCATGAGCTCCACTGACCTGTGCAGTGTATGTCTCTCCAAAGAGAACATGCATGTGTAACACATCAACACCTTGGTCTGTGCCATGCAGTCAGAGTGCCACACACCCTCCTCCAAATCATAAACGACCCAATTGTTTAGGTTGGAAAAGATTGAGTCCCACTGTTACCCCAGCACTGCCGTATTCACCACCAAGCCACGTTCACAACTTTCGGACACTTTCAGGGATGGTGATTCCACCACTTCCGTGGGCAGCCTGTTCCAGTGTCCCATCCCACAGCAAATGTCAGTTCTGTGAGGCAGTCTCCAAGGCATGGAAATCCACATCTTCTAGGCCTGTGGTGAGGAAGCTGTCTCATGCTTTTTTCTACAGTCACCCTAACCAACTAAGGAATTTCTTGGCAATTTCCAAGGGGAACTTCATTTAGATTAGACCTAAAAACCTCCATTCCGTACATTACTGCTGTCCTGCTAATCTCTAGGCTGTACGTTACTGCAATATGACCACAAAGTCAGGGATGAAAAGGACAGAGAAGAAGGGAAAGGGAAATCATGAAGTCCTTTGGAAATCACACAAAGGACACCCTTTCTGCCTGAACCAAGATCAAGAATGTGATTTGTAATGAAAACAAACCTCACTCTCATAAAAAAGTTGTTGAACAGGAAAAGTGATTTCCAGTAGCTTTAAGAATGAAGTTGGATAATTTAAGCTTTATTTTCTAGGAGTGGAAGGTAAGGAGAAAAGAGGTAAGGGGGGGGGGGGGGCTATAGTCCACCTCACTCAGTAACTTGGTAACTTTTTGAGTTCTTTTAAGTTTTGCAGACAATGGTACCAGTACCAAGTCAACCATCTAGGTGCAAACCATGGTTGTGTCTCACCATAACAGGGGCTGCAGCTCTCTGTAGGTGATTTTGGTAGCTCTCCTCCAGTTGTCCTGCTGGCATCTGTACACCATCGTTTTCCACATTTCATCTGTACATACCACATACATCCAAATCAAGCATTTTCCCAGATCTTCGTTCTTCTACCCAGCTTTTGCAATGGGACTAAATAGCTCTGGGGCCAGAGTTGTCCTTGTGCCATCTGCACCTTGACTGAAAGAATTTAAAGGATCCAGGTTACATTTACCCTCAAGTTTAAAGTTTGCAACCCCTGTTCCTCAATCCCAGTTTATTTCATCTTGAAGTTCCTATTTTATTTCCAAACAATAACTTTCCATAAAGCACCTGTCCTAACCCTAACCAAAAGTAACCCCAAGCCCTGTGGTACTTTCACAGTGGCTGATCAGATGAGGCAACTGCTCACTGAGTCCGTGCCCTACTATCAATTGAACTTCATAGCAATTATTTGTAATGCCGCCATTTAGTAAGAATTATTTGTAGTAAAGCCTTATCCTGTGTTCTCTGTATTTAGCAAGCTCTGCTTTGCAGCATGTTCCTGGGTTGTCTTAAGATGCTTTGGCAGATTTTTATTATTAGTTTGGTCTCATTTCTATTTATTGCAGGAGAACTCATGCATCCCTCAGGACAAACTCAGAGGCGAGCACAGTCTCCACCAAATGAGCTTGTGCTTTCTCAAGGAATGGCTATAGCAAGGCTCTGCCCTGACCAAAATCCCTACTTCACAGGGAAGACAACCCTCCGGTTCTCAAATTAGTCATTCTGGGCTTGCATGTGTCACATTTACATGGTAGATTTGAACAAAAGCTGTAAATCAAGAGCTGAAACTGGTCGTGGTCACCTATGGATCTATATTATATATTTTCATGCAAAAAAAGAAGGCTGCACAATGCTCAGTAACAGCTATTACATCCAACTGTAGACTGATGCAGTTGGAAAAAACACTTCCAAGCATTCAAATCCTTCTCTGGACACCTTTTTAATATTAAGAAATACTAGAAAGTGACATCTGATTACAGTGTTTTGTTAGTATCCTGTGTCTCTGCAGTCCAGAAGTGGCAGGGAGAATTGAACAAGTTGAAGTCTGGAGAGGAAAACAAGTATCTCTATTTCTGGGAACACTGCAGCTACAACATTTTGTTCATGCTAAATTTGTGCTTCTTCCTTGTGGTTTGTTCTCATGCTGTTGTTAGCCTCTTCTCAGACCAATATAGTATTTCTATTTCACATCCAAAACAAACCAAGAGAAAAACCAGAAAACACAGCACATACTAGGAAAGAAGAAAAAAGAATGCGTGGGTGGCCACTGGAAAAAGTTGTTGAGTTTCCATTATGGTAGGTTTCCAAAAACCCAGCAGGACATGGTCCTGAGCAGTCTGACCCTGCTTTGAGCAAGAGGGTTGGACCAGATAATCTCCAGAGGCTCCTGCCAACCTCAGTGATGTGTGGGCACAAAGAACTATTCCCAGCTCCTTGCCGTATGCAGGTCTTGGGCAGCATCCTTAACAGCAAAAAAAGCCTGTGCAAAGAGACTTCCAGAGCCTTTAGTTGGTCTCTGGTAGTGATGCCATGAAGATTTTTTTGCCTTTTCTTTTATACCCGTTGTACCTTTTTACAGCCTCTGTATTCTTAGTGCTTTTTGTCTACATTCTTGGACTTGTATGTTCAGCTAGGAGACTAAACATTTTAGAAGCTTCGTAGGTAGGGGTTAGTGTCCAGGGGTTGGTGCCCCAGACACCAAGGTCCTCTGCAGAACACATTCTGTAAACTAAGATAGAACCATCCAGGGGAAGGTTCCTTGGGGTATGGGGCTCATTCAAGCCTCTCATTGGAGAATTGATAGATCTGCTAATTAGTAAGACCTATAATGTTATACCTGATCTTTTGGGGGTGTGCATCGAGGTGTGCATTTCAGTGCATTCGACCTGGACGTGGTGCACCTAAGGATCCTTAAAATAAATACCAAGATAAAATCCCTTTTTCCCTTCTAAGAGTGTTTGACTCTTGATTTTAAGACCAGGAAAAGGTATCAGTAGAGCCTGACATGAAGGAAGTCCTGAAGTACTGGAGATCTATGAGCCTCTGGGACAGTTCTGACTATGAGCTGTGACAAGCTGGTTTTTTTTACCACATAAGACAATTTCCGAACAGTGTTTGCTCTAATGAGTAATAAATTAGGCTCTTACAAGTAAGGATTATCAAAGTTTTAGTAGAAGTGCCATCGAAAAGGATTCATGCTAGGTAGTTTGGGCATTCAAGTGACAGAATTAGATTATCTTGGTCCCTTTCTTCCAAGCCAAACCATTCTATGGAGTCTAAATCCCATAGGTAGTCCATGAGAGACTGGCTATTGTGCCTACCACTCTCTGAAGGGTTCAATGATAGCCCAAAAAGCCCATGGTCCTAATCATCCACTCACAGTTGGGTGATGAGAGTAGCTTTTCTAAATCCATTTAATAAAGGCAGTCACAGAAACCAGGATCACAGAAAATTTCAAAACTGCTAAAAAACTTAGGAGCTGGAAAGCTGATGAAAACACCAAAAATCCTTAACACCCCCCCCCCCCCCAAAAGAGCCATGCAAAAAAAAACCACTAAAAAAAATTTAGCTTTCAAAAGAGGCCAAGGATTGAGCAAAACTAAAATCATAGGAAGTTTTGAGTAGGACCAGATCTGGAGTATTTGTTGGACATTTCTAACAGTCATCAGAGAATCGTAGAATGGTTTGAGATGGAAAGGACCTTATAAATCATCCTGTTTCAACCCTCTCCTGTGGGCAGTCCTGGGCTTCAAAAGTGATTCAAGACCATTTGGTTACTCTTCAGTACACAGCGCTTAAAAACTTAATACCATTTCTGCACCAAATAATTCAAAGACTCTTTTCTCTAGAATTAATGAGCAAGTTCCCAGGTACGGATTTTCCTATTTTAACACTTCCGCAACTTTTCACCAAAGCACACTGAAAATACTCCCCCAACCCATCCAAGATGACCAAGCATCCCCACATGCCAGTCATAGCTCTATATGCCTCAAGGTACCACAAAATTCTCTTTTTTATTTTCACAGTTTAAATCCTTAGCATACCAATGCAACTCTCAATTCATTGCCAGTATCAGACATACGAGGCCACTAGATTTCAACCTGCAGCATCTGTGCTGGTTAGAGAGAAAGACTGCGTATGACAGAAAAGACTATACCATTGTCAATCCCAGTTAATTATCGTCCATCTTACTATTGATTTTTTGAAGTTTACTATTCTTTTTTTTTTTACCTTCAGAGTGTTGAGGCACTGGCACAGGTTGCTCAGAGAAGCTGTGGCTGTCCCATCCCTGGAAGTGTTCAAGGCCAGGCTGGATGGGGCTTGGAGTAACCTGGTCTAGTGGAAGGTGTCCCTGCCCATGGCTGGAGGGTTGAACTGGATGAGTTTTAAGGTTCGTTCCAACCCAAATCATTTGATGATGATACTCTGCCTCTATACCAGACTGAAATGCCCCAATGACAATTTCTTCTTGCAAAGGAACCCACAAACACTAAAAGTACTAAAAGTACTTCTTCCCTAACCTTCTCTTTGATAAGCTATGTTAAGCTCTAAATTTATCATAAGGTGTTTCTTTTCTACTGGAAGAAAACAGATTCAAAGATTCTCAGGACAGACTTTGAGTAGGGGAAAAACTCAGTCCCACAGTGTGGAAGAAAACCGTGCACAGGCTGTTAGCAAACATTCTTCATGGTTTACTTCAAAACTTAGGGAAAGGAGTCCAGCATAGACACACAAGTGCTAAACATACTTTTTTCCCAACACAGGCAAACCCCAAAGCAGTATTTTTCTAGTTCATTATCCTAAATTATGATCAGTCCTCTCTGGATTGAATGTTACCAAGCTGAAACCATCTGCCTTTGTGTACCCCTGTGGAGATGCACAACCACCTTCACCTGTGAAATCCTTAGACTTCGGGAACTATTTTTACTTTAGAAACAAAAGCATTTAGTCTTAATTCAAGATTTTTGATTTTTTAAAAGGCTTCAGGTAGGTTTTTTTTGTTGTTGGGTTTTTTAAATCCCATTGATTTAGTCATGTGTTCTGTTCAAAGGGCCCTAAGGGCCCTTTTTATATTTTGCCCTGAAATTTCAAAAGCTTGCTTTGTCAGTGGGAGAAGGACTGAGACTGAAAATAATTTCACCCCAATGGTTTAACCTTCCCAGACAACATGCAGTCCTCTGTGATTCTCTGTATCTTTAAAACACACATAAATTCCCCCTAGATTCAGTAATTCCTCTAACTTCAGTTCACTTTCTTAGCATCCTTTTTTGAAAATTCATGTGTTACTGCAGTGCCAGAGCACGTTCATTAAACTGCTGAATTCAAAGTGACTCATTAATGCCATTTCACTTGCTCTACAATTTATCCACAGCCTCCTGATAAGATACAAGCCTAGTGCCTGCTAATTCCCTGTACCAAAAATTAACACCACCATACCTACACTTTCTTCTATTCCAAGGAGGGACATCAAATTAATTTCAGGAATGAAAATGCAGCTTATGAGGGAGATAGGATATGCAAATATTATCTTACATACGGATGTTTTATTTTTAGCAGTTTGCTGATATTTATGGGGCTGTGAGAAGTGGATACATGGCTGCAGATGGATGAAGTATCTCAAGGGCACGTAGGAAAAGCTGCACATCTGCCAGGCAGGACAAAAGAACAGGCAGTGATGCCTGGAGTTCATGCAAAGGAGAGAAGGCCAAATGCTCCAAGCACCTCGTCTTACTGTCATTATCAAAAATGATGTAAAAAAAAAAAATTAACATATCTGCCCTACATTTTAGGTCATCTTGTCTATTTCTTATTTAGAATATACACATAAAGGTATTCATATGGTGAAGTGCTGAAACAGACAAATTCAACAGAAGAATCTGAAGAAAAACAAGTTGAAATTTGGGAAAGCAGCAAGAGAAGAGTGTCAAGAATTAACACATTAATTACCAAAGTTCCTTCTTCTAAGTTTCTTACATCACCCCTAGACATCCCCACCATGTGCTTCAACTTGCCAACCTGAAATCAATCACTTCTCTAAGAAACATGTAAAATTTTCAGGTGTTTAACAATTTGCTGTCTTCAAAGAACTGTCAAATAGTCCACTGTAGTTGTCCATACCTTTGCTCCAGTCATCACTAGAGAGGCAAACAAGTCTTACATAAAACAGAATAAATTGGACCAGAACTCAATATAGTAAATGCATCAGGTGTTGAATTCACCTTAGGCCATTTCCTGGTATCTGTTTTTGGCTGGGGAAAGCATATACCTTCACCTAAAACTGAAACTGTAACTTAGGGCAATGTTCTTGGTCATAACTGCTTAAGAAAAATCTTGCTCTCTCTTATATTCTCTTGGCCTTCCCATCCTAGACATGCCAGGGACACTCAAAGCACTGCAAGAGCCCAGGTGACAATGAAAATTTGATACAAGCCAGAAGAACTGTGTGTGTCACCTGCTTTGGGCCTTTCACAGCTGGGTATGAAAATGCAGACCATTCCTTATGCTGACTTACGCAAAGCACAACAGACTGTTCACTGCCAATAACATCAGTATTAAGTCACTTTTTGTCATTTTGTAGTAATGTGGAACTTTCACAACTTAGGCAATAACTTGTTCGCTTTTGTTGATGCCTGTGATTTCATTAAAATAAGAGTAAAAACTCCTGAACAGTTATCAAAACCTGAACTACCTACAATGACATACTGGCAGGGTTATAATTTAACTAAAGAAAGAAATGTGAAATGTTTCATTTATAACATTATTCTCTTCAATCCCGAGCACTATGGACAGCAGAACCAAAACCAATACTTATTTCAATATAAAGGTAACAAAAATAATTTGTTTCATAACCCAGTATTCCAGTATTTGCATGTCAAATTTATCAGAACACTTCTCCACAATTATAAACTACATTATTTTGGAATTAATGCTGATGGAAAAAGAAAACAGAAGGAAAAGAGAAGTATATGAAGGTCCTAGTGACTTTTATAAGGTAATTGAAGTTAGAGAAAACCAAGAGCCCCCTCTAGGGGTTACTGCAAGTTCTAACATAGGTGGATACTCGGGACAGGTATCATAAATGGTTTTTAGGGCTTGTATTTTTTAGTTTGAGTTACTCCAACTGGATTTTAACCTTAACTACAATATCAACAGTAAAATGACAGCTTAAAAAAAAAAGACTGATGCAAAAAGCTGTATTAGACTTTGGATGAAATCTACTTACAGTAGTACTTCAGCACCAAAACGTGGGCAGTTAAGCTTATACATGTATATACAATTAAATGATATGTCAAAGTCATAAAATGCTTAGTTATTTATAATGAAATCTATACAAAACAGTTAAAAACATGGTTTTATATACATTTTGGAAAAAAAAAGTATTGTCTTGATCACCAGAATGCATTAAAACTGGTTCTCTTGTCCCATCTGAACCCAAACCGCTCTCTGTGACTTTTAACTATCACAAAACCCCAATGTATTGCTTCAACAAGCCAAGGCATAAGGCTAATTTTGGAAACCTACCACTGTATATCCATTTAAGCTTTTAAACTCCCCAAATGGTCAACTTTAAAAACAGCATGTAAGAGTAAAATAGAGATCTTTAAAAGTCTTAGCTCACTTGTAAATTCTCAAGTTCAACTTGGAAAGATGTTGAACTATTTATCCCCAATTTTGAAAAACTCATTAATAGCAAAAGACACCTCCTTCTTCCTGGTTTGTACTAGAATTACTAAAACTGCCTGTTTCACAGGAGCTTTTCCAACAACTTGTCTCACTTGAAATTTTATATTTAAATAATTAAACAAAGGTTAACTAGAGTAGATGAGCATTTTGTGTGCTTATGGCACAAAGAAATGCCTCATCTACCATTACCTGACTTCTTGTAAAGCATGAAAACAAAACTCCACTAGCAAATCTACTTTGCTATGAGTTAGTGATTTATTTTGCTTATTTCCAAACATTCACCAACTTGAAAGAATTTTAAAAATATATATTTTTAGGCTTCTGAAAAAAATTTTTAAGTGAGCATGAGTGCAAGAAAGCTAACCAATTCCAAAATTCCTGGGGCTTTTCCAGCACTGTCAGAGACATTTTTTCTCTCACATGCTATTTGAAAATAAAAATAGTTATTAAATGTTTTCTATTTTTTTTTTTTAATGGTGTTTCGCTCAACAGCTAAAAAGACACAACAAAATAATGATCTCTTTTCAGGGAAAGCTGTTTCAGTATCTGGGCATGGGCTTCAATAGCACAAGCTGTAGAATTCATTGCAGATTCGTTTTTGAACAGGAGTACATTCCACTCTCACAGGTTTACTCAATCTCGGTAACTACATCTTCTTTTTTTTCCCCAAAACAATTTTTAAGATGCAGCTTTTGCAATACTGTCTTGTTAAAACACACTGATGCTTCAAGAGTCCAATGAACAATTCTAATAGGCAAAGTGCTCTAAGACATCACAACAGAAGGGCATCTTGGATACGCAAAATCCCAAGATACTTTAAAGTGCACTCCAGTGTCCCTAATCCTTAAGATTGCTCAGCAGAACTTTGAGAGGGGCTGGGCTCAGTGCCGTCCTCAGTGCTACTGTCCACATCTTGCTCCATTGCTGTCTCCTCATCATCGAGGCGCTGACTGGTGAAGTTGTTGAGCTCCAGGAGCCCACTGGGTTCCACCACCACATTGGAGCTGGAGTGACAAGGGATGGAATAGTGAGGGATAGTCTGAAAGAAAGAAAATATTAAGTTTAATGAACAATTTTGAAGGTAAAGGCATCTGTGCAAGCACAGGCATTAATGGAAAAGGGATTATTTTCCCTAACTAAAGCTTCAAAGCACCCTTTCACTGGATTGGGTTGTGAAAGGTAAAATTTGAATAATCTTGCTCTCCAGGCAGTGATGTTGGCTTTTGATCTTCCCTAAAGGTCTGTGACAGCATAACAGATGCCCATCCACCATTCTGCAAACCCAAAGCAGAGATAATATTTTCTTCAGCCTTATCTTTTTCAGACAAGACATGCCGATAAAAGAATAACCCGAGCTAGAATGACTCACAAGGACCATCAAGTCCAACTCCTGGCCCTGCACAGGACAACCCCAAGAATCCCACCAGGTGTCTGAGGGCATTGTCCAAGCACTCCGGAAGGACTATGTTTTTTGTATACAACAGAGTACAAGGCCTGGCCCTGCTCAGAGCTGCAACTCAGAGGCTGAGGAAACACAATAGCTATTTATTTCTAAGATGATGATGATGATGATTATTGTTATTGTGGATTTTTGCTTGTACTTTCATAGATTAGAAGCTAAATCTGTGACTATACAACTGAAATTCTGGGCAGTATTTGACTTTTGAAACTACTCATAGCATGCCACAATGATAAATATTACAAATTCTCAAAATATACAAGTTTGAAGCAAAACAGAAATCTACCTTTGTCTATTTAAGGAGGACTAAATATGAATACAAAACTGGTAATTTCTCCAAAAGAAAAGTTAGCCCCAGTAAAGACTTCACAAAGTAGCACGAAAATTTGAAACCTCTGTACACAAATTGTTTCCTGCATCAGAAGCATTTTCACTGTAACACAAGTATGATACATATTAAAACAATTTCAATCCACACTACCATTTGTGTGAACATATGCCATGCCAACTCACATAAAGTCATACAAAGACTCACATAATACCACTTGGAAGACTTAACTATCTCCTCAATTGACATTCTGACAATTTATTACAACATACACCCTCATATTTAAGGCAGCAGAATCAATGAAAATATCAAGCATAGCAGTTAGGCAATGATTCAAAGCATTTAGGCTAAAGATCAATAGTAATTTTATCTCAGAAGTGGTAAGTCTGATCCTATGTGAAGTTAAAAAGCTTTTTTTCTGATTTCAGACCTTATTTGCTGAACTTTTCCAGAAAGCACAACCCTAATATGTCATTAATTTTACACTTAGAAGCAACTTTAATAGAGTATATAAAAGATTCTAGAACATAATTCCATACTAAGTGTTGAAGCAGTTTTAAGCATTTCAAATGAAAATAACTTTGTAAAATGAGATGAGCCTGGTTGTTTTCTCAACAGAAGAAGGAAGACACTGAGGGCAGAGTGAATGATACAGTACTAGAGAAACCTGAGCCCAATTAAGAAGAATTACACTTCAAGGTAGCAATCAATTGCAAGATTAGAGCAGAAACAGAACCAAAACCTGGGGAATAAACCTACAAGTACTCGAACATCAGTGACTATCATCACATCAGATGTGTTTGCTCTGCTCAATCTTTGCCTTATTTGCTCTGTCTTCTCTTACCTGGACAACAATTTCTGATGAGCTTTCTTCAGCTTTCTTTTGTGATATATTCTGAATGTGTATAAACTGGTTTGTTGCAGGTATTCCTTGTGCATCGAGTTTCCTCTCTGTTAAAGTACGACCAACAGCAGGAGGACTTGAGCTGGATTCTGCATGTGTCTGTTGCTGGGGGATGGAAGGTGCCGTCATCCCTACTGCAGCCACCCTCGCGCCCTGGGTACAAGGTGACGACTCTGCTTCACTAGCAGGTTTACTAGTGGACGTGGCCTTGTTTGGGGGATCCACTATCGTATGTTCTATGTTTGCATCAATCTGAGCTTCCACCATAGACACTCTCAATATATCTGCTACTGCTGTCTCCGTGGATGCCTGCATGGGAAATAGGCTGGTAACCAGCAATGCCAGTTTGGGCACAGAACTGCCACCTGCTGCCTTTGAAACAGAAGGAGCCTCATGCCCCTCAAAAGTTATCTCTGTGTTGCACCTGAAAATCAAATTTTTGTTGTGCATATTACAGTTAATATTTTTTAAATTGAAATCCTAATCAATATTTCCAAGGACAGAATGGCACAAACAACATACTTGCTATTAGGAAGACAATTGAAACTCAGTGTTTTAACAAAGGAATTAGCAATGATAGGGCAACAGTTAATTGAAGCCTGGGGAAAAGCAGCTTTTTAGGCTGCTATATAAGGATTGTAGCAGTATAATACCACAGCAGCCTAATTTTCCTTTGGGATTTACAGCCCCATGGGGTGTTTGCTGGTTTTCACATCTATTCCTACAAGGGCCAAAAAAATTTTACTTTTCTGGAGTTACTTAAAATACATTTTTTTTTCCATGTTCCTCAGTCTCTACCTTTTTCCCTCCCAAGGAAAATCAAATTACTCCTGTACATGAAAGCCATATAACTTCAGGAAGATATGAACTACAAAGGAAGAGGAACAATGGAGAGCCTTAGGAGACTGCAGTGTATTCATGTTTTTTTCTACAGAAATAAAAAGTGCTATGGGAATGGAAATTAACAATGTGTTATATCTAAAAATTAAAAGAAAATAACTAGGGACAAATTCCATGCACCAGTAGTGGCTGAAATTAATAAAAACTGTCCAACAAAACAAGTTTGTGAGCTCTATGGATTTTTCCCCTATAACATGTGCTTCTCTCTCCTAGTGTCAACCTTCTGATGGGGTAATCACTACCAGCGGAATGAGGGATTCTCTCTTGCCAGGACAAAACACTGCTACAGCGACAGGGTCAGTGTTTAATTTTTTTCCTTGAACAGCGACGTGTATTTTGCATGCTATCAATATTCCGTTACCTGGCTTGCTGGCTGTTTCTCTGAAGAGGCAGGTAGCTGCATTTGACTCTGGGGGGGCTGGGGTTGCACGTAGATTTTTTGTGCCGTTGGTGCCTGTTGCAGTTTGGGCAGCTGCTGCGTGGTTTTTACTGCAAGCACCTGTACTACAGTTTGCTGTGGCTGTGCCACTAAGGTAGGGAGTTGCCTTTCTTTGGCCATCATATGGTGTGGGGGGTGCTGTGCATCTGGTTTGGTCTGTGCTTGCTCTTGCTGCAGGGGGGTTAGCTTTTGATGCCTTATGGAAAGTTGGGGCATTTGTGGGAGTTTGTGCTGGATTTGATCAGCCTGTAGGTGGATTGTCTGCTTCTGCTTAGTCTGGAAACACTGCAGAGTTTTCACTTGCAGTTGAGTCTGTTCCAGCTGCGGCTGACTCAGTTTTTGCTGTTTTTGTGCCTGCGATTGTGTCAGGGCAGATCTGTAGAACAGGCCAGTCTGAGGATCTAAGGTGTCCATCTCTTCCACTTCTCCTTCCTCAGTTCCAAGTTGTTCACTGTGTTTGGTAAATGCAGTATGACTGCTTAAGGCCTTAAGAAGAAGAATTTAGAGCAAGTTAGTAAAGAGAAATATAAGAATACACAATCTAGAAATAATTTTTCGTGTTTCAAATGGACTACTTTAACTTTTTTTACATTACAGACTCCCAATTCATGTATAAAAAGATACTCTTACATGGATATTTCACAATATATATGCAATTAAGAGCTATTAGTATCATGTTAAACTGTGGTACATCTCTATGTGAGAACATGAACTCCACAACTAACCCTCCGTGGGATTATGTAGATCTTGCTTGTGTCAGACTGAGGCTCAAAGCTTCCTAAGGTTGCCTGGCAGTTGGATATGAAGCAGCAGGAAGTAGCAGGTGGTTCAGCCAGTAGCTCCTCATTAAAGCCAGAGTCTCTCTGCACAATGAATTTCTATTCTGCCTCTGGAAAGCCTAGTCATCTTCTCTATGGTTTCTTCTGCAGGGGCCCACATAACTACAGGCTGTCCTATTTCAGCAGAGATCCTCTCTTTTCCTTCCTTTCTAAAAATTGTATTGCAATTTTTCTTGGGCATTACACAAACATTTGACTTTTTGAGGGAACAAGCAATCTATGCTTCGTAAACCAAAATGTATAAATGTAGTGACAGTGTTAGCAAGATGAAGCAGCCTAGTCCCACACCTGTGAAAATATACCGCCTGATGTGCGTTTATAACTCTAACACAGTGCTGTTCTGGACTGCAGCTGAAGCTCCTCAAGTTGAAGCACTGCAGAATTGAGCACGTCCTGATCAAAGTCATTCAAGTGGCTTCAGCAAGATTTGACCAGAAGCTGCACTGTTTGTTTGAAGTGTTTGGGATCCCCACAGTACTGATCTAAATGTGATCTGAGTTTTTGATTCAGAGAAGTTTTCCTATTCACAAACTAAAGCCCTCAAATGGAAAAGACACTGTGTGCTCTGTGTACTGACCAGATTCCATTTCAGCCCTCTTCCCCCTACACTACCAACATAACCTAAAGGGCTCAGGCTGCTGCAGTACTAGAACCACCCTCTCCATCGAAACACAATCATAGAATGGTTTGGGTTGGATAAGATCTAAAGGAATATCTAGTCCAACACCCCTGTCATGGGCAGGGACACCTTCCACTAGACCAGGTTGCTCCAAGTCCCATCCAACCTGGCCCTGAACACTTCCAGGGTTGCAGCATCCACAGCTTCCCTAGGCAACCCACGCCAGTGCCTCACTACCCCTCCAGTAAAGAATTTATTTCTAATATTTAATCTAAACCTCCTCTCCTTTGGCTTATGGCTATTGAAGCGATATTAAAATCATTAATTTGCCTGAACACTGAACATTTTTGGTGGCAGCACCATGATACATACATTCAGAACAAGCCCCGGTCCTATGTAATTTATAAGACCTACTGCTGTTTATAGACTGCTGGGCAAAGAAAGGATCCAACCTGCTGCATGATATGGGTAATGGCACCGGTGGAGGATGCAGGAATAGATTTCACCACAACAGAAGTCTGCGTTGCTGTCTGCGACTGAGCCACGTGCTGCAGCAGAGTCCTCTGGGGCTGAGATGACTGGTGGGGCTGGGACCGATGACTGACTGAAAGTAAAGAGGTCAGTGGCACTTCTCCAGAACTAACTGCAGGAACTTCACCTGTTTGCTTTGCAGTTAAGCTTCAACTGAAAGCATACATGAGTGAAAAAGATCTCAGTATGAAAAATGTCTTTCACTGTGCACTAGCATTAACCTTAATGAGCAGATCTATTCTGAGAAACCTCTTAAAAGTAGCAACTCAGGGGTTTTGCTTTTGTCTGTTTCCTAAGTAACCACATTTGGTCCAAACCTCCTCTGGCCACCCTTTCCCAATACACCAATTCTGCAAGCAGAGTTTATACTTGATGTTCAGCTGGGTTCTTTATATAGCACCAGAATATTGCTGTAGAACACAAGTTATTCTGTGGTTTTTACACTGTTAAAACCACCTCCGCAATTGACTGCAGTTAAGAACAGCAAGCCTTGCTCACCAGATTTCTACCACTGATAAACGGCACACAATACTCCCCAGAGCATAGGCTAAATTTGAAAGATTAGCACAAAAAAAATGTTTGGGTACTATTAAATCAAGTGAAGCTGACCAGAAATTATAGATTAAAAAATGGAGACCTTGTCATGGGTCTTTGTCACTTCTGAGAACAGATCTAGCTTGAGTTACAGAGCTATAGTGAGAGACCTGTAATTAAACAATGAACCGACTGAAAAGTCATGCGCTGCTGAGAAAAAAACCCCACAAAACCATTCTATATTGCAGTCACTGATAAGATATGAATCCAAATTACTTTATACCTATCCATAATAATATGCAAATATTTGTGTAACCTAATTTCTTAGTTACAAAATATTTAATCACTTGCATCTTCTTGAAGGAGAACAAGCAAAGTTTAATCTCAGTTGTAACATAACTTAAAATTAAGAATTTTCTAGTGACCTTCCTGAATGTTTAAAGAAAAGTCAAATTTTGAATTAATATGGTAATTTTACTTTCTCACTCCAAGAAAGTTGGTTTATTTCAATACTGGCCTGCATGCTGTGCCAGATTTATCCTGGCTATCTCCCAACAACTCCTACACAATTGAAAACGTAATTTAAAAATAAAGTTTCTAACCTATATGGTTGTGTAGATATTCTTCCGAATGTGAACCAATACAGTGTTGTCTTCCAGAGTCTGCAGACAGATAAAAAATGGTGACACTAAGATGTGTGAATTGCTCCCTTCATCTCATGAGGAAGCACACGCTGAATCCCAGTTCCCAAATACCTAATCCTCTGGTCTAGGCCCATGCAGGACATTTCACAACAGACTATAGATTCTTTACGATCTTACGACTGAATTTTTAGCAGAAAATATAGCTATGTGGGCTACTGATAAATTCAGAGGAGAACAAATTAAACCAAAAAGAAACTCAATTACTTGCATTACCTGGCAATGTTCAGAGAAACTGGGGGAAGGGACAAAAATCTAAGTGCAAAATAACCACTTTAATGCTGTAGCAGAATCTGCTGCTGCCAACACACAGGAGCCTGCACTTCTCTGGTAGATTCCCACATTTCAAATCAATGTTTACAGGAATCCTAATATTTAAAATAGTATCTCCATATTGCCAGGAAATTTTTAGCCTTTGTACTTTGTATGGCTTCTAAGCTGCAGAAAAGTACTGAAGTCTACAAAGACACTGACTAATTTTCCATCCTCCCTGCAAAAGGCCCTGCTGTACATCAACTTCTCAGCAAGACCCATCAAAAACTGGAACCTTGGAGAGAAGGTCAATGCACGGTATCTGTGTCAGTGAAGATAACTGGACTGCTAATTGGAAAGCAGTTTAACACCATTTATTATACTTTGGAGTTTGTTTTAAAAGAGATCCAAGGGAGCAAACATTCAAAATTGAAGCTAGATACAGTAAGTGCTATTTAAAGGAGTAATAGTAACATCCCCCCAGCTCCAATTTCACACAACTTAGGCCATTTAAGGGATGGGAGCAAAGGGAGGAGGTATAGAACAAAATGAAAATACCAGATCAGACATTTAGCACTAAAACCACTGGAGCTACAGATATGTACTAATACAGTTTAATACAGTTAGTTTTATTTCTCTTTTCCAATGTAGACTTTCAACACTCGTTCATTTTCCAAATAATATAGAGACTAATAATGTGGCTTTAAGAAATTAAAATAGAAAACAGGTAATCTGATCTTTTCATGTATGTATGGGAAGTGGCTCACATCGAGTGTTCTGAGATAGTAGGGAACATTGGAGAGACAAGAGAAAGGACTTACACAAAATGCATGTCCAAATAGGAGGAGTCAAGAATTTAAAGAGATTAATTTTAGTAACCTATTTATTTTAAAAGTGCAAATGTATTAGTTCAAAGCTTTCTAGCAAATTAAGAAACTGGGGCTACATTAGCATGCTAAATGCATACCTGGCTTTAACTCAGGACTAAATGGATTTTAACAAATTCAATGTCTGATTCCTTTCAGTATGTACAAAAACTAGGCTACAGTTCCTGTAGCTTCATTTTCTACTTTTTCTTTACTGGACATTTTCCTTCAAGGGTAGTGGGACAGTCTGTCTTCTACATCCAGGGAAAGGAAAATCTGCTCAAGTGGGATATCCTGAACAACCACCCTTTGTTTCAGTTAGAAACATTTTCCCCTAGGCCCCAGCAAAACAGATGCAATCTCTGTCCCTTGCATAGGGTCTCAGGAGTGGAAGACAAGACTAATTTCCTCTAAAGAAAATTTCAGCAAAAACATAAAAGTGAAACCTATTGTAAGAAAACTCCAAAATTAAGTCCTCAGACTTCAACTGCAAAGCCACCCTCACACTACCTTAGCCACTTACCAGTTGTGATATATTCAGCCACTAGTTCTGACTCTACAACAGCGATTGAAGGACTTTCTGGAGAATGCCTCTTTTCTTGAGTCATCTGGATTGGGACAGCCATTTGGCTCAAGTCAATGGTAGGCTGCCTTGGCTTTGATTCCAACTTTTCCTTGACTGCTTTAGAAGAAAAGCATAAAATCAACCTCTAATACATAAACCTTCATAATAAAATAAACCTACAATATAAATGCACCAGCTTAAATAAATATAGTTAACACGATAGAATAGATGCAAACAAGCATACAGGATAAAAAGGAAGGAATCAAGTTGATTCAAGATAGGTGCTTTTCAATTGCAAAACTTAACTACAACAGGCTTTTTAAGCAAAAAGTAACCTCTAGAGTTATCCTAAACAATCTCATGGGTTTTCAGACCTGTTGTCTGCTGAAGTTCCAGCAAAGCTTTTATCGTGGAAGTAGCTGACTGAGATTCATTGGATACATCCTGGTAAATTATTGTAGGGCTTGTGTCCACAGCAATTTCATGTTCTGACCAATCTTGACTTCTTGAAGCAATCACATGGACTACAGGCTGAGAATCTGTTTGCAGAAAAAAAAAAGGCACATCATAGAATCACAGAATGGTCTGGGTTGGAAGAAACCTTAAAGCTCATCTCGTTCCACCCCCCTGCCACAGGCAAGGACACCTTCCACTAGCCCAGATTGTTCCAAGCCCTGTCTGACCTGGCCTGGGACACTTTCAGGGATGGGGCAGCCACAGCGTCTCTGGGCAACCAGTGCCAGTTCAAGTCATCATAGAACCATTTTGGGTTGGAGGGCTCTTGTCCAACTTCTTGCTTTAAAGCAGGGTGATAGTTCAAAATTATACCAAATTACGCATTACTTACTAGTTTTGAACATTGCCAAGGATGCATACTCTCATTCAGCAACACTTTAGTTTCTATCTCAATTGATTCTTGAAGTAAAAGGCTGTTGATGTTATGAACAGTTTCCAGCAAAAAACCGAAAAGTTCTGTATCTTATTTTTTTTGTAAAAGATTTTGTTTGAAAAATCAAAGTTCAGCAGGTTTCTTTGTATGTTGAATTTGCTTTGGATTGAACTTTTTTTCCCCAGGTTTCAGCAGTTTGGGTGATCAGCATGTGTTCAGCATTCTGAACTAACAGCACATAAATTTTGGTAAGTTGGTTGAATCTTCAGAACTTTTTTAAAACTTAAATGGCCATATAGATCAACAGTTACAAAATTATACAGAAAAGGTACAAAGGTTTCACTGAGACATTTGCTTTTATTTGCTGTAGTGATACATATCATGATCACTCCCAAACACAGGTTGGATGTTGTTTATGCCCTACTATTTATGCTCCTCCTAGACACAAAGAGCTGCTTTGGCTTGAAGCCAGGGCAGAATTCCCATCAGGACTGCATGTCTGATATATGTCCTGATGCACATACACATGTCTACAAAAGGACCAAGATTTGTGTTGACAGCTTTCAGCCATGCAGCAGAGAGATGCTTCAATACACTCTGTAAAGACAGTGGCAGAGCATGGACTGCCAAAATAACCTCCAAAACTTGCTACCCTGCCTACCTCTGGCAGACTCTCCAGGAAGAGGGAACAGGTTGCATTTTAACAGCAAGTTGGAGCCCAGCAAGACATCTTTATCATCACTTTTCAGGAGAAATGAAAGCATATAGTAAGTAGCTCAAAAGAAAGAAAAATATAAAAGTAAGGGAACAATGGCACTTCACTGCAAACAGATGGGGTGAAACCTGTGCTAAAAGGAGACACACAGAGCTCTCTGGAGCCAGCTGGCATTCTTGGAAGACAGTCTACTCATACATTATGCGACACCAAGACAGACCTTGAGAGCTCTGGGAAGACTCCGTAGAAGAAGAGCTACTGTCAGTGTAGGTTTGTGGTTCTTCTTTCACTTCTGGGAGAGAAGAGTTTCCTGTCTCTGCTACCCTTGATGCCTGCTGTAACGTTTCAGTCACCAGCTGTCTGGTTTGTTCACTCACAACTGTTGCTTGAAATGTCACTGGCTTTGGTTTTATGAGGACCTAATTAGAAAGGTAAATTTTGTTTAAAGTAAAAGCACTCAAGAAAACACATCTGAGCAATCAGAGTACAGGGTGCCACTCAGATCTATTTACACCACCTATAACATATTAATATTTTACTTTAAAAGTCTACCTCTAAATTCAGCAACTTTGATTATTAAACCACAAAGCCCAAGTAAGTGGCAATGCACAATAATGTACTTCTCACTACTTATTTGAAGTACTTAACACAACAAACCACTAAACAGTGATTTTTCAGGACTAGATAAAACTAGTGTGATAAGACAAAGCTATGCAAGTGAGCTGGAACATGTACTGCACTGATAAGGACAAGCACGTCCACAATAAATACAGTCTTGAACAATCAAAACACACAAAATGTTACATGTGATAAAAGTTCTTTAAAATAGTAAGTGCAGCCAGAGAAAAAGCTGAAACTGAAAGCATCCAGAAATAAGCCAGGTTCTCTGTACCCAGCCCCACCAACTACACAAGGTTGCAGGGACAGCCTGAACAGGTATTAAGCAGAAAATAAACTTCAGTAAAACCTCAGATGTGATGGATGACCTATGTCCAGACTCTGCATCTTTATTTCTCATGGTCTAACCATTAGCTGTAAGATGTAAACAAGTATCTGGAGCCATGGCCAGACAGTTTCAGCTACAGAAAAGGCTTAATAAATCCTTTTGGCTTGCTCTAGGCCTCCAGAAAAAGCTAACAAGTGCAAATACTGTGCTTGAGAAATCAGAATTGAGGCCACCTCATTACACTAAGTCTCATTCCCCACAGATATATACTAAACCTGGAACAAATGAGGAAATACATTGAAAAATTATTTACTTCCCATTAAAATTTAGGGGTACATTCCAAG
Organism: Corvus kubaryi; assembly: GCF_017639235.1. Taxonomy (NCBI): domain Eukaryota; kingdom Metazoa; phylum Chordata; class Aves; order Passeriformes; family Corvidae; genus Corvus; species Corvus kubaryi. Next base: position 401,412 of record NW_024581112.1, on the reverse strand, counting down.
ACAGAAAGGGGTCCTCACTGTACCTGTGTTTTCCCTTGCTGACCATAAACAATTTTAGTTGGGATGATTTTGGTGGCTGGCTGGACCGTGGACCCTATTCCTTTTGGCTGTGTAACAATCATTTTTGTGATGGGTCTTGTGGCAGTGATGATAGCAGGTTTTGCTCCTGCTGGCACTGCCTGAATAGTTTTCTCCCCCTGTAGAGAAGTCAAAGTTTACAGGTTAACTTAATGAAATTGTTCAGTGAGACCCAATTCTCTAAAAAAATACAGTTATATGTGTGTGTACCATGAAATAAATCTCCCGCTACAACTACGTTTATTGGATACAAAATACATTAGAAGACCAAGAACAAAAGAACCTATGGTTGTGAATGAAAAAAGCTACCAAAATCCACTTTCCATTACCTTACCTTTTGAGCAGCTCTGAAGGGGTGAATAAAAAGAAGAAACTAAAAGACATGAAGTTTTTCAAACTGGAACTTTGTCCAAATCCTTCACAAATGTTTTTTAAGACCACCAATTTCTATTAACACTAACTTTGGCAAGACATCTACAAAACTTGAACTGAGATTCTAAAAAGAAATTATTTAAATATAGATTTTCATATTGTCTTCAGGACCAATACATTAATTATGTATGGACTTCTTTTAAACTAAAAGTTCACTTCAACAAAAAATGCAGATTCGCAGCTGTTTCACAGGAATCATTTGACTGTGGAATAGTGTTTACAGATGACTAGACTCCCGATAGCTTAAGAAGAGCAAAGGCATTGAGCATGTTTTTTTAAGCTCTGCACAGTAACAAACCAAGTGAGTAACAACATTAGTAGCCAGTTCCTACCAACATCCATGAAATAGCTGGAAAGCCCCCAAAGCACACTTGTTTCAAAAATACCATCCCATTCTGGTAGCTACTATTGTGTAACATCATAAGATTTCCACTTGTCTGCAAATACACCTTTAATTCTAAAACTAGGAAAGTTCAAGACCTAAAACAAAAATCATAAAAGATTTTAAAACCCCCCTCGGTGGTTCTGCTACTCAAGCAGCCTTTTAAATTTTACAGGACTGTGACATTAAATCTCACAGTTTTATCTAGGAACATTGATCATTTTTATTTACTAGTACTTACAGGTAAGCTCAGCTGATGCTGGAAACTTGATTTTATTCTTAGGTATACCTCAGGTTATAAAAAAAAAAAAATTCACCACTATACAATAGTCAGGGCACAGGATGTCACAATGTTACACACCACATAAATTTAAAGTGGTTCCCCTACTGTGAAAACAGAGTTTATTTCTGCCCTTTATACCCAAAAGACAAATGGTTGGAGACGCAAGTTATTAACACAGGACCCTGGTTCTCACTGGAGCAAACAGGTTAAGATTCTAGTTATTTTCATCTCCTTAATTGCTTCAGGAATACAAAATCATTATCCATGGGAAAAAAGCACATTCAAAAGTTTCTATTTTCCTTTAACTTTGAAAAAACATCCCCAGTTTGCTTTAAGCATGGAATTATATTCTGCAAACCACAGTCACTTTTCAAACATCCCTGACATTAAGGCATGCTGGATCTGTTAAGGAGCTCATGCACAGTTTGCTTTTAATCAAGCCTTTAGCAGAATGAATGCTTGCCACTTGGCTCTTCATTTGAGACTTGAAATGATTACTTACCCCAGCATTCAACAGTGTTGTGACAACATTTTTGCCTGGAAGCCCTTGAATTGTAGTTCCTTTTCCAGTAGTTTTTTGCACAACAATCACATTGGGTTTCGATGTCATTGGAATTGTAGTGATTTTGGTTGTAGTTCCTAAATTTTTGTTGGAAAAGAAATAATGTGCAGTTTATCACATTTTATGTATTTCCTTTCACCATAGAAGTTGGTGAGCTATAGAGGAATAATTATATTTAAATCTGACAGCACATCAAGAAACCAGCAGCATCTGGAATCGGAATTTATGTCACCTAAATCAACATGGAATGACTAGATGCCAACTCGACAAATCTTTCACGTACAGTAAAAACAGGTGTGCCTAGGGGAACATAATATATTCTGTATTAGGACAGGCAACCCCTTCTCACAAGTTACAAAGCAGACTAACACAGCTTTCTCAGGCAAACATGTAGAACTTTTCAAAGGCTGGAGTTAGGCTGGGGTAAGCACATAACTAATACTAAACTCAAGATCCGATTTGCACAGACAATCTCTTCTATGGATGACCTCTGTAGAAGAATCTACGTACCAAGGATGTATCTCCAGTCAAGAGAAACACCAGCTCTTTCTGTTCTAATGTAAGTGATGAGTAGTGGATTTAAAGAAGGAAAAAAGAAAAACATGCTATTGTTTCACAACCAGTCCACAAAAGTTAAGTTTAGAAGTGTGGGGTGCTTTTTTTGTTTCTGAAGAGCTGTCTTGGCTATTTCTGTTCCTATGTTGGTGTTTAATTAGTTCCATTCCCTGTATCAGGTTTTTAATTACCTGCAGTGACAGTTAATTCTGGTCAGCCTTCCACAGTATACAGAAGTTACATACACTGGAATCAGTCATCAATGCTATCAGACTGCCACTGCAGTAGCTACTCAGACAGCTTTTTATCAACGATTTCTCCTTTCTCCAGAGGAAAGCACCATTCAGTCACAACAGAGCTGCAAACCCAAAGATTTCCTTTACTACTTTCTACCCATCAGTCATACCTGTAGATACTTCGCAAAGTATTTCAGATTAAAATTTCTACTAATTCTAGGAAAGGGAAGACATGCTGAGACAGGATTATGATTTATTTAATCCTACTGACTTCAGAGGCATCTAAAGACTGCTCCCTTAGCAAAAACAATTAAGCAAACAAAAAGAAAAAAGCAGGCATGCTTTCCAAACTTGTGTTCTTTCAGGACAATCATTATTATCCTCGTCAGGATCACCCACAGGTTTCTCCACATTAGCTGCTGCTCAGAAGAATACTTCCACCTGTGTATAATTCATTAGAAGACCTAAAAATTGTCTTAACAATTCATCATACCCACAACAGGCTAAAAAAAGTTACTTATTGCCAAAGAAGATGCTGTATCATCACTAAATATAATTTTGTAGAAATCAAAAACTGCTCTACTAGATTACAGCCCAAGAGTACATTTACTTGATAGCTTGTGCAGCACCTTCAGGTGACTGGAGCTGGCTGGTGCCACATCAGGTCTTTGCTAAACAAAGTCTAAGTCCCAAACATATACTAAGAAATTGTTAGTGGTAAGTGTGCTTGGTCCCGGTCCTAAAGAGACTCTATCTTTAGAGATGATAGAACCACTGAATATTTTGGGTTGGAAGGGACCTTGAAGCTCAGCCAGTTCCACTCCCTGTCAAGGGCTGGGACACCTTCCACTAGATCTGGTTGCTCCAAGCACCATCCAACCTGGCCTTGAACACCTCTGGGGGTGGGGCAGCCACAGCTGCCCTGGGCAACCTGTACCAGTACAAAACCAGCAGGGAGAATGAGGGCTGGTCAGCAGACTAACAAAGATGAGCAGCAGGGTCTGCATAAAGCTGGGAGGGAAAGCTTAAGGCAGAACACGGGCTAAAGGAAAGACAGGCTGCCAATGATAAAATATCAAAGTAAGGTGGAGACTGCATAGCTGAATCTAACATATACAGGCCATTTTTATTCTGGTTCCTTGGACATGCAGTGGAACAGAGAAGGGCAGCATTGGGATTATAAAATGCTTTAAAACAGGGGCCAATAGTGTTTTCTAATCTTTCTGCCCTCCATACAATGTACTAGTTCCCCACCTCACATTTCTCCTTCCTCGCAGTTTTCCTTCACATTTGCTGTTTCCTTCTTAAACACAAGAACTACCACAATCCTTAAGAACACTTCACCTTCAAACTTCTACTATCTTCTTCTTCATGCTCAGCTATTTTTCTTCTGAATTTTCCAATAAAGGTCCTAATAACTATTTGAGCATGTAACACACAGAAAAGCCCTGAACAATTAAAGAAAGCCCAAAGTTACTTTTAAAATAGAAGTCTTAACATCAAAGTACTCATATGCCTACCAGAAACAATATTACTGCTGATGATCTTCCCTCCTAGAGTAGCCAGTGATTTTGGTACTACGGTAATGATGCTACCACTTGTAGTTTTCACGTAAGTAGCAGCCCCTGGAGTTCCAGCCATCCGAGCCCCCAGAGAAGGACTCACTGTTGGCCGTGTATATGTTGCTTGAGTTCCTGTTTTAAAGAGAGAAAAAAAAAGTTCACTGTTACAACACAATCCTCTACTAATATTTGTGAGAAAATATGTTAGTTTAGGAATAAAGTGACAGATTTATTCAAAGATATCCCACACTGCAATCTATTACCACCCTTTACAATTTTTCTAGTAATTTCTAAATCCACAGAGCAATATTCAAGTATATACAAAATTTAAATTAATATAACAGTCTTCTGAGTATTTTAACAAATGTTCCATGACTGCCTTATTTTAATTAATGTCCTTGTGCATAAGATCGTAATTTTCAATAGATGTGCAGATTCTGCCTGTAGGTTTGCCTCTTGCTCCCTTAGATGCCCCAGAGTCAGCCATCTGATGACACAACCAGAACTCATCCCTTCCTCTCATAAATGACACTTCTCCTATATGACCGATTGTTTATAAAGAGAACCACTAATGACTGGTCTAAATAACACCCTTAGAGAAAAATATAATTTACAATGATGATGCAATTTTATGGACTTAGCATACACTGGCACAAAAGAAACCTCTAAACATAGTATAAACGCTGTTTTTTCAGAAGTAGTCCTTTTCTGGATGGAAAGAGAACTGAGTCCACAAAAGAAAATTGCTCAAAAATAGTAACAGCTACACAAACACTGGAATTCCATTCTGCTTGTACTGCTGCCGCTAGTGCCCTTAACTGCTAAAGATCACAGAGCAAAGCAGCTTGTTTTGTCCAGAAAGGTGCGTTCACATCCAAGAGAACACAATACAGATTTTACCAACTAAATGAACTGCAAAACTTCTGGGTTTTTTTCATGTACTCAAGAATTTATCTGTGGAGTACTTTAAAAGTTATAAACAGAATATTTACCATTTTACCATTAGTTTATGCTAAGGACGAGGAGATGGCCTCAAATTGTGCCAGGGGAGGTTCAGGTAGGATATTATGAAAAAATTGCTCATGGGAAAGGTGGTCAGGCATTGAAACAAGCTGCCCGGGAAAGTGGTGGAATCACCATCCCTGGAAGCATTCAAAAGCTGTATGGATGTGGCACTTGGACAAGGTTTTTAGTGGTGAACATGGTGGTGCTGGGTTAACAGTCAGACTTGATGATCTCACAAAGGCTTTTCCAACAGTAACAATTTTATGGTTCTAATATTCCCAGCCCATCCTAAAAAAAAAAAAATCAGGAAATAAAGAGTTTTCTGAAAACCATGATAAAGCTACCTTTTAAGTTTTCCTCATCCAAGTTTATAATCTGAACAGTCTGCATTATTATCTATTACAAACACAAATACAATTAGATGCCCAGAAAAACACTGGGAGCTTAAATTTCAATTTACTGGTCTTTTTATAAATTCACTGCAGGACTATGAGCAAGTCACATGTCTTCTGAAGTCCATCTATGCAAAATAGGAATGGTGCTGACCTGTCTGCTTGAGTTAAATCAGTAAAAATCATGTAATATAAGGTGCTACAGAAGTGCAAAGTATCTGTATAGGTTGCAAGCAAACTTCCTTTAAATAAACCCAGTGGGGAAAGAACAATGATATTTTTGTGAAACAATTCAAACGGAGGAACAGAAGAGCACGCAGTGCAAAAATCCTGATCTATAATAAGTAACAGGATTGTGAATGTGCCATTGTGCCCACTGTTCGAAAGAGATAAGTGCTTTTTTATTAACCCTAAGAAACCATGTTTGATCACCTGTATGTCTGGGTTTACCCTCCCTTCCCTTCTCAGAGGCGTAACTTACCAGTGGGAGTAGTGACCAGTTTAGTTGTCATGATAGTCCCATTACTGCTAACCACCATAATGGGTGAATTGCTACTGCTGGGCAAGGTCGCTGTAACTGGTTTGGGAAGGATTTTACTGGGCTGCACCTGTTGAGTGATTATTTTAACACCTAGGAAAGGAGAAAGGTCACTGTTAAAATACAGGCACGATAAGTTACCTTCTGAAATGCTTTCTCAGACCAAGGCCTAGTGGGCAAGTAGCTCCACAAGGCTTCAATTCTGAGCCCATGTATTCTTGATCATGAAAAAAATGATTTAATTTTTGACTTTGTTTTTTTTTTTTTCTCTTAGTTTTGGTTGGGTTTTTTGTTTGTTTTGCAAATACCAAGAAAGTCATCATCTTTGCCTTTCATGTGCCTGTTTAAATTCCTAGCTATTTCCACTGTCCATTCCATCACTGATTTGTTGATGTCATTTTTAACTTTTCCTGGTCCATGATACAAGAAACCATAATGTTTCCCAGGAGGCAACAGGTTACAATCAAGACTGAATTGGTTCATACACCATGAACCATCCAGAAGCAAAGTAATTCTTCATCAATTCAGTCTGTAAATCCTAATGTGTCTTAATTAGCCTAGACAAATTTCATCACCCTGAATAAATTTAAAACATTTCTGCACAAGGAGTATTAGTGACTGTAAGGAAGCAACTGTGACACTGGCTAGGGAAGGTTACTTTAAGTAAACTGCTCTCTTTCCCCTTGATTTACTGGTTATCTTAAAGCCACAAAGAAATTTGGCTTAAGCTATGAAAAGAATCAGCAAGAATGAAGGATGAGGGCACCTTAGTACTGCCAGGATTCTGCTCCCTCTCTCTCCATTTTGTGTTGGGGAATGGGACCTCTGTGAGATTCACTTCTCAGTTGCAAACCAGCAGATTCCCAACATCTGTTCAAAAGGAGATCCAGGAGATGTGCATCCAGGAGATACGCAACAGATATTATCTGTTCCATGAGGTAAATGCACTGCATTGTGGTGGCCAAATGCCATGGAACACACAGCCTGGATGAATCCCATCTAAGTGAAGCACCTAATTTGTACACAAGTATTTCTAGGTGAAAAATTTTGTCCACTTGAGATGTGGAACATCCTCCAGAGAAGTTTTCTTCTCTCTACACTGAATATAAAAGCAGTACCGAGCAAGTTAGCTCCAAACTGAAAGAGAAATTGAAGTCTCTGCATCATCCAGACACTGGATGAAAAGTCACCATGAAAACTGATTCACATCTTCCAGAAAGAATTGGTATCAGATGGTATTTCCAAAGAAACTTTTAACTAAAAAGCACATTGAGCCTAAATCCATTGTAGAAGACAATGAAATGAAGCTCATATTGATACTGTTCAGTGGCTGGAAGCCTTTTTTACATCTTAATTAGTAGCTATTACTTTTCTTAAGCAGTGATCCTATAATCCAAAAGGTAGTTTTATCAAAGGACAGGAGTAGGGCTGTTTATTTTTTCATTCCATGGTCTACTTTAATTCCTTGATCTAAATAGTACGATATAAAATAATAATTTTACTGACAGGATTAAAATACTAATTTTATATTAATATACATAAAAGTACTATTATACTTTGCACTTTTATAGCACATCTTTGAGAACTGGATAACTTTGCAAGCTTTATTTCTTACTACTTCTTGCTGAGATAAGAACTGTGTGCTACAGCAGAGAAAAGCCAAGAAAGAACAATTACATGACTTGCCCAAAGTCAGCTGAATTAATCAATGTTACAAAAAGAATCCAGTCCAACTTCCAGATCTAACTGTATTTGTTTTGACATGTACCTCAAAAGTATGTTTTGATTTCTGGACCAAAGAAAATAATTAAAACATGGAGTAACTTCTTTTTCCAGATGATACAGTTGAACAATTCTGGGATCTTCAGAAAACCGGTGTGTTTCAGGTTGCCAATCACATTACTTTTGCAGTTATTTACATACCTCTCAACCTCTAAGATAAAACATATATACCTAGAGCAAGGTCTGTAATACCAGAACAAAACAAGAAAAGTGAAACAACCAAATTCTTTAATTACTGTTACTTGAAAACATTAAAACATCCTTCACTATCTACTTATATTCATGTTTAAAGCCAAATCCTGTACTCAAGAAATCATGCCTTCATGACCACTCCCCCATGCACATTTTGGGACAGAATTCTGCCCTACTTTCCTGAGTTACAGTCAGACCTCACCAATGTGACCCAAGAAAAACTCCAACTACCTGATTCCTGTTTGATCTGAATGGTGGGCTTGATGCCAGCTGGCAGCTGAGACTGCTGTGGCTGCTGCTGGGCTACAGAACATGGCACCAGCTGCTGCTGCTGTGGTTGCTGCTGCTGCTGCTGTTGGGCCTGTTGGACTTGGTGCAGCTGCTGTTTGGGAGACTGCTGATGCTGTTTGGGAAACTGTGCTAAGATCTGAGTTGGATTCCCAACCAAACCTTTTGGGGAAGGTAGTCTGGTAGAGGCAACTTTAATTGCTGATGTAGACACACCTGTGAAAGAGTAAATTGTTTAAGACTGAACAGTGCAATGAGAGAAAAATACTATAATTTCTAAAATAATTTTGCATTTCAACCATCTTTACTACTGAAAAATGCATTGACAGATGTGAGGAAATAAAGTTCCCATGTAGCAGAAGTGCATAGGAGGCAATGGAGCCTTATACAGAATTTCAATGTGGCAGCAGAACAGCAGCTAATGGAAAGACCACAAACCCAGTCTACTTCCCCACCTTTTGTAATACAAATAATTCAATAATATTTTCAAAGTCTTGTCTTTAAGCTTCAAGACAGCAAAATACCTATAGTGAAAATATTTTAAATATGTATTTATAACAACATAGTTTAGTGGAAGGTGTTCCTGCCCCTGGCAGGGGGGCAGGAACTAGATCTTAAAGGTCCCTTCCAACTCAAACCATTCTGTGATTCAATGATTCTAAAATCACAATGACGAAAAGTTGGCAATAGGAGGATGTCAAATATCAAACCCATCAACACTGGAAGGGAGTAGCTGTTAGTAAAAGAGTTGGTTGGCATTAAAAAAAAATCAAGTAATGTTATGTAAATTATAAAACTGTGTGACACCTGTTTTGTGCTGTTGGGTTAGGTGGTCTTAAAAGTAAAAGTGATTAAAAGAAGTTTACAGTAAGATGGAAATACAAAGTTCCCAAATAAATATTATTATTTATTTCTGTCATTCCCCTACATAGCTGTCAAAATATTTACAACAAATTTGGCTTTGTATATAATTCTAAACTACACATCTGTAAGCACCAAGACAGACAAAGTCCGTATCTTATGAAGGCAATTTTTAACTAAATCCCAGTTGTAGTGAAAACCAGAAACAGATGGCAGTGATAATGACAGAAATTACAGTAAAGGTACAATTCTGGCAATCTAAATAAGCAACCTCACTGCATCATTTAAGATGGTTACACCATTTCCTTGGGCAGCTCCTTTCATTCATGAGTTCAACTCTACATTTGAAGAGATTATCAGTTCATGTCACAAAACTTTTCACCAGCATCTTCTGCAATGACACTGACAGCCTTGGAAAAAAAAACCTTTTAGAGAGATACTCCACCTATGTACTTTAGAATTAAAGTCTCTTCCATGATCAAACCCAACTAAAAATCAACGGTTCAAAAAATATTAAAGCCTGCTGTGAGCCCTTCTTCTCCATAGATTAATATCTGATCATATTAATACAAGCAATAGGGAAGGAAAATGCCTCCTCAGCCTTGATACACCTACCCAATATTTTGTGGAATGGAACAAGAATGGAAAATACAGACCAGGAAAAATTGTGACACTTGTCACTGTCAGGCAGTTTTTCTTTCAAGTGCTGCTCACTAAAGTTCATTCATTCATTCATTCACAGCTTCCCTTTCAAACGCTAGCTGGTGGCTGTGAAGCTGAAACAGTCAAGCTAGCATACACAGCTGGAATTTGAAATCAGAAACCTAGGAATTTTAATCAGGCCCACTCAGGTCTTAATTATAAAGGACTTTAAAACTGACATGCTGATAAAATACACTGATAAAAAGTTGTAAACACTTCTCTACCTTTCAGAATTGTCATCTGGGCATGTTAATAAGTTGTACTTATTTGATGTTAACTTTGCATGTCTTTGTAAATCAGGCTTTTAGAGATGCAATAACCTTCAAATATTGGAAATATACATTTTTCTATGCAACAGGAGAAGGTCTTAAAGCCAATCATTTTGAGGTTATATTGCTTTAGAGCTAAGTCACGCCACCTCACCTCACCTCCTCCTAAAAAAAGAGGATCTGCACATTAACTGTTGAAGTAAAGAGGAAGAGAGTTCAACAAGAACTTTTGTGGAGACTCTTGGATTAGTTTCATAAGCACATTTCTTTCACATGTCCTGTGCTTTACTCATCATATGTAAACAAAAAGTGCATCTCCCCAATGCTATTCTCAATGCAAAGTCCAATTCCTCAGTGAAAGAGCCTTTATAAGAGAATTGCCATACCTTGTGCTACTGTTGACATAACCACTGATGGTGTAGATGACACTACAGCAGTCACAGCAATAGTATTTGCAGTGCAGGAAGGAGTGGAGCAGCTGCTGCTGCTGCTGCCCACAGACGACTGGGAAGCAGTGATAACCACGGGCTGCTTTTGAGTAGTTGAGGCAATGACTGATGTTGGAACAAGTTTTGTAACTGCTGCGTAGTTGTGGGACTTGGAAAGGATGTTGGGTACAAAAGTTGAGCTTGGAGAGGTGGTTACTATTATGACCTGAAAAAAGAAAAAAACAAGAAGAAATTCATTTGTTCTTTGCATCTATTTAGAAGCATAGAATTTCAGTAACATGTCTGTTTGTGTATTTAGGTTTAGGGATACATGTTTATTAAGAGCTTGTAAGACTGTCAATCACATTTGCTTGCAAGAAAAAATTTCAATTATTTTGAGGAAGTGGTGATTAATGTTTCCTTAAAATTGGGCAGAGTTTTTAAGGAAAACAATTACTATCCAATTAAAGTAGAATTTTATCTCATGTTTGAAGGCAAACAGACAGGAATGAACTTGACTTCATTAAACTGGGCCAGGAAGCTTGAAACCTATTTTAAGAGAAACTGAATGGATTTCCAGCAAGTTTTAAGTGCCACTCTCCCAAACCCCATGAAAGTATCAAGAAACAGCAAATGAGAGAAAATAGATGATTTTTTTCAACAATTAACAAGCACTTGCTGAGTCAGTAATGGGAAATGATCTACCAGGTTGTATGCAATATTTCATCAGTGAGAGAAAAATGGTTTAGGTTTGAAGCAATTTCTGCTTTATTTAGTGCTCTTAATAACAAGAAATTCTTTCTGATTTGTCTGAAAATGCTTTCTCTGAAGAGAATAAACATCACCCCTGTGCGAGTTACAATTACAACTCCATGAATCTGATCTGACATAGAAAAACACAGAATTCATGACAGCATTGGAAGAAGTCTGTCGTTATGCAACTGACCTAGAAAACTAAGCACTTATTGAGTAGCAAAAATGGGGACTGTTTACATAAAGAAATTCCTTTTATTCAACTTCTATGTCGCTTCTTGTACTTACACAGTTAAAATAGAAAAAGAAGCACAAAAGTACAACATTTTCAGTTTATCAAGCAAGAATATTGAGAAATTATTTTAATAATGCTATTGTCCCAACAAAAATTTTGTTTATTAAAACCTTGAAAATTTAAGCTTATTAATGATTCAATGTAACAAAAGCTGATAGAAAAGTAAGGTACAAAATGGGCAAAGGAAACCTGTGTCAGCTCACACACAAAGTCTTACACAGCTAGCCAAGCACTACTGAAACCTTGCCTGATAAAGAAATAATACAGTAATGGCACCAGAAATAGACTTAAGCGACAGATCAAGCAGCAAGAGATTACGAGTTTATAATTTGCTTAAAGAAAAATGGAAAAAAAAAAAAAAAAAAAGGGAAACAGCCACATGGATGGAATAAAAGCATTATTAAAAAAGCAAATTTCACCACCATGGCTGGTTCTGCTTCTCCTTTTGCCTCAGTTCTTAGTTTGATGGTCTCTACTGCTTAGATAAACCTTTAATACCTTGATCTGAGGAAAATCAAAACTTTACTACCCCCACAAGCTGTAGCAGGTTGACCACAACTAATCAGTGTCTGAAGGACAAGGTTTCCACATTCTGCTGCTTTTTTGATTGCATTCTCCAGTGAGAACATTTTCTCTGCATCAGTCTTATTTCTACATTCTGCCTAACCTTGATTTAATCAAAACACCTTTCTCAAATTGCTCTTAGGCTACAAACACGCAGATGAGCTGAACATGACACAGCTTGTTCTAGTGTGAGAATTGGAAGTGAAAAGATTCTATGATACGCCCCTGGAGTTTTATTTTGTTTCTTAAACTGTCAGCTAACACTTGGAATACTTCCCAACTGTCTGAAGTTAGGGTCAGCTCCATTCCACCCAGGGTAACTAATTTAGGAATACAGTCAAAGGACAACTTGCAGTTAAAATAGGCATATTACAGGTTAGTGTGAATATAAACCCTACTACAACAGGGCAAGTTCAGCATCACAACTAAGTACAGATACGTAGAATGAATTTGAACATAACTGCAACTCCTGCAGACCACTGCATTTCCTTAAGTCCAAGATTATCACTTAAAAACACTTTATTTAATTAAGGAAGGAATAAAGCCTGTAAAGCATTACAGTTCAACAGTGACTGCTATACTGTGACTAAGCAGGTTTGGGTCTATCTATTCTATCTCATCTTTCAAAATTAAAAGAGCAGAGCAAAGTTCAGTAATCTTCATGTATGAAGTATATCCAGAAAACATAAAATTCAGGTAAAAATTTAAAAATTAAAGTTCAAATCACAACCACTTTATTTCTGAAGTACTGTTTTCTCATGTACGTTGAAATGATCCAAATAATTTCATCTTGGGTACCAAAACTGCATCCCATGTTCTACAGCAGAGAAACTGCCTAACTTTAAACATACACACACACACAAATCAAGGTGGTAATTTTGTTGTTGTTGCTTTTGTTACAGTAAAATCTAATTCCCAACATGTACTGAAATTAGTCCTGCCAGCTCTATTTTGAGAGATGCCAAATTTAGTCCCTGAAAAAATAAAGGTATTGTAACTGCCGGAAACTTCACTAGCTAGATTCCTTCTGTGTCCTAGACAAGTGACTTTATTACAAGAGAATCCAGAAACTGGAGCTGTGACATTATTAGTTGTTACAACACATCTTCCTCCAACCCACTGAAATGTCAAAACGATTCAAAGAGCTGGCATGCAGAAACACAGAATTTCATTCACATATAACAACTTACACTCAAATCAGAAATGTGCTGTTGGATATGAATGAACAAGACTGACATTTAAATTAAAACTACTAAAGGGGATTTCTCCCACCAAAATCATCCAGTTATATATTTTGGCATATCTAAATCCAACAAAAGAGGGCAGTGTGACAAGTTCAGATACAAATGCTACTCTGGCTGCCTAACAAAACAAGCACTGATTTTCCTGTCACTGCAGATTAGTAAGACAAATAATAGAATGCAAAGTAAACCCTAAAATTTCGATGTCAGAACAAATGCAGAGGCTCAACTGCAGGAAAGGTCCTATCAACAGTCCACTCTTTTGGAGACTTAGTACACTGTCTTTAATTTCCATGATATATAACACCATACTTAATACAACCCTACACGTTTGAAGCAAAAATTTCTTCCTGCACAAATTAGAACCCTAATGTGCAATAAGATGGATAGGTTAAGCCCTGTAGTAGCTGTGGATTTGCTGCACTGAATGCAGAACATTTAATTTGTGAGTTTATGCTCACTCATGGATTTCTCTTATCCACTCATGTATTCAGAGATGAAATTTGATTAAGGACACTGTTAAAGAACAGTGAATCAAATGAAAGCATCTTCCCTGGAGTGGGAAGAGGTCAGAAAGCAAGATCTTTATTGCACATTACTTCAGTTAATCTTACTCGGTTTTAAAGTTTCCAAAAATCAGGACAGAGGAACTCTGCTAATCCAAAAAGAGGCATAAAGCAATTAAGAAGACTAGTAGAAAAAATACGATGCAAAGGTTTGAGCTCAATAGTCAAACTCTCACAGTTGGAAAAAAATGCTTGTTAGTGGCCAGCCTACTGTAAGTCTGTTGGTATCGAGGCGAAATTAATTCCACAGAGACACTAACTCTCCCTGAAGTCTGCTGTAACTAATAACTGTACCAAGAATGAACTTGGTCTGAACCATTCATCTTTGTTTTTACATCTTAAGAACAGAAAAATAGACACAACTGAATTGCCTCCTAATGAATGGGAATATAGTCATGCCATAGATTAGGCACTTAAAAATCTAAATCCAATCCAAAATTTAAACAAGGAAAGCCTTTTCTGCACACTGCATTGTGGTGAAAGCTAGGCACAATCAGCTGAAATAATGACTGATTTTGACCACTGTAACACTGTTAATGTAGAATGAGAAATGGCACACTAGTACTGAAAAGAAAATAAAGCCCCCCGGACTTTGACCAGCTCCAAGAATACACGTTATAGACCCCAAAAAACTAGTCTCTAGATAAAAGGCTTGGCAAGGGAAAGCCCATGCCATCTCTCCTGGAATTCTACTACTGCAAAGAATAATTATAAATAAGGAAAATAGAAATAAGAAAGATTACCTTTGACCAATAGTTGTTACCATCTGAAGACTGTTCAGTGGCCTATGTGATCCAGTTCTCAGTGGACTAGTGTCCATATCACAAAACCCAACACCACAAATGGTACTAACTGGTAACCTTGTTGGCAGTCTCACCAGACAGGCCAAGAATTGAATGAGCATGGAGACTGAATCCCCTCTCATCCCTAGAAGTGGTCCCTTCAGGTCAGGGTTGAGGCACATTGGTGGGGCAGTCTGGGGGAAGCTTGCACTCCCGCTGCCTGTGCTGTACCTGTTCTGTGGATAAAAAGAGGGCTTCAGTCTCCACGGCTGTCAATCCAGGTCCTTTCACACACAGGTGAACTAAATTCATACAAGAGTTTGGTTTTCCCTTTCTTCGTTTTAAAGAGGGATTACCTTATCCCAAGATCAATCCTTAAAAAACAGCTAGTGAGACCATAGAAAGGAAGAGTCAAACATCACATCTTATTCATTGATAAAACCAGAATAAAGTAACATTTGGCAGCTTCCCCCACATACCTTCTGTGTTGTGGTGTTTGTTGTCTGTGTTGAGGGCTTAGTGAAGGTTATTTTCACAGGCGACATGTGTGGTGGTAAGGAGTTGGCAATGCTCTGCATTATATTACTCATTTTGGGGCTGCCACTTACAGGCACTGTGATAGTTTTAGTGACAGGAGTCACTGCCTTCGGGACTTCTTTCAGAAGAACAGGGGAAGAACTAGAAGAATTCGTTCGCCGTCTTTTGCGGGGTTTTTCATCATCATCTGAGCAGCTGACACCTGGAAAAGAAACACTTTCTCTAAACTATGTTTCCCCTGTCTGCAGATCTCAGCGCTTTCTGAAACACTACACCCTTTTTGAGTCTTGCACCCTCTTTCAAGTAAGATAAAAAGAAATAAAGGATAAATTACATCTTACGGTCACAACCAACCTGTATCACACCTCAGATGATCTTAGTCCTTGATACGGGCCACACTCACAGTGCCATGAATCAGAGACAAATCACCCAAAAGCCCTAGCTATTCAGTTACTGGGTTACTTCATTCTGTTTGAGAGATTAACGTAAGAGCCAGTTCAGGATTTTCATTCTGTCTCCAGAAGTTTGACTAGTGAGACTACACACACAAAGGGATTGGGATAATGCCACACACAGTTTAAAACTTTACACTACTTTGGGTTTTTTTGGTGGTGGTTTTGTTCACAGCAACTGGACTATCAAAGTTTAACCCCCTATAGTTTTCTCAGACTTCAGCCTTTGCACCTACTTTCACGTCATGTTTATCCTTACAGTACCCTTCTGCCTTTCACCTCAATACAACATCTTGGGATATAATTTTTTTTTTTTATTATATAGTTTAACTGTAAAGGTCAATCCTCACTTTATCAGCTTTTGCCTTCTTTGGTGTATTTTGTGCAACAGATATAAAATGGCACCTAACACACAATCATGAAAAACATAAGAAGTCCTGGCTCAAAAGAGTTCTTTCTTCCTCACAATCATATACTGCACACATAAAGAATCTGCTGCAATATTCAGTTCAGCAAAGGATAACAGGATGATTAATGGATCTTAAATCCAAATGAAACTTGCCAAAGTAGGCAACAGGTTCATAAATTGGTCTAGATTACAGACAGACACAGTTTAATGACCTTGCAAACCTCTTACAGCTCCTGGGTAGCACTGAAGGCAGGAAGGCTCTACAGAAGGATCTGGACAAGATGGATCAGTGGGCTGAGGTTAAACAAGGCCAAGTGCTACAGCGGGGATTACTGTAACACACATATATCAAACCAGGAGTCTCGTGGAAAGCGAAGTATATATGGACAGATTCGTGGTAGATGTTTCAGGGATGTTTATTTCTCCAGCCGCATGGCCGGGGCTCAGCTCAGGAACTCCGCAGTCACGGGACCCGAGGGTCCTTGGCCACACCGGGAAACACAAACCAACCAATGGGGAATGAGACTGACCAGGGGCAGGGAAACCCCGTGTCTCCCCCCTAGGGCCCCTCTCCCAGGGCTCCATGGCAGGGGGAGGGACCCCAACATCTCACCCGTTTTATTTTAATAAAAGGAGAATGAAAACAACTGGATAAACATAACAGGAACAGTTTCAAGACAAAACAAGCCACCCTCCTGAGTCTTTAAATGTCCAAACAGATTCTGTGGAACATCTTAGGGCTGACAGAAGGGAGACAGAACTCTCTGGGCATGCTTTGTGGGGAAACTGAGGCAGGAGAGGGTTTAATTTCTTCCCTCCCCCTTTTCATCCCCCCCTTGGCATCGGAGAGGAGTTGTAGGGAAATGGAATTGTATAGGGAAGCCATGGGGTGAAAAACGGATTAGGAATAAACTGGGGATAGGGTAAACTTAGGAAGGGGTTCATATTGGGTATAGGGTAAAAGGGGGAAGTAGGCTGTGGATAGGGAAATTGTAGGGATGGATATTGCTTATAATTTTGTGCATAACGGCTGCCTTTGACTGGAATACCTCCAGGCCCAGTAACATTTGCTGCTTGTAAACCCTTCTTTCCTTGCACTATATCAAACTGTACAACTTCTCCATCTCCTACACTTTGCAGGTAATTTTTAGGGTTATTCCTTTTAATGGCAGTTCTATGGATGAATAGATCTTCCCCTGTATCATCTCGTGTTATAAATCCATAGTTGTTTTTTACATTGTACCATTCCACAGTTCCTGTGACTTTCGTGGCTACAACTTCTCCTATCACATGCCTGCGTGTTCGTCATGGCTGCTGGTCAGCTTCATTCACTGTCTTTGAGGGGTTGCTCTGCTGCTGCTGGACTTGCTGCAGGCTGTTCACGAGCACTGCCTCGATCTGTTCCTGACAAGCTTTAAGGCAGTCCACATCTGTGTTTGTGATCTTGGCCAGGAGGTCTGTGAGGCTGTCCCCATCATCAAGCTGAAGGCCACAGATGGCTGCTTCCACACTTCCAGTTGCTATCACTGATGGTGGGTACATGGCAAAGTTAAAATCTGTGGCACAAAGGGCGATGAAGGTTTGTGCATGCTTCTGGATCAAAAACAACTTGTCTTTAGGGAGAGGCACCTTCCTTAGGATGTGTTCAATGAAATCACGTGGGGTGACGGCTGCAAGGTTCCACTTCAACTTTTTTGTTTTGTTGTAGTAACCGCAGAGGTATCCTGCTCACTGAGCAATCAGGCAGGCAGCCCCTATGCCTCACTATGGTTACCAGTATTAAAGACCAACACTGCAAAACTGGAGTTATGAAAATCAACACTGCAAAATATACTAGCAGGATGTGATATTGACAGAATAAAAAAGACTCAAAACTTCCTGGAAATTTTGGAAACAACACCACTGAAGCAGCTGAAGACAGAATCAGATGTGCCTTTTTATGCAGCCTGGAGAACAGGAGGCTGAGGGGGGACTTTATTGCTCTCTACAACTCTCTAAGAGCAGATTGCTGGCACCTTGCAAAACACGAAAAAAGACAAATATTGTCTTAGTCTACTCGAAATGTTTCCTTAAAACAGAGTGAAATCTTTTCCTTTGTATTGGACGTCCCACCATTTTAGTCTTCTAAATTGAAGCTGAGCAGGGGCAGGGAAACCCCGTGTCTCCCCCCCAGGGCCCCTCTCCCAGGGCTCCATGGCAGGGGGAGGGACCCCAACAGCCAAGTGCCAGGTCCTGCCCTTGGGTCACAACGACCCCACACAGAGCTACAGGCTGGGGGCAGAGGGGCTTAAGGGCTGCCCAGAAGGAAGGCACTTGGGGATGATGGTCAATAGCCAGCTGAATATGAGCCAGGTGTGCCCAGCTGG
Source organism: Corvus kubaryi (assembly GCF_017639235.1). Lineage (NCBI taxonomy): Eukaryota > Metazoa > Chordata > Aves > Passeriformes > Corvidae > Corvus > Corvus kubaryi. Next base: position 382,900 of record NW_024581112.1, on the reverse strand, counting down.
GCAAGGACAGTGGCACCCGGCCTGTACCAGCACTGGTGTGGCAGCAGGACCAGGGCAGTGACCATTCCCTGTGCTGGGCACTGGTGAAGTACCTCCAGTCCTGGAGTCACTTTTGGGCACCTCATGACAAGAGAGAGATTGAGGTGCTGGAGTGCATCCAGAGAAGGGAACAGAGTTGGGGAAGGGTCTGGAGTGCCAGGAGCAGCTGAGGGAACTGGGGCGGCTCAGACTGGAGAAAAGGAGGTTATAGGGGGACATTCTTGATCTCAACAACTCACTGACAGGAGGGTGTAACCAAGTGGGGGTTGGGCTTTGTTCCCAGGTAACAAGTGACAGGACAAGAGGAAATAGCCTCAAATTGTGCCAGGGGAGGTCCAGATTCAGTATTAGAAAAAAAATTTCGCTGGAAGAGTAGTCAGGCATTGGAGTAAGTCTGGAAGTGTTCAAGAGGTATCTGAATGAGACATTTGGGGAGGTAGTTCAGGGGCAATTACGTTGGTGCTGGATTGATGGTTGAACCTAGATGACCTCTAAAGTCTCTACCAACATTGACAAATCTGCAATCCTATTATTTATGCTTACCATGTCAACCTGTGTCAAACCATTTAAAAAGAAAAACAATCAGAGAGAAGCTGAAGAGATACAATCCTGCCTATGGAGAAGATGATTGAAAATCTTCTTCCATGTGCCTGGGACTTACAAAGAACACTATCACATCAAAAAGCAGTCTTGCTGGTAATCAAAGCAAACTTCGTTCGTAGTCAGTCTCTAATTAGGGCCAAGATCTAATTATGGCCAATCTCTAATTAAAATTACTAAATATTCTGGCATTCAAAAAGTGAAGATTCAAGAACTAATATGGACAAGAAACTGCCCAGCACCACAATAGGCAATTTCTGAAAAATGGTATCCTCCCTCAGCAGAAGTAGCAGCTCATTTGCAGGTATGCTTCCAAAGGCTAACAGTTGTATCCACAGAGACAGGAAACTGAACTAGGGAAGAGAAGCAAACTTAAAAAATGTAGCTTTAGTTGCCTGTAGCAGGACAAGTGAAGTGTGGATCTACAAGACTAAATTTCAAATCTCTAATCAATAATTTACTTTATGGTCCTGAATAAGCCTCTATAAAGGTGATGTCCCTCTATAAAGCAGAGGTTTGATTACGTAACTTTAAGGTTTATTATGGACAGGCTTTTAAGTGTTACTGTGAGTGCACTAATCATATTGAACATGTGCAGGAATTTAAAAATCTCAGAACCCATTTAAATCCAAAATCTGCATGTAGCTAGGATGTTAGGACACAGCTGTTATTTTGGTGAGGCACCAAGAAATAGAGGAAACTTTGTGGCCCTCATGCACAAAAAAACCCCATCAACCAATCAATCAAGACATAAGAAAGTAACATTAAACTAGTAGAGCATTATTTTATGTTATTATTTTATGTTACAGCTCATTTCACCTCCTGTTTTCACTGCTGGGGTTTTGCAAGAATGTTATTCCTACCATTTCATATTAGCAATTGCTGTACAGTTTTCCACAGACATTTAGTTAAAAGGTAATACAGCTTGACTGAAACTCACACTTGATAAGTAAGGAAGCAAGAGTCATAGAAAGGTTAATGACTCAATCAGACTGTGACTTGGAAGAGGTTACACCACAGACCAGTGGCAAAGTCCTGACTCTAACTCAGATCTCCTGAATTTGCTCCCAAGCAGGTTTGTTAAAATTAATGTGACTGATGTAACATACTCTGAAAGACACATAATTTCTTTAAAAAAAAAAATAAACAATAACAACAAAACAAAGCACACGAAGTAGGGAAAAAATTAAATTTAGGGACAGACAATAAAATGATCATCCCTGTATCATGTGTCTAGACTCATTTGATACTCATTACCATGTAATAATTCACTAAAGTTTACAATAAAATTTTAAGATGTTAAGAACATTTCCCCCTGAATCTTGAAACTAAAGCCAAGTGATTAGTGCATAGATCAGAAAAATGAAAAACCTCAATGTAATGGGTTTAATGGATTGACAGAGCCATTAATGATGGTTGTTTGCAATTAACATTATATTTATGTACTATGTGGCATTTCTGACTACCTAGAAGCTTATACAGACGTATACCTATACCATAAAGACTAAAATAGATTTTAAAATATTAAAGGTATACAGAGCAAGCATTTATCTACTTCACTATTAATCTTTGTTATTTTGATAGAATCAAGTAAGAACGGAAGGAAACATTTTAACAGGAAAATAAAACTACCCATCACAAGGGCGTATATATGAGAACATAATGCACTTTTAGAACTAGCTGACTTATTAGCCAAACAAAGATAGGGACACATACACACTCTCAAGAAAAAAGACTGTTTCTAGATTCTATGTCCTGAATTTTCAGATTTAAATATGTGAAGATGGGTATCTGATAGGAATTCATATGAAGTTTTCGCAGCTGCTGAGAAACACAAGCCTCACCAAGACTGACTTCCAGGTAAATCACAATATTACCAGACACAGTATGTAAGCACAAACCCTTGCCAAACTGCATTCAAAAAAAAAAAAAAAAAATTCCACACCAACTGTGAAAGTGGAAAAGAGGAACCTTTTCTAACTCAAGTAAGTGACTACTGTGCATTAGTTCTCAACAAGATGGATCAGAAATTCACTGATATACAGAAATGTCTATATTTAATTTTCAAAATATTTTTCACTTGCTGTCCTTGCAGCTTTACTGCTCCTTACAGCATTTTGCAGTGAGTGGATTTATCCTGAACACTATTTCTCGAAAAAGGGAAGCAATAAATTCATTCTCTAGACTAAACGAAGGCACAAAGGCCTTAAATGACTTGTCCAGGGTTGGAGTGTTTAATTCAGTCTTATGCTTCAGCCACACTGTCCCTTTCTTTCCCTTTTGTTAATCAGTTGCTAGTATCACTTACTTTTGACGTAAACAGTACTTCCACTTGGCAAGACGACTACACTGGAGGCTGGACTGGCAGGTCTGGGGGACTTCACTGTTGCTACACTGCCACTTGGAACAGGGGTGGATGTTGGGGTTGAAGTGGTACTTGTGTAGGAATAGCAAACCACCACTGAAGAGGAGAAAAGACACCTTCCATATAACTGAAGTGCAGAATCCCATTATTCTATCACTATTTTTCAAATGAAATGGAAGCCAAAGGCTTATTGGGTCATTATCTGTGTATTTGCCTCTGCAATCCTGTTACTGTGGAATACTCCCCAATTTGAGCTAAGCATGGCCACGGAATTAATGGTCTTCAAAGACAACACAGAAATCTAACCTCCCATCCCCCAAAATCTCTACTGCCAATGTGAGATTTCTTTTTGTACTGATCTTTGTTTTACTTTATAATTTGTTATTTTAAATTTTAGCATTAATTCAATACATCAATCTTTTTGCTTTTCTGTAAATGACTAGGAACTGACAGAAAAGTGCTATTGCCTCTACTCAACAGTACACCAGTTGAAAAAACCAGTAGTGAAGAACTGATTGTGCTAATCAGCTTTTTTAAACTGCTTTTTTAAACTATTGCTTTTAAGTAACAGCACAATGATACAGTATTTATCACAAAACCAGGATAAAACAGCTTTTTTCAAGCAGTGTTACACATGCTCCACTTGTATGAAGCCTAATCCAAGCCTGCTCAGCCAAGCTAGTTGGAATGTGTACTACCATTATTTAAAAGCACAGGGGAAGCAGAAAGCAACCTTTTTACTTGTTACATAGTACATTTAATCGGAAGGAAAAAAACCAAAGCAGTATTTTCTTGACTTTCACCAAAACCTACTTGCATTCTTAAAATAAAACATTCTGAAACATCTTTCATCACTTACAGAACTTTACAAAATCTTAAGCCATTAGTCCAAGTTTTTAAAGTTTACAGAGCTGAATAAATTAGTCAGCGAATGTCATTTCCTGACAAACTGGATTGTTTTGATATTTCAGTTGCTAGAGTGTCAATAACACAAAGCAGTCAGATTAATGCTGCAGATACCACAAAGGGTTCTTTAAAATAAGGGGTGTTTTATATTTCTGTGAATAAGGTTTGTAAGAAAGATTTGGATTTTTTTTCATAGGTTCATAGAATGGTTTGGGTTGGAAGGAACTTTAAAGCTCACCCAGTTCCAGCCCCCTGCCATCAGCAGGGACATCTTCCATTAGACCAGGTTGCTCCAAACCCCATCCAACCTGGCCTCTAAAAAATATCTTTTATATTTAACACTTTAAATCTAAAACACCAATTTCCACTGTGACATTGTTTTTACATTCCCATAGATTGCAGCAGAATCCCATCCTTCTCTCACCTTCTTTGTTCCCAGTTTCTGCAGGAATTGGAAGAGATGCATTGTGCTGAACGGCTGCATTGGCAACAGCATTCGCAGTAACAGTAAAAGCTGTTTGTGGAACAAGTCGTGGCATCAGTGGCACCAGTCGACGGCCTTCTATGGACCACTCGGAAGAGCTGTTTGGTCCAGACATACTAAAGAGAAATGCACATTCTGTAAGTATTTTGACAAGTTTCCAAATATTCAGTATCTTACTCAAATACATTTTTTTTCCCATAGTGCAAGTCTAAAAGGCAGTTTAAGACACACTAGAGCACTAATACACAACTTCCTTCATTTCATGAAAGCCCTTGCATTTTTGTCACCTGATATAGAAAACCTCCCATTTTAAATTAAAGAGTTGATTCTTCTTTCGTTGTTCTGTTTTACAGAGCTGTTCAAGGGCCAGAGGTGCGTGAATACCATACTCAAACACCCCACATTAGGTAAGCTACTATTCAGGCAGAGTTGGTATACCAACTCTCTACTTCTGTAATATGAAAATGCCAATAAACCAAATAGATTTCATAAAAGACTATTGAAATGGATTATGTTACAGGGAAAAACTCTTGGCTTCTAAGGCAAATTTTGTTTCACCTGAACAGAAGCATTTCTGATGTTTATTTAAGTATTCCCAAACAAGGTCACAGAACATGAAATTATTTAAATACACTCTGAGCATCTTCCTAAACAGAAAGCTCTAATTAGCTCTTAATAGTACTTACATCCACACTAGAATGTTTCATAAAAACACTGTTCTTATCTAGATGGGGGAGTATTTTTGACTGTTTTACGTGAGTCATTTATCAAATCAACAAAACCAAAATGGCAAATTATTTTTCAATGCTGTAATGTTCTTAAGCAAATCAACCCATTTAATGTATTAATATATTCTAAAAAAGTAACTTCTCACATGAAATATTTCAAGCAAGTTGCAGCAAGAGCTACTACAAAGTAGTTTGTAAAATGCAGAGTATCTGCTCTGTTGATAAATCTTGAAATGCTTCAGCATTCCTCATACATACGCATAGTGTATAAAGAGAGCTATATAAGCTGAGGTAAAAATACATTTTAAAAACAAAAAATAAAGGGCACAAAGGCTAGCAAAGTAGGCTTTACTAATGACTTAAGAGAATTATGTAAGTGAAATACTATATTACCAACCATCACTAAAAAGGAATCACCACAGGAAAACAAAGAAAAGAAATAAAGAAAAGCAGCACTTCAAAATTGCACCTTGTCTGGATTATAGTATTTCATTGAAGTGCAACGCCTCAGAACAAACTATTCGTGTTCTGCAAAATGCTAAGACCAGAAGTACTACTTAAAAGGAAAACTTGATTCAGGAAAAGAATCCTGATATGACAACTAAATGCTTTTCGTTATCCTCCCTCTCATTTCTTTAAAGGGGGGTAAGAAGTTGGTGGGTTTTGTTTGGTGAACAGCATACTTCTAAATCTTTAAAATCGAACATTAAAACTTAAATGTCCCTCTACAGCACTAAACCAGTATGCTGATTTTGACTAGTCTTGTATCAAACAATTGCTAACTCCAACTGTCCTGCTATTCGTATAACTTCCTTTTTTTCCTCATCAGAACACCTAAGCTACAACAGTCAAACTTAAAAAAAATCAACAGTTGCAACACAGAAAAAGAAAAAAATACAGACATTTACATTGCAGCTCTGTTTAAAGACAGTCCTTAATAGTAAGACTATTAAGTAATCATGAAAGATACATAACCACTTGATCTATTGCTCCTCCACCTCTCAAAATCATGTAGTGCTTGTGAAAGCAAATGCAAGGAGGAACCACCCCAGCTAATGCCAGCACAGCAGCTGCATCGCAGAGTGGTGGACACTGATGTCATCAGCTTGCTGCAGCTTCTTCTACTCTGACCATTTTTTCCTTTCTGTGCTGATACATGTTTTCCACTAATCTGCCACCTCTTGCCCTCTCTTTGTCTTTCCTATGTAGTTTCCTCTTTCCACTTAATACAGCCTTTCCAAACTGATTAAAATAAAACTAAAAGCAAAACAAGCAAAAAAAAAAAAAGCAAACATGTTCATCCTACTTAGCAGCTTCTCTATTTTCTCATTCTCTGTTTCTTCTGGTCTATCTTACAGAAAGGTCTCCATGCTAAAAAACTGCTTCTTACATTGTACTTGCACAGTGAACAGGATGGCCTTGGATCCAAAATGTACTACGTAACTGTTTCTACATCCCTGTAGATCTGATACAGTAATTCCTTCATCCATACAGTGTTATAACTACTGGTTCTTTAAACCACCATCAATCTTCAAAATTCTAACATTCAATTAAGGCATAATGGATTTCCCAAAGGGCACTTTCGGAAATCATGGACAAAATGACCTGGAACTTACTTGTGTGCAATTGTTGTTAGTCGTTCATCATTTACTGCTCTCCGAACTTCAGCACGATGTCGCTCTGTTGAAATACTATTAAAAAAACAATAAAGCAATATATTTTAATCAGAGGAAGACATGAACATTCATCTAAAAATTCCAGCTAAAATTAAACTTATGAATAATCTAAGAGAAGAGAGGGAACAGGACTTCACATTTAAGAGATTGTCACTTAACTCCTGCTATCACAGTGACAGAGAATCAATTGTATTATTGCTCAAAAACATTACTCAAGAATGAAAAGAACATTACTGCTCATAGGGTGCCCTTGAAAAACAGCTAGAATCCAACCTCCTAATGAGAGCAATACATTTAAAGGATATGGCAGAAAAATTCACACAGGACATGCAGCATTCTTTCTTCAGGTACCTTGGGCTTAAAGACCTTGAACTTCTACCTTGACAAAACCACAAGCCAGTGTACATGCATGACCTGGCTGTAATCCTTCTAACACTCAGTATCCCATAAAGCACCAACAAACCAGTAAAACTTCTACCACAGAAGCATGCTTGTTTTTCTTATTAAAAACTCTAAGCAGAACAAGAATGAAACCTCTGAAACATGGAGAATTACTGCTCCAAATTCAGACTTACACTGTGATTCCAGTGAAAGAAAAAGCATGCAAAACCATAAAAGAAAACAGGACAGGTCTTAGTCTAAAAAGATCAGGGTTACCTAAGCACTTTAGAGAGTTCTCCAAGAAGATCTTTCTTCTCTTTCGTAAGGTCTCCCTGTGCACGCAAGGCACTGATGACACCTGCATAGGCCTCCAGTTCTGAAGAATTAGAGCAAATAATATTTCTATTTAATGCTCACAGCAAAGGGGAAAAAACCCCATGTTTTCCACATTACTGATAGTATTCTGTAAATTTTCAAAATCTTAAAGAGGAACATGTCTTTCAATTATTTAGTGCTTTTCTGAAAGAGATTGATGATTTAGAACTCTCCCAGCCAATTACTTTGCAGCATAAACCATTTCTATGAAACAATTGTCTCATCAGAGAGGATTATCTAGTTTATAAACCCAAATGAATGTGTCAAGCTCTCTCTGACCTGACAGTTCAGGCTAAAAGCTTGAAGAAACTGTTTGGAGAGTAGTTCAGAATTCTCTTAACACATAACATAATTAAGAGTTCTATAGAAAAGCTTAGCTTGGAAAAGAAATAAACCATCATTAGAACAACTGGGTTTTTTGTAATGCCTTTCCTTAATTAGCATGGAGAGCATCAGCTCTAGTTTGTTAAATATGATCATCGTAATCTTTTATGCCTATTTACTTGATACGGTACAACTGCTTGAATCTGAAAGAAATGAAACACAGAATTAAACCTGCCCAACACAAAAGAAACAATCCAGCTATTCTTAAACATAGAGCCATCACAAAGACTAACTCACAAAAATGCAACTCTGGTTTACCAGAAATGTCAAATTCCAAGTGACTGTGATGTCATGCCATCAGTGTTTTAAAAAATGGAACCATAAAAGGCTACTAATACTTTTGAATTTTGTCCTACTAAACAGGTTGAAGACATACCTAATGCAAATAATGGAGCCTGCTAATTTGCCAAAGAATGACTTGCTATTGTCAGCTTCACATGGTTTAGGGAAACCAGAAACACAAATTTGTTTGATCCTTACATAGGTGCCTTTCATTTGACACCCCTATTTGAGCTGCCAACCCAAACAACCCCACAACAGATCCCAGTTAACCAAGACCAAGAATAAAAGGTGCAGGCCAAAGCCTAACATTACTGAAGTTTGCCGCAAAAGAAAAGACTGGCACTATTCTGAAAAGCTTTCAGTTTAGGATTCCAAAGACCTAATTTAGAAATGAAATTAAGGAATTGTGCTGAAAAGAAATCCTGCTCTCCTGTCCCGATTAAGCAGACAAAACAAAAAGCAGAGTCATTTTGGTTAACTATGCAGCCTGCACAGGGATGCTGAGTGACCTACAGAAACATTTTCAGCTTCAGTTATAAAACATTCACTAATTAATGCAATGGTTATTACTAATATCAGCATTTATTTAGACAACCATGTTACAATATTTACGATACTAATTATTTGCCTCTGTTAACAACTTAAAAGTAATTCTCAGATGCAACCATGTAATTACTTATCAAGGGCAAACTTTTTTTCCTTCTGCATGGTAAATAAAGATCCTCTATACCAGAGCTTTAAAAATGCACATTCTGGTCTTTTGGAAGCTAGTAAGGATTACAGATTAGCTGTAACTTCCTCACCCTTGTGTCTGTGCAGCGATCATTAGTGGTGTGCTCTTTCCAACACAAAACACATGAAATACCTAAAATGGGTTTGGGAAGTAAATATCATTATTGCTAGTGTTAGGTGCTACAATCATCACCTCGTTCAGTAATAAACCACGATCAGCACCAGGTCCTGCATACCTCGAGATGCATTTCAGCCTCACCTACATCCCTGCTTCACTCCTTACGGAGTATTCCCACTACTGCTGTACCATCAGCCAAATGAGATGTTGGGCTGTGAGCTGGAAAAGCAGGACCCTCTAAAGCAAATGGCTATTGCTGGATGTGAGTGTCATACAGCTATTGCCTCCACTGCCTGTGCTCCTTCACTCCCCAGTCCTGTGGTGTGCCTCCTCTCCGCTCAGGGAGGCACTGCCTCAGCCTTACCCTGCTGGCAGGGCCCCCTTGTGGGGACAGCTCATGCCAGCAAAACAAAAATGATTTTTTTTTTTCCTTCCTGTCAGCCTAGGTTATGTCATTGAAGGAGGTGTAGCTGCAGTTCTGTTTGGCTCAGCTGCACCAGCAAGGTTCTGCCAGCACACCACCGTCAGCTCGGCTGCAAGTTTTTTTCCATGCTTCCAGCCAGCACAGCTACATAAATGAAATTTAGTAGCACAGATCTGGTCAAAAGCTTTTGGTATTCTGCACTGTCTCCTAGTTTTTGTACTTCTTGAGCCTTGCTTAAGACTTAGGGCTGTCACCTTAACAGATAGCACAGCTTGTTGCAATGTCGCATGCAACATCTGCATCACTGTTTCAACAGAACGCAAATCCCATATTCCCAAGAAATGAAAGAAAAAGGGCAAAGGGAGGGAAGATAAATTCTCAACTCTCAAAAAATAAAGTCAATGGCTTCACAATGTATGAGAACTTTGGCACAATTAAGAAATACAGCACACTGTCTCTTAGCATTCAAGCAAAATGAGAACAAGAAAAGCTGTCACTTGACAGTCACGGGAAGTTAGAGGGAGCCTCAACTTTCTTCTGGACATCATCTCCTAGATTATGGTCTTAAGAAGAAAGTCTGAAAAATCTAAGGCTTTTTTTTTTTTCCCTTCTAGTATTATGCATCATTTAACTGGCAAAACCCCAAACCCTTAATTACATAAATTCAGCCCTAAGAACTCAAAACCAACTATGTCGGATCAGATCAAAGATCTAACAAAGGATTCTCTCTCCTGCAGTAGCCAAAAACAGATGTGTGAGGAAAGAGCAAATGCTTTTACTACTTTCCAAAACACAGAAGCATCTCTCCTCATACACTTAGATCTACAAGGACAGAGCACAAAAATATCTCCCAGTGTCTATCTCTTGAGCAGAGGCCTCAAATACTGAGCTACATTTGAAACAATTAAAAAGGCTCCTGTGCTTATGGCAGCTGAGCAAGGGCATTGTTTTCCCACTTCCCTGACAACCTGCGTAACTGCAAATCACAAACAACATCTTTTTAAATCCTGTTTTATGTCTTCACAATAGTAACTTTAATACTTGAATTCAGCCCTACAGTGCCAGTTAAACCAGGATTCCTCTATATTTTTTTGAGGTACAAAAAGGTTTCTAATACAGAATTGAGGAAAAAACCCAACCAAGAAACACAACAAAACAAAAAGCAACCCCAAAGGCTCTCCTTTCACAGAAAATCCTGTTGCATGTTAATAGTGACAAAAAAAAAACCAGCCCTGCAGCATTGCAGCTAGGACATCCAAGAGAGATTCAACCAAACTAAACCAATTCTTCTCTACTTGTTTTGCTAGGGCTGAGAGTGTCTGCCAAACACAATTTTAAGCCAGGGCTGTCAAACCAATGACACATGGAAAATGCAGGAAATCACTTGCAAGCTGCCTGTAGACCTATTAAAATATTTAATGTAAGCAGCATGAAGGCAAATCTTAAAAGGGCAAAATACAGACCCACAAACTGTATCTTACTGTACCCAGTTTGCGAAGGATCCTCTTGCACTCATCCCTACTGAGGTCCAGAAGAGTTGGCCACACCACAGGCATCCTTCCCTTGTGTCTGTGCTCCCACAGAGCTCAGCCTCGCTGGAAAAGAAATATAAACGCTCAAGCCCATGATTTACTGATTTCCCAAGCCGATTAATGTAAACTCCTCTCAGCCTGCTCACAACTCCACCGACACATTCGCTCCCATCCTTTGTAGTGGCATAAAGGAATTCGGCAGTTTCACAAGGGCATGGACTTCCTATACTCTCTCGCTCAAATGCATCGCCCAAGCCTGTTTGCGGAGTTTCCTATCTCTTTCTCAAGCATTTTTTCTAACGCTGAAACGCTCCCCGAATTAATGTTCAAGCCTCCTCCCTCTCTTTAAGCACAGAGTACCTATTAAAAGAACTCTTCCAGTGAACCGCACGCTCCCCCTTTCCCCCGGGGAATGTATTTTGCTCCAGCCTACATTATATGACAGGATGGCAAAAAACATCCTGTGTGAAAATTTGCTCTCCACGTACCAACACCAGCCCCCTCCCCGCAACAAATAAGCCAAACACGGGAACACCTCCCTGCCGGATCCCAACGCAGCGAGATTCCGGGGATGGCGGGGAGAGAGGGCGCATCTCCCCGATGAGACGAGGATAATAAAGGAAAAAGAGCAGCCGGCGGGGAGCTGGGCAAGCGGGGTTTGGGCCGGGCAGGGAACGGCACGACGGGGGGGTGGGGAGGGTTGGCACCGGGAACAAAAGCCCTGGCGCCGTCGCAGCTCCCAGCGGGGGGCTGGAGGGGGGGGGGGGGCCGGGGGGGTCTCCTACAAGGACGCCCGAAAGCAGCCGCCACCCGGGCACTCCCCGTCCGCCCTTCCCCGGCCCTGGGCGCGGGGGACCGGCCGGAGCCAGCGGCGCTGAGTCCACGCCGGGATCGGGGAAAGACAGGGAGGGAGGGAGCGGGCCGCGGCTGACGCTGCTTTCTCGCATCGGGCGGAGCGGCAGCGGCGGCGGGCGGGGGCCAGGGCTCTGCCCTGGGCCCGTGAGGGGGCGGCGGGTGCCCACCGTCCGGGGAAGCGGAGCTGCCCCTCTCCCCGAGGCGGACCGCCGCGGGTAGGGCGAGGAGCGGGACCCACCTGCCCGACCGTGCCCAGCACATCGAAGGCTCCACAGCGGCCGCACCACCCCCCCCCGTTGACTGGTGCCGCGCTCGGGTTTGTTTAGTGGCGGCGGCGACGGCGTTTACTCGGGCCAAGATGGCGGGTGAGCGCGCTACGCATGCGCGGGCGCCGCGAGGCACGCTAGGAATTGTAGTGTCTGCCGCCGCTCGAGCATGAGGAGATGGAAGAAGCGGGTGCCAAGATGGCGCTCGAGTGAGCACTGCGTATGCGCGACGACACGGAGCATGCTGGGAGTGATAGTTCTCTCCGTGTTTCTCGACGCGTGGGAAGTGGCGCCCACCGTCCCGCCATGGCTCGGCGGGCGGGTACGGGTAGGCGGAGGGGACAAAACACGTTGCGCGTTCTCTGCCCGGGCTGGGGCGCGCTGTGCGGTTCGAACGCAGTCGCGTACCCCCGAACTCTAGGAATTAACAGCTGGCCACCGCTCCTGGAACGAAATCTGGCAGGAGAGAACATCACCCCGACGCCATTTGGCCGTTTGCACCTTTCTAACTTAAAACGGACGCCGGTGGCACGCGGGGCTGTAGCGAACCGCGTGTAGGGAACAATAAGGGTTCCCTAAATAAATTCTGCACCTACAGCCCCCTCGTAGCTGCTCCGGGGTGTCTCTGCTCCCCGAGTACAGCAACCACCTGCATCTCATTGAAAGGAATAAGAAGGAGGTGTCTTTACAAACAAACTATGGGCCTGCTGGTAGATAAAGCCGGATACCGAGAGGTGAAAGAAGCAGTGGGAGGAACCAGAATTTCCACAGGAATTCCACTAAATTGACACAGACTGTTACTCACTCAACATGGTGCTAATCCCTGGATTTAGAGAAAAAGAACAAACACAAAGAAAAGTATTGGGGGCGGGGAGGGGTACACATTAGAAAGGGGGTTTGTATTAAGCGATTCGGGAAGTCTGTACCTCTCAAGTATCTCAGCCAGTGGGGAAAGAGAGAGGGAAATGCGGCCGGGAAATTAGGATAGAAAGGCGGCTGTGTCCTCTAACAATTTAAGAGACCCCAGGGGAATGCCCCATGGCCTCTCCCTTTATTCGAACTAAGTAACAGGACTTCTCTGTCTCCTTTTTGGACATAAACCTCTGGTGTTTGTGAATTAATTTTCCTGACACCAACACCGTGAGTGCCAGTGTTAGAGTCCCGGGCCTGGCTGCCGTTTTGAATATTATAGTGATTATATCTTGTTTTCCTGAAGATTTCCATGAAAAGCAGTAAATGTTATCTGTTTGAAAGTCCTCAGATCAAATTAGAAATAGAAGATAAAATGTCTCTGGGGTGCAGCTGAAAAGCAATGCATCCAGTTGCGGCTGCATGTTGCAGCAAGAAAGTATAAAAGAATCCAATGCATAAAACTATCTGCAAGGAAATTGCTGGAAAATCACACCCAAACCCCTTCGGGATGAGGCTTGCTCCCGGCTCTCTATCTCACAGGGCTCCATTTTTGCTGCAGCGCTTGTTTAGCATGCTTCCCGTCTTGGATGCATTCTGGACACGGGCGCCTGGGGCCAGGCAGTTTCATGAAGAGTAACGAAGGGCTCCTCCTCGTTCTGCCCTCTCCCAGAAAATCGTGTGCTACAGTTTGCTTTCAGAATGCCAGAAACAGCTGGACCTTTCCCGAGGAGGATGGATGGTGTGCACTGAATCGCAACACCTATTTCCAGCAGATCCGCAAGGGCTGTTTTTTCCACCTCCTTATAGATAGAAATGTTTCTTCCCTGTGATCACAGGTGAATTTTTTCTCACTTGCAGTTTCCTATTATTCTTCACAGTGGTATAAATGTCAAGTACTTAAAAACAACTATGCTGAGCAGCACAAGACAGCTAGAATTTTTTTTTTCTCCTTTTAATGCCTTCCTAAACAAGAATAGGCTGAAGGCAAGTAGCATCATCTTTGCATACTATTGCCTAATAATGTCCCAAGATGTGCACAAATGGGAAGATGCAGGTTTGCGCCAGAAGTTGAAGTTTTCCTTGCCAGGTTAGAGACTCCACTGGAAAGGAAATCACAAATTCCAAAAATCACAGAATCCCAGACTGGTTTGGGCTGGAAAGGACCTTAAAGCTCATCCAGTTCCAAACCCCTACCATGGACAGTAACACATTCCCCTAGACCAGGTAGCTCAAAATGTGTCCTTTAGTCAAACTACTCTGGTCAATAGGAACAGGCAAGGACAGCCTTGCCACTTAACACAATATAACCTTTTAGAGGTTTATTCATCAGTTGTAACAGAGTATCAGTTTTATTGCACCCAAGATGTTTAACAGCCAGCCCCTGTATTTGTAGAATAAATTATTCCATGAGCAGAAACTACAAAACCAGCCTCTTAAAAGAAAACGTATCTAACTAAGATCTGGATTTTAGCTGCATGTTATGTTTGAGTTTGTGTGTTTATGAAAGTGCTCTGTTCTGAGTGAAATCAGTGCTGACGATGCAGCTCAGAGAGAGCAGAAATACTTTTTTCAGACCTGCTTAGTAGCTAAATTCATTAAACGTAATTAGATCTATTTCATATTTATTTTTAGCTCTCTAATTTTTTTTCCAGCACAGATGAAAGTAGCCAACAGAATCAAAAGTTACTGTGGGTAAGGTGGACAGACATACACTGACACTCATATGTTCATATGCATGTATTCAAGAAAATCGTATTTGCTTCATTTCCTTTGGCACACAGAACAGAAAAGTGATGTAAAAAATGAGTCAGTTATGTATGTATGAAGTGTCTGAAGCTGTGATTGCTGCATTTCTTCAGATGTCCTAAGATGATTTCCAAGAATATTTATTTTTATTAAGGATGAAGACCCAGACTTGGAGATGTATGAGCGGTTCAGAAAGTCCAAAAGCCAAATTTTCCTTGTAGTCAAAGCCATGATGTTACCATTTACTTCAGACTAGCCTACAATCAATTCTCCATTACCCAGAAAAACAGGAGGGCTGGGATAGTATGGACAAAGTAAAAAAATGCTCAAAGCACATAAATAATGAGTCCTGAAAAGCATAAAAAGGCCAGAGCCTTGCAGCGGTTGATCAGCTTCGATCAATAACCAAGGTTGTCCTAGCAGATGCACGAGAATTACCCCCAAGCCCAGCAGGGTCTGGTCAGGAGGGTCTTCTTGAGTCAAATCCCACATCAAATAAAAATCACTACACTGCTCTCTTAACCAGTCCAAGAACAGCACAGGTCTTTCTGTAAACCTGACGAAGGGTTATCTGGATTCAGAATGACTACACACAGCTGGCTCAGATCTCCTAGCCTAATCCAGGAGACTGAGACTTGACAGCATTTTTTTCTGCCTGAAGACCAAAATATCAAGTGTTCCAGCTATAGATGAAAAAAATTAGAAGAAAAAAAGACAATTAGGCTTACTCAATACATACTTCATTAATACAGAAACATAGCTAAATGTCCCACATTCTCTCACTAAACTCATATAAAATAAATGAAGTCACTGTAGGTAAAGTAAGAAAATGCAGTGTGAAAATGCCAGCATTTTTTGTAGCCTTAGGTGCCTCAGAGATACTAATAATTTTCTCAGTTCTCATTACCTACATCCTCTCTCTCTGAGTCATCATTTAAGGAGGCCCAAAATTAGAGCACTTTCTGAGTGTCCATAAAGTAAAACAAAAGGCAAACTCATTGACAGCAGCATTTCATCATCTTTCCTAAGGAAGCAAAGCTCAACAGTGTAAAAAACCCACAAGTGAAATTAATTTGTTTTGTCGGTCAAGGGGAGCTAAGAACTCAAATGATCAAATCTGGTGGTGACCTGATGAGCAACACTGTGCAAGTTGTTGGGACCTCTCTTGTGCCTTCATTTCCCACTTTTATAATACATTTTACAAACTAACAACAGACAATGATACATAAAAGCTAGGCATTATTTGTAGGGTGGTGAGGCCCTGGCAGAGGCTGCCCAGAGAAGCTGTGGCTGCCCCATGCCTGGAAGTGTTCAAGGCCAGGTTGGATGGGGCTTGGAGCAAGCTGGTCTAGTGGAAGGCGTCCCTGCCTATGGCAGGGGCCTGGAACCAGACGATCTTTTAGGCCCCTTCCAACCAAAACCACCCTGGGATTCCATGATTAATTTTCTAAAAGCATACTGCTGAGTAGTCTTTTTCAGAATTTGCTCAATTATATGCATTTAAACAAAATCTGTTTCTCCTTCCAGAAAGGGAAATAAATGACCATCAATCGCTACTACTTTCTGTTATGTTCTCTACAACCCAACAACTTCATATACCCTATTGGCTTAAGTAATATGAATCTCATCAATAACACACAGTGGTCTAATTAACCACATTTTCTGATGGCCCGAGGAAGAGCTGTGATTTTCCCAGGGCAGTGATTTGTATGCAGCCTGAGTAACCAGGACAAAGCTGTGCTTCTCAGCTCTTTGGGAGCTCATAGGAAATGAATGGAGCAGCCTCGCTGTAGTTCTTGATGGGTTATTAACTGCATCTCCCCTCACATCGCTAGACCCTGATTGATACAGGTTCTGCAATGATCCTTTTTCTTCAGAACAGCCTTTCATGAGTAAAAGAGAGGTGCTTCAGCTTGGTACTATATGGGAACCAGGCACAGCTACTGCAGCTGCTGCTTCTATGAGGTAAATGGTGAATTTCCAGCTTCCAAGAGACTTATGCTGGTAATTTTAAAAGTATAATTGGAAAATCAAGGGAAAAAATGTATTTGTTTCAGTCTGCCAGAAATTGAGAAAGAAGTAAGAAATCCACTGTGCTTTTGATACTAAGAGGAATGCAACACTGTAGATAATTTCAAATTTTAGGGAATTTAAGGATAGTTTAAAGTATCTTCCATGTCTTGCCTAAGAGAGAAATATCTTAGATTTTAACAGAAGTTAAATTATTTCTTGGCCTTTTTTTTGTTTCCAATGGAGTTTCCCCTTCTCCTAATAGGTTATTCAGTGACTCAATACATTTTCCTGACATAAGCATCTCTATTTTAATGTCATTCTTCTGCCCTCAGACCACTACTAAAAACTCTCTTCCTCCTCAAACACTTTCCCATCACATTTTTCCTCCTGGCTAAGAGAAAAACAGAAGCCTCAACAAACGTCTAGGTGCTGGCAGCTTGCAGAGAAGCTTTTTATACACAGCCTTGTCAGACAGATTGTCACCTAGGACTATTTGTATTTAAATTCACAAAGATATTTCAATTACTTTCACTAAAGATAGCTTTGTGTTGCCAGTCAATAGCTATTTCCCCCCTCCCCCATTGTAAGTAATACATATTCTATTCAACAAATGCTTTTGTTTTACAAATCCTAACAGCTTCTGAGCTGAAAGTATCTAAATTCAGCAAGCATTAAAAATTCATCAGAATGCCACTGTGTATCGAGATGAGCATCTATTTAAACACTTTGCTACACTTGAGGCAAAACCCTGACTATATAACCTCAGATAATGAAAAAAATCACTTGTGTCATTCTGTGGCATATCAAAGAAGGAATTAAAGCTGGTACTTTCTGCAATCTTGGGAGGTAGATGCAAATCTCCATCCTCTTTGTGGCTTGCTGTATTGGCAAAGAACATATAAACTTGCTGGGAAGAAAGCAAAGCCACTTCTCAGAATAGGAGGCCACTTCTCAGATTAGGAAGCTAAGGAATAAGGCGAAGTATTGAAGTTATTGCTCCACTGAGCCACTTGAATCCTTATCTATGGCCATATATGTGTTATACAAACGCTGGGTATCTCTAACAAGCTTCTGCCATTCAAAGAACATATCCCAGGTCGCCAATTAGCAGAATTAAGTCACACTGGGACCCAATTTGCATTGTACTTTAGGGAAGCTTGCATTTTCTCTTTCAAGTTGCACTTTTAACCAATCAACAGACTGTCTCTTGCTTTAAAGTTCAAATCAACTCACCAACAAATTAATTGCTCCTGATTTTGACTTACTATTTTTACAAGTCTGAGTATGCTATAAATGCTGAGGAAGGAAGTGAATATTAAAGATTATATAATCCTAATGTAAGAATTAGAAATTATATCAATCCTGGAACACCTTGCAAATGGAAGTTTAAACTTACAGTATTGTTGTAGGGTGACAACAGCAATGGAAAAGAAATGCAAGCTGGTGCTGCATTTGCAAACCAGAAACTAGCATTATTGTCACTGCAATTTTCAGTTAAACTTTGGGCAAAGTTCACGTGTTTTAAGAGGTTGATGTTAACACTGGGGATTAGCAAGGCTTGTGCAGACAAATAAAGACAACCCTGAGCTGGGGCAAGCAAATAGGGAAAAGAGATGACTCAGACACTCACTCCTGACTCCTTCATGGTGGCGTAATTTCGTACCTGCAGCACAGCACGGAGTGGGGAGGCTGTGATCTTGGGCTGGCTGGAGCTTCAGAAACTGCAGCAGCTCAGGTGGAAGCCTGAACTAAGTGCAGCTGCTTGGAATTCAGATGGCTGCTTCCCTCTGCAGCAGGGAAGTAGCTGTAGCCCAGAATACACAGCTGAGTAAAAAGAGTAAGAAGTAGAGCAGATAAGAATACAGACAACCTGTGCACAAAACCATGGTTTTTGGGCAGATCCTCACATCAAAGTCCAGTGCTGCAAAGACAATGGCCCTCTGGGTTTCCTCATAAAGAATATCTGATAGAACACCTATGAAAATCAACATTCTTTGAATCAGAACCATAAAAAGAAAAAAGATCCCAGTGAAACAGGGAAAATGCAATGGGAATTGGGTCTGATAACCTTTTAATATCATCACAGACATTGTTAATTTTTATTTGCAAAAAGCTAACCTCAAAGGAGGAGCTGGGATGCTGCATTACTGTAACTTAGGTGGGGGTTGTGTTTTGGCCACTAGTATTGCTTACTCAGCCTGCATTCACCTGTCCCCAGAGGTCTGACACACACTGTATGCAAGACTTGGTTACTCCCCACCTTTGCCTCCCAGTTCTCCAGAACAGCAGGTAAATGCTGGACAGTATTTATTACAGTTACCTGTGAATAGATACTTCTGGATACAAATCTACAAAACTAGCTCTGTGGGATTAGCCTGATGCCCACTTAGGTCTTACACTCAGGTTATTCCAACAACAGGGCTGTAAGGCTTGCAAGAGAAATGTAGTAGTAAAAAGAATCATGGAAGCATTTCAGACTTTAAATATTCTCTTGCAAATAAATTTTTCAATAGCAGGAAACCTGCAGGAGTAGACCATCACACTTCAACAGTACTCTCAGAAAATTAAGGCATACCAACTTTCACCTTTGGGAAAGAGACATACAGTCCATTTCCAGAAGCACACAGAAAAGGTTATTTTATACCCACTATTATGTGAAAGAAAATCCTGTATTTAAGACACAGCTAACCTCTGAAGACACAACAAAGAAAAAAAGCGACTAAAAAAAAAATACACGTGAACACACAAAATTCCTTTAAGAATAATTTATCAGAATACATATTATATGTTCAACACTAATACAGTATATAATCCCTGTTCAATGTTCAATAGACATACTTGGAAACATACTGTGAATAGGACTTAAATAATCAAGAAGATTGTTTAAAACACAAAATCACCAGCATACAAATTATATATGTACACTTCAGAGGCTACTGTGCAGGAAAAATGGTTTCAGGGATTTCTGCACTCTACAAGAGAAAATAATTTTTGAAATTTCCAACTAAGTAGTAAGGTAAACTAATTTTTAAATAAAGTGCTTCTAGTATTACTACTGGGTTTTGAAAACTATTGAGTCCATTTTCTTCCCATTACATAGAAAGCACTTAAGAATTAGTCTTCATATAAAAATCACCATCCAGCAGACCTCAGTAAGACCACTTTATAAACAAATCCTTGCCTTCATTTCATTAGGAAAGCTCCTATGCAAATATACACACATCTGGAAGGTAACAGCCATAACATACTTGTATAGTGCTTCAAATGACACAATATCAACTGAGACTTTGGTCAGAAGTGGCAGCTCAGAAATATGTGCAATGGCTAATTTCATTTTAATACTGCCATGATAACATTCTGGTCTGGCTTGCTCAGAGCCCCAAAAAGGAGTTTAGAATGCAAGTACTTTTGTTTGGTGAAGCAATTGGGAGGAGAAAAGGTCTTTCAATATTGGGCAGAAGATACCATTTTCTTATTAGTTATGTGAGAAGTAATTTTTTCCTACTGAAATAGATTTTAAATGTTTTAGAATTCACTCTAACATTATGCAACCGTGCTCCTATACTATTACTACAATTGAAAATGATCCTGCTCTCTTTTTTGTGTTCCCTTGTATCAGCATGAACATTTATGCAACCTGCACCGCAGATCAGATGGCAGCTACCTGGACTAAATCTAACCTAAATTAGCTTATTTTTAAAAAGATTACTTATCTGATCAACTAATTTAAACAGTTCACTGTCCATGAATGCTTGTGACTGCCCAGTAAAGTCAAACCAGTGGGGTGCAGCCACAGTGATCTTGAGCATTAGCTTAAATGATTACTCAAAACTACTTCAGCTGCATATCTAAGTTAGAATTCAGGAAAACGATTAACACCAAATAAACTGATGTTATTATAATTGGTCAAGAGCACTTGATGACAAGACTTCCTCATGTAAAAGACAGCTTTAATCCTGCTCATATTAAACAAAGAAAGCTTAAAATATTTGAAGCTCAGAAGGAATCAAATGAGTAGGGGTTTTTTTGTTATTTTTCCTTTATGCACTCTTTTGAAAACACACTTTTGACTGTTTTGTGTCTTCGGATTATCCTTCCTAAAGCCCAACACATCTCCAGGACAGGAGGACGTTTATGTGAAGATATGTAAAGGATGTATCACAGCTGAATTCTTACAACTACAGCAGTATTACGCCTAAAATAATCATCACTTGCCATCAGCATTTATAATTTCACAGCAGCTCTGCCTACTTTTAAACAGGAAATATTTGGTGAGGGAGCCCTTACCTACTTCCTACCATCCAGTTTTCTGTATACTGGTTTTTTTCTAAGCTTTTTTTTATTTTTACCTAATCATGACTTCAGACCAGGTACAACCTCTACCTAATTATTCCATTACTTAAAAGCTTGTGGCTTTTACCATTATCTCTTCAACTACCTGAAAGGAGGTTTTAGCCAAGTGGGGATTGGCTTCTTCTGCCAGGCAAACCAGCGACAGGATGAGAAGACATGGTCTTAAGCTGTGCCAGGGAAGGTTGAGGTTAGACATCAGGAGGAATTTTTTTCACAGAAAGGGTGATTAGATATTGGAAAGGCTTGCCCAGGCAGGTGGTAGAGTCACTGTCCCTGGGGATGTTTAAGGAAAGCCTGGATGTGCTCTGGTCTACTTGACAAGGTTATGAACGGTCATAGGCTGGACTCGATGATCGCAGAGGTCTTTTCCAACCTAACTGATTCGTGATTCTGTGTGTGATTATCCATCAGGCTGCAGAGTAATGACATCCTCCTAGAGCCAAACAAAAGAAAATAAGACAAGAGAACAATGTTATGGCCTTGATGTCCACCCTATGCCTGGTTTTAAAGCAGACACAGCATAGCACATGTACAGATGGGGAGCAGCCCCAGCAGAAGGATGCCAGCCCCGCCCTGCTCCACTCACCCACCCCTCTGAGAGTCTCCTCAGGGAGGAAACTAAGGGAAACTTAGCCACAAATGATCAGAACTGTAACAATGAGGCTGGCCGGCTGGAGACCTGTGGGTGGTGACCAGAAGCTGTAAGCAAAGAGAGGGAAACCAGTCGTGGAGTTTATGGGGGAACTGGAGGTACTGTGGTTGGAAACTGGAGGTTAGATGAGAAAATTACGTAGGGCTCCAAATACATGAATGAAAAAAAAGGGATAATGTGGCAGGAGAGAGCAGGAAGACCGGACTGACATGAATAAGTTGGAGCGGAGAAGAAAGAGCTGCGGAGGTTAAAAAAGTGCTTGTCTGTTATGACGTCAAAAAAATGTTATGATCTCCCTCCTACACTGTGTTTTGGAGTGGCCACGGTGTAACACACGTATGGCGTCACACACGAGCACACGGCATCACATGTACGGCGCAACGCGCGCAAATGCACATGCCGTAACAAACACACGGCGTAACACAGAGACACACCCGGGGTAACACAGGCACGGTGTAATGACCACACGCGGGGTAACACACACAGTAGCACACAAACACACCCCGCTCCCCCGCGCATGCGCTCCCCCGTCTTGTCCGCTCCCCGCGCGCACGCGCAGGGACATGCCGTGCCCGCGGCGGGCGCGCGCGGTGCAGTGTGGGAAGGAGGCGGCCCCGGCCCGGCGGAGCGCGGCGCTGAATCCTCCCGGCCGCTCACAGCACTGTGGAGCCGCTTCTCGCCCTCCCTCCCCTCCGGCCGCCGCCACCACCACCGCCGCCGCCGCCTCCTCCTCCTTCTCCTCCACCCCACACACGCACCCTCCCCCCCCCCCCCCTCTACCCCCGGCCCGCGGATTTAAAGGGGCCGGCCGGGGGAACCATGCCGAACTTCTGCGCGGCGCCCAACTGCACCCGCAAGAGCACCCAGTCCGACCTGGCCTTCTTCCGCTTTCCCCGGGACCCGGCCAGGTGAGACCACCTCGGGAGGCACAGGCTGGGGGAGGAGCGCCCGGCTCTCCCCCTCAGGCCCCGCCAGCCCACAGCGCTGCCTGCCTGAGACACCACGCCGGGGAGGCGGCTCCCTCCCTCCTACTCGCTCTACTTCCCCCGCACCTCTCTCTCCGCGCCTCCTTACCCGCAGGGCCGGCGGGCGCTCGGAGCTCCGGTGGTGCCTGCGGAGGCCGCGCTCGCTGTGGCGCCGGCGGGGCGGGGCCGCGGGACCCTCCGGGCTGTGGCGGGCGGGCGGCTGCGCCTGCGCCGGGACGGCCGCGGCTGCGGCTGCCGCCCCTCGGGGGAGTGGTGGGGATGGGAGCGGTGTCGCTTCGGGACGTGGCGGGGAGGGGGTGCGTGGCCGAGAGGGGACTAGGGGCTGCCTGGCTGTGGGCAGGGTGGGGTGGTAGTTGTGTGTGAGGCGGTGCAATGGGATGTATGGCTGTGAGAGGTGTGGGGCAGCTGGAGGGGTGCCGGAGCCATGGGCTGAGGTGGGGGAGCTCTACACTGTGGGGAGCCCGCGCAGGTTCTGCACTGGCTCAAGCAGTGAAGGTCTATCAGTCCTGCTCTGTATTAGGCGATGTGGTGCTGGACGATGAGGTGTGTGCGTGGCAAATGCGACACAGGAGCTGTCACAGGATTGCTGGGATGGTGGCAAAGCATCATGAGCAATAGAAGAAGTGATGGGAGAAAGGGGTGAAATGGGTGGAAAGCGGGGCTGGTGTACTGGTAGAGCAAAAAGTATGTGAGTGAGAGACAGTGAAAAATAAATCATGTGCTTAGACACAGAAACTCCCATGTAAAAGGTCACCCTTAAATCGAGATAACACTCTTAAAATCACTTGATTTAACATGATGCCCACAATTTTGTAAGGTGCATAGGCATAGAGCAATATCAGTTATCTCTCTTCTAAGAGTAGGTAGTTAAGGCTGAATTTTTTTATGATTTATACATGATATTTGTTTGCTTCCTTCCTTGAAGCTGCTTGGCCTGATCTTTGGAAAAATCAAAACCCCATGGGAACTATGCATATGCAGTATTTTCTAAGGAAATAGACCCTCCAAGCGATTTCAAGTGAAGATACGAAAAACTTCTATAGGTAGTAGCTGCTCTCTAAAGCTGTGATTTCAGATATGTTACGAAGTTCTCTTGGATGAATGCAATGCTTTGCCATAAAACTTGGCTATCCAGACCTCTTCGTGATGCCTAGTACATGCAAGGTATTGTAGTACAATCCATATTCCATATGCTTTTTCTTTTAATAAGAACTGAAATCAAAGTGGTTGGGTACCTATTCTTTCATTTGTATGATTTGCTCCTGCTGTTGTCTCTTTCTACCTTCTGTCCTGTGAGACCCTCAGGAACTCACACAAAGGAATGTCTGCTGTTTGTGTGGAATTGAAGAAATTCGGTGCTGTCTCAGCTTCAGTCTCAATTTGTAAAGAGGTCCATGCTGTAAAATGTGAGTCACATCAAGCTGTGCAGAATTGGTTAATAGGTGACAGTTTATTGTATGAAGAAAATACCCTCTAGAGTTTATAATTTTTCTATGGAAAGACATTTTGAATGAGTGTTTTCCATGGTAGCAGTGCGGAGATATAGTTAAATGTGTGCAATTAAATGATTACATATTAAAGATTTACTTTTTTGAAACTGTATTTTATAAACTGTAGGATGGTTTAGGTTGGAAGGAACCTTAAAGCTCATCTCGTTCCAAGCCACAGGCAGGTACACCTTCCATTAGACCGCCTTGCTCCCAGCCCCATCCAGCCTGGCCTTGGAACATGTCCACGAATGGGGCAGCTTCATCTTCTCTGGGCAACCTGTGCCAGGGCCTCCAAACCCTCATTGTAAAATATTTCCTCCATATATCTAACCTAAATTTCCTCTCTTACAGTCTGAAGCCATTCCCCCTTGTCCTGTCACTACAGTTCCTGATGCAGAGTCTCTCTCTGACTTCCCTGTAAGGCTCCTTCAGACACTTGAAGTTGCTGTGAGGTCTCTACACAACCTTCTCTTCTCCAGGCTGAACAGCCACAACTTTCTTGTCCTGTGTCCATAGGGAGGTGCTCCAGTCCTCTTACTGACACTGAACCGTGCCATAAATCAAATCCCTCCTGATGGGAGAGAATTTTCTAAAAGTCCTTGCAAGGCGTTTCAAAGATAAACCAAGACTTTTCCTGGAGTTTCAGTGTTGCCACATAGTTGTTTATTAAGTCTTATCAGAGGAACAGAGCCACTAGCGTGACCCAGGTACAGCATAGAGCACAGAAAGCAGGAGAGAAGTCTAATTATCAAGATTTACATGGCCTTTTAAAGATATTTTAACCAATAGTTACTAAAAACCTACATTATTTTCACTTTCCTACCAATTATTCAGTAACACGGCAGGAACTGCGGAATTCTCTATCCAATCATTCCAAACTACTTTTACTGCAAAACATGGAGTAGTAGAAGAAGAAAAAGAAGGTTTAGAGAACAACAACAATCCTCCATTTTGATATTTTTTACTCTTACCTATTTACTACAAAGAGAAGCTCAAAACCTCTAAATTTTTCACCCTGTGACAGTCTTACACAGTAGTTGCGGGAGCTTGGGGTGGGTCGGACGGTCGGAGACGGATGGAGATCTCTGAAGTCAGATCTTTGAACATGCGGTTTATTGCAAAGGGCATGGGTATAGGGGCACTGCTTAGAGCTGCCAGCTGGCAGCTCTGAGCAGGCCCAAGAGAGCAAGAGAGTAAGCGGGTAAGTAAAGAGAGAGAGAGAGCGAGAGGAATGAGAGTGAAAAAGAAGTGATGAAGTCCTGGTTACAATACAATAAATCATCTTCTGTACTGAATATTCTAATTGTCACTAACCAATCTAATACAAGATACAAATCCTATAGCATTTACATACAGCCTATAAGAGTTCTTATATCACCATAGAGTGTTACATCTTAACTTCTAAAAACTACTCTTTGGACCCCTTCTGCTGAGCTAGTAGGGTCTGCTCTGACCCTTGGACCTGCCTGCAAGCAGAGGGTATTGTTCAATCAAGAGGGGATTACCTTCAGTCGGCCATACCATTGTTTTCCAGTTGTTCAGTAACTAAGACTTGGTATTTCAAAAATGGCTTTCATTTCACTGTCGCCTGTAGTTTTCATATTCCCAAAATCTTTTGTCAGGCAATCATATTTATAAGGCTTTCCTGTTTCATCTTCCCCAACAAGTAGTCTATCACCTAAGTCACACCACCGTATTTTCTAGTTCTTGTCTAATTGTTGGTAATTTTTCCCAAGGTTGGAGGTTAAAACAGTGTTGTTCAGGGGGGTAAGAACCCTTAAAAACTGGCAGAGAAATATTCTCGGCACTCTGGGTTCCTACATCTTACCAACTTTGTGGTCTCCTCTGAACTTGGTCCAACATTTCCATGTCTTTCTTTATATTGGGGCATACTGTACACAGTATTTCAGATGGGGTCTCAAAAGAGCATAGTAGAGCAGCAGAATCCTCTGTCCAAAGGAAGGAGAAACTGTGAGCATCTTTGTGCTCTTAAAAACAGTCAGTGACAAAGATAATGTTCTAAGTTCTCTAGAGGTTCCCCTCCTTAATATCTTACGACTTTCTCTCCAAAGTTGATAATATATTCTATTTTACCCACAGCATTTAGAAACTGATAAATCCATGCATCCTTTTGGTTTTACAGACTTGAGGGTGTTGGTTTATTCTGTGGGTTGATGTACAGCACTCTGCAGATGGAAATGACAATGTGTTCCTTGTACTGCTTGCTCTCACTTTTATAGGTCAGACTGGGATGGTGAGCAAAGTACTTTGTGCCAAAATGTTATTTGCACTTGGCAGCTTATGGTGGGAAAGTTGAAAGTAAAGTTGTTAGAATACATCTTAAAATAAATTTTAATTTAAAAAAATCTTTGATGGCAAATGGATAGTCCCAGGTAAATTGTTTCTATTACCTTACTGTTTTCAATGTTTCCATAATAGCTGGGTAATTGCCTTTAGTGTTTTCCCAGTTCAGTGCTAAGCAGTTCCAGTTAGACACTCCAAGTCTGATCTTTCAGATATTAGGAAGTTAGTGAGAGCTAACCTGTTAAGACTACCTTCTTTCATTGTGGCTGCTTGAGACGATAAAGGGTTCAGAGATCAGCCTTTGGGAAGGAACCACCAGCATTTAATGGGTGGGATGTTGTCTTTTCAAATCAAACTAGTATAAGTAGCCTCTGCTACCTCCATAAGGTTGTGTATTTTATAGTGTTATGCAGTCTAGGCAGTGATCCCCACAGTGAGATGTTTGCTTAACTTTCATCTGTGATTGTGGCTCTGTTCATCACGGAGGCTTGAGTTACAGTTGAGATATGAGAGTTTAGAACAAAATACTTCTTAAGCAAAGAGATGCTGTTCTATTGCAGTTGACCAGTACTGAGGCAATGGCTGCACCTCCGTAAAATGCCATTTCAACTTCCATGAGATGCCAGCTGATCTCTGAAAATGTAAAGTTTGTGACTGAAGAAAACCTTCTTAAAAGCTAATGAGCAATGCCTAAGTGGTATTAAGGAAACTTTCCTGCCTGATCATTCAGGAGCCACTGTGGGAGTCAAATTTTTGTGAACGAAGCCTCTCCAGGGCAGGTGGCTCCAGTGAAGCAAAGAGTGCTGTTTGACTCCTTGGACATGCCTACAGTCATGGTGGCAGACAAGTTTTCCTTTCAGCCTCAAGCTTGGGTTTTTTGTAGCAGAGTGTCAGATGTCTGGTTCCTTTCAGCACTTTAATCATAACATAATAACAGCTTGAACTGATGCTTCTGGGGATTGACCCTGAACCAAGAAATCCCTGGGCTTTTATATAATCCCTGGGCATATATGTCTGTGCACCCATTCTGTAACTGCTGCCTTTATGTACAGCATTATTCAAAGTAACAAGTATAACAAAGCTAACAGGATTACCAGGGTAGAGTACAACATTATAGATTCCTGTGAACAAATACTTAAATGATTACCAATATAAAATCACAATCAACTGGTTGACCATCCACTACTTGTTTGATGTGAGAATGGTGTATCCAGTTTCCTTACCTAAAACTTAACAGCAAAGAGTATATGACAGTGTATGGTCCCTCCTATTTAAGTTCCAATTTGGATTTTCCTGAAAATACCTTAATTAATCCTTCCTCTCTAGGTTGTACGTCATGTAGCTGTATTTTATTTTATTTATCATTTATTACTTTGTGTGAAGTGGTCTCCAACCATTTATTTTCTAAGAGGCTGGTCTGAGGTATAATTTTCTGCCCAAATGCTATTCCTGTTGATGACCACTCTAGAGGTTGGTGAGAGTTATGTCCAATATCTCGCTATCCCATAGTACTACTCCTAAACTCCAGGCCATTTTAAATCTACCTGACTACAAGTTTGAGCAGTTTTATTATTTCTTTGTTTCACAGGAGCCTTTGGTATGAGCTGGACAGTGTACTAGAGCAATTTCTCTTGTAAGCTTGCTAGCTTCCAGCACCACTTGTATTTCAGTTCCATTAGATACATTCTTTTCTGCCAAGGTAAAGAACTCTGTTTCTTTCCATAGCACAGAGATTGTATGACACTCTTCAAAAGCATATTTAGAATTAGTATAGTCACTCATTAATTACATCCCCACCAGGCTGCTCTTCCTAACGCAGGTCAATTCAGCTCCTTGGGCATTCACTAAGGGTTGTAAAGGTTCTGCTTCAGGTGCCTCAAAGTTTTTCATCCCTATGTAGGCTGTGTGTCATTTTCCGTTCATGTATGAAGATCCATTGAGAATGGGATTAGATCCAAGTTCTCTAGAGATTGATCATGCGTATCTCCCTGTAGGTGGCTGGAGTGAAACACTACCTGAGCACATCATGATGCAGCTCACTATTGAAGGGAACAGGAAATAAAGTTGCTGGATTAAAAAAAAAATCTCAAAATAATATGTATATTTAAAATAATTTATTCACAACTATATGCTCTCTGTGGGGATGATGCTTGTGAAGCATGTTTAAGAATCATGTCCACTTAATGTACACATAGTTGTTGGGTGACTCAGACCTAAGTCTGCTCCTTTTCATGGTAATTGCTGTTGCTGCTATTGCTTTTGACATAGGAATTATTCCCTGCTGCTACAGCATCCAGTTGAGTTGAGTAATGACTCAGGGCAGCGATGTGGATATAGGTTTTGAGTAAGGACTTCACAAGCTCCATAAGCCTGTCTTCTCATGCAAAAATAGTTCAAAAGGCCTTGGAGTAATCTGGCAATCCCAATGCCAGAGCAAAAGCTAAAACTCCTTTTAATAGCTTGGAAAGCTTTTTCTGTTTCTGGACCCCACTGCACAGGCTCCACATCCTCTGTCTTGGTAGTGTTAAGGAATCCATTCAGTGCTGGCAGCTCAGAGGCAGCTGCAGTGCCAGCTGCAGATGGAGCTCTGGAGGCAACTGCCGACCCTTTGCCCAACAAAACGGCACAGGGACCTGTGGCACAGCCAAGCAAATGGATGCTCTGAGACACTGCAGGAGTTGGCGAGACCCAAACTTTCCCACACTTAGACTGGCAAGAGGACTTAGACTTGTTTGGGGTCCCTTCTTGGAGGCACCATCTTGAGCTGCCATTTTACTGCACTGTGATGAAATTATTTTAAGGATTGATATAACTGAAACTGTGCTATGGGAAACCTAGGGTCAAGCTGCTGAGGAAACTCAGTCTGACTATGGGAGTGTGGAGCATGGAGCTGCCAAGGGGCCTTGGTCCCAGCTCAGGTGGTGCGAGTGATAGCTGGAGTGGCTCCTGGGTGGTCTGACAGGGAAGTTTCCTTAGCAGTACTCTCTGCCAATGATTTACTGAGCTGCTTTACCCCGGTATATCCAGAGTCTGCCATATCTTTCTACCTCTAAGAAATCCTCACAACTGTTCTTTTTTTGTTACTGGTTGAGTAACCACAGCCTGGTTACCATATCCTGGACTTTTTCTGGGTCTCCTAATCTTTGTCCTTTTGTTAATATAAATCCTAAATGTTTTACTTCCTGACAACACGGCTGAAGCTTACAGAGATGCATAGTGGCCTTTTCCTTCTAAAGCAGTGCATAGACAAATAGTATCTTTCGATCTTCATATGCCTTGCTGGCAAGTAACAAATCATCTACATATTGTACAAGTATCAATTCACATGGTAGTTTTATACCTTATTGCATTGTAGTAGGTGTCAAAATTCTCTGCATGTTTAATAGATCTAACTGTCTACCTCCTGAAGACCGCAACAGAACTTTAAAGCGTTTTCTTATATCTACTTTTTTTTTTTTTAATTAATGGAAGTTTTTTCCTTTTCTTTTTGCTGAAGAGGCAATATAAAGTCTTAGGCAACAAAACACCAGTTCCCTGCTCAGACAGGACCCTTTGCATATCTTTGTCCTGGATGAAAATGAAACTGTGTCCTCCAAGTTAATATAAATAACATTGTTTTGAAAAGTAAAAAGATTTCCTGCTGCTGTGACTGTGCTGCTAACCTGGGTCACACAGGCGATGCTTGCCATTTATGGATAACACTTACCAAATATTCTTGAGACAACAACTGTTCTCTTTATTCTAGAGAAAGTAATTTACCTCTTACCTATGTAAAAATTCTCTTACCTATATAAATGTATATGTCTAAAATATGCATTAATAAATATGCTTTAAAACCATACACAAAATTACCACCATTATAAGCAAGTACTAGTCTACAGAAAATCTCACATTTGTACAAAACGTGCTGGAGAACTGCTGCTGGAGAACCGGTTCTTGGCATGGTACTTCAAACTGACACCCTGACAATCCATCCAAATAG
Source organism: Corvus kubaryi (assembly GCF_017639235.1). Lineage (NCBI taxonomy): Eukaryota > Metazoa > Chordata > Aves > Passeriformes > Corvidae > Corvus > Corvus kubaryi. Next base: position 352,315 of record NW_024581112.1, on the reverse strand, counting down.
CTACAACCAAATCTGAATTCACAAAAAGGATAACTTTTCCGTAAAAAAGGACACAAATAGCACACATTTTGAAGACGAGCATTTCTCACAAGCAAGTTTTTTGAAGGGAATCCATGTGCACCTAATAGCAGCACACCAGAGTGAACAATTACTTCAGCTGGTGTTTTCTGTGCTCTCCAGAAATATGTTTTGTCTGTGAACCAATTGCCTATTTACTTTCAAACAAAGAAAATACTTTTACAACCCCACAAAAAAGATAGTAAATGAACTCTTAGGTTAAAATATCTTGAAAGAATCACCATATGTTAAAATGCTGTCTATAATGTGCATGTAGTGGCATGAATCATTACTGTAAGTTTGGGTTGCTGCACTTCGGGTTTTGGGGATTTTTTAAATATGAACAACTTTGCTATCAGTCTTGCTCTCTGAACCAGGTTTAGCTAAGCCTTTAAGTTACCCCAGTATTCACAAAATAAAGTCACAGAGACTTAAGGTTAGAAAAGCCCTCCAAGATCATCAAGTCCTACTATTAAGCCAGCACCACCATGTTCACCACTCAACGCTGTCCTCAAGTGCCGTAGTAGTGGTAGTCCTTTTGAGGACTACCAGGTATGGTGATTCCACCACTTCTTTGGGAAGCCTGTTCCAGTACCTAACTACCTTTCAGTGAGGAAATTTAGCCGACCTAAACCTCCTCTGGTACAACTTGAGGCTGTTTCCTCTTGTCCTGTCCCTTCCTTGTTCTCTGGGAGCAAAGCCTGACCCTCTCCTGGCTGCACCCTCCTGTCAGGGAGTTGTGGAGAACAAAAAGGTTCCCCCTGAGCCTGCTTTTTGCCAGGCTGAGCCCCTGCAGCTCCCTCAGCTGCTTCTGGTTCTCCAGACCCTTCCCCAACTCCATTCCCTTCTCTATACACACTCCAGCATCTACACTGAGGTTGCAAGGAGCCCAAAACTGACCCCAGGACTGAAGGTGTGTCTTGGTTTGAAAGACAGCTGTCTGCTAAGGAAGGCAGAAGCCTCTCTTGGAATGGCAGATGCAACCCCCCTTCCCTCCGAGTTACTATAATTTTGAAATCAAGGGGGCTTTTAGGCAAAGATGTGGGAAATAGGAATAACAGTTCTTTACACATATATCTATATGTGTATAACCAGTCAAACAAACAACAATAACTATGGCAGTAACAGCAAACAATCACAAACCCAGTGCCAGCCTTCTCGGCTGTCAGGCCCTTTCCCCTCGGGTGCAGTTCCGCTCGCAGCCGGCAGGGGCGCTGGCGGCTCCCGGTGAGCAGGGCAGGTGCGATGGTTCCCCCGCGGCTGCAGGGGGCGCTCCGGAGCGAGCTCGGGGAGCACGCGGCACCGGTGGCCTGGGGTCCCGGGAGGGATGGGACAAAGGCTTCACAAACCCCTGGGCAGCCGATCCCGGTGTCCAGCTGGACCCTCGGGAACAGCAGGCTGGAAACGGCAGGCTCGAACGGCAGGGCCGAGCACAAATCCCGGGTGGCAGACGTGATGTATCCAAATGGGGAACCCCCCGGAAGTCTGGGCAGGCAGGTTGAGCACGGCTACAACGTAGCGAAGGCTCGAAGCCACAGCGGGGCAGGGCGGCCATGGCCCCGCTCCGAGCGGGGCAGGGAGGGCGGCTTTGGGATCCCGGTGCTTTCCAGCACAAGGAAAAGCAGCCGAAGAAAGCAGACTCCTCTCTGTCCGAAAGCCGGAGACCTAACTGCCCACACACCCAGGTGAAACAAAAAAAGCAGCCACGTCTTTTGTTTTTCTTAAGCACCCAGCCATTTGTTCCCCTAGCAACGTGGGGGGGGGGGGGAAATTCCTTTAACAGAAAAAAAAAAACCAACCAAAAAAACCAGGAGAGCTCCTAAAACCCCAACAAGGTGCCTCACCAGTGCCCAGCACAGAGGGACATTCACTGCCCTGGGCCTGTGGCAACACCACTGCGTGTACAGGCCAGGTGTCCTCGGCCTTCTTGACCACCTGGGCACGCCAGTGTTCAACCACTGTTGACTAGCACCCCCAGGGCCTTTCTACCAGGTAGCTTTCCAGCCACTCTGCCCTAAGCCTGTACCTCTGTGTGAGGTTGTGGTGACCCAAGGCAGGACCAGCCACCCCCAGCCAGCCAGTGCCACAGGACTTCTTGGACTTTGTTAGGCGCAAGGTCAGTGCCAATTCACAGCCTGAAAACACTGAAGCTACTTGCATTAGGTGTATTCCTCAACAGCAGTGGTGTAATATATTGCATTGAGATGGCTTTTTATTTGTGCCAAATGTATTGCAGCTGAAGAACTTGTGTAACAATACATATATGCATTAGTTGAATACTGAAAGATTTGAGAAAAGTTAATACATAATTTTATTCTAAGATCTTTCTAGTTGCTGCTTGGATAATACCATGCAGAGCTATAGCAGGTGATCTCAGGGGTCTGATTCCTTTTGCTTTGTTATTCCATTCCTCAGAGAGTGTTCTGTTTGGAACCAAACTCACAGTGAGACTGAAGGGCTGAATTCAGACTCCAGTGGAGTTTGCAGGTTTGAGTTCAGTCATATAACCTGCCACTTCCTTTTAGTCCTGTAGCTACTTGAGAGAATGTCAACATTTCAGCCTTTGGCAGTAGAGCTTCCTAAATTTTGAGAACTCTGGTTGCTGATCTGCTGCTCCAGTGGGTTGAGAAGTTTGGTGCCCATGTCTGATCCATGATATGAAAGAGGAGAAATTTAGATTAGGTATTGGGAAGTGAGGGCTGTGAGGGTGGAGAGGCCCTGGCACAGGTTGCCCAGGAAAGTTGTGGCTGCCCCATCCCTGGAAGTGTCCAAGGCCAGGCTGGACGGGGCTTGGAGCAACCGGGTCTAGTGGAAGGTGTCCCTGCCCATGGCAGGGGCTGGATGGGCTGTAAGGTCCTTTCCAACCCAAACCACACTAGGATTGTGTGGTTAGGATCCTCAAACTGGGGCTCAGCACACCAAGGGCTTTTGGATCATGTGCTCAGGTGATGCCTTAATGAACCTAGAAATAAAACAACACACCCCTGAGATAATATTAGTATAGGAGGTAACACAATGGCTGGTCTGCATTGGAGGTCTCTAGGGGCAGATAGGGAAAAATGTCCACAAAATGCCCACTTCCCATTGGGTGAATACAGTTTTAAAAGTTTGGCAAATTAGCATAATTGACAAAAATCACCAATTAGATTGAAGTCTATAGAACTTAGGTCAAAGTAACAAAGTGCTTATAAAGCTTGGGTTATAAGATATCTATGTAACCTTAATATCAATATAACCCGAATCATGACTTTTTATCAATATAACCTGAAGAATATCAATATAAGAATATAAGCTGAAGTATAGCCTTCTATAGTTATATAGCCTGAATCACAGCTTTTACTTATGTAGCCTGAATCATAACTTCTATACCTATAACCTGATGCTTATATAACCTGAATCATAACTTTTGATACCCATATAATCTAATATGAATAACTTTTTATACAATGTAATGGCTAGTATATAGTTAACTAGTTGCTTATGTGCAGAATAGAGAAAAAGAGAAAAAGAGAAAAAGAGAAAAAGAGAAAGAAAGAAAGAAACAAAAACTTACCAGGTGTATAGTTTTAGAGATAGATAAGTGTAGTACTAATGAGAAATTGGCAAGCCAAAGCCAATTAGCCACAAAACAAAGAATTTAGGCCGGTTAAGCCCAGATGGACTGAAGAGCATCGCAACTGCGCATGCCCCAAAGACAAAGTTGAAACGTTCAAGTGTGAAGAAGACTCTAGAAGCCTTCATCAAAGACCCCCGCAGACCCCTGAATTGGGGAAGTGTATGCACAATGCAAAGAATTAGCTAATAACCATGAGATCATGCTATGTAAATTAGTTCCGGCACGTATGTGATGATGCTGTAATGACATAGCAACATTAAATAAAATTTACTGTATAAATATACCACAGCACTTGATGAAGGCAGGTGAGTTAGGAGGAAAAATCCCCCCTCACCACCTGCGCTGCAATAAACAAATACCTGCTCTATAGACATCAGTCTATGGGGATTTATTTCCAGCCTATCTTTCGGGCATCAAGATACATAAGAGGTGATGCTATTTCCCCTGGTTCAACCCTCTCTGAATCCTGCCCTCCCCCTTAGATGGGAACTAAACATTGTTTATGAAAATGTGTCTCGAAGAGCTGTTTTTCAGCCTTGGTTCCCAGAAAGAAGCAAGATAGGATAGGGGGCCTTGGAATGTGTTTTGGTTTTCTGCCTAGGGAAAAGGTAGGGAAAATACTGGGAAAACTAGCCACAGATATAACAATAGGCTACAAAGCTACAAATATATATGTAAAGAATGCAGAGAATAGATAAAAAAGGCAAAAATAATTCGGCATCACAGTCAGCGATGTTTACTTCAGCACAAAAGGCAGCAAGCAGCCACAGCCAGTTTTTGTGCAACTGTCAAAGAACTTGATAAGGGAAAGGAATATTGGGTGGTTAAGGAAATCAGTGTGAGACTCATTTTTGAGTAAGCCCCCTCTGAAGAGCTAGTGGTATCTTTTGCTGTCACTCACTGATCTGATCCTTGACTATTACTGGTACCTACTTAGCTTCTCTGGTTGGCATCAACATTGGAGGACAAGGAATTCAGGCTGATATTTGTCTGTCCTTGACAGCTGTGTGCCAGTTCTAAATGCACCATTGCTGCCACCAATTTGTCCCCCTGTGGTTGCCAGGAGATGATTCAGAGGAGTTAATGTAATGTAAGGAGCTCTGGCTTTGCTCTTTGTCAGTGTTTGTCAGCTTCCCTGAATCACTGAGAGAAGCAGGTAACACCAGGGGTTAGGCTCTTTCTTTGGACTGAAACCCTCCCCACTAACTATTGAGGAGGCTGATCAGCCTTTGTGATCACATTTAATGAGTTGTTCAGTAGTCGACACCCACTGAGAAAGTCTGAGAGCCAGGGTCAATACAATTTACATGCCAGTCTCCCACTTAAAAAGAGTGTTTATATAATTTGTTTAAGTGAAAAAAGCTCCCCTGCTCTCTTTTTGGGGTGATTGCACTGCTCAGACAAGCATGCAAGATCTGTTGTGCCAAAACCCCTGATTTTTTAAAACATTTTTTTTCTTTCCTTATTTTAAGTTGCTACTAAGGATACTCTGTATGGATCTCCAAGAGCAATATTAGAAATGATTCCTGACTTACGGCATTTGCCGCCACTGTTATTTTGATATTTTGCATGAGCAAAAAATTGAGATTAACAAATGGTTCAGCCAGCAGAGATCAGAATCTAAGATTCTACTCTTTCATCTGGACAGTTGCCCTTTACTGAGCTGAAGTAGAAGTGAATCCACTCGGACCTGTGATTTACTCATTTGGGCTGCCCACCAAAACATCTGACAAGACAGCCTTTGTTCCTTTATTGTTGAGTAACCTCTAGTTGTTTTTCTCCCTCCTTACTGCTATAAACAATAATTTCATGTTTGCAGTCAAAAATAATAGTAAAATTGCTTTCTCCTAACTTCTAGCAACAGAAAAAGTAACCTTATTGCTCAGAGAGGGATGGCATATACCCCATTAGCAGAAGTCTAAGCTGACTTCTGCATTTACATCAATTACTGCAAGTGGTTTACTCACCAGAGGAAAGAGTCTCTTGCATACCTAAATGGAGTCCTATTAGTAAGGGAAATATTTCTTTATCTTTGTGTTATACCTTGGAGAACTAATCCAAAGCAGAAGTAAATACGTTGTAAAAATATGTATCTAAGGAGAACTTTCTTCAGGCATGGAAGCACTGTCTGTAGAATGGTTGTTTTTCTATTGTTGTTATTTCACTTTCATAAATCTACTCTCAACTCCCCAGTGACCACAATAAATAAGAAGAATACTGTATTTTCAAAGGAGGTGGAGAAGACAACTATCTTGAAAACTGCTTTGAAAACTTTATGACTTTAGACTACAAGGACATCTCTTTGGTTTTTTTTTCTTTTTAAGAGCAAATTCTTTAGAATTAAGTAGGTTTCATGAGCAACTGTCGCAATGACCGCCACCGACCACTGCGCAGGCTAGCTCCTGCAGTATGCGACAGGAGTGGGGAGCAGCTGGAGGCTCTTGGCTTTAAAGCTGTTCCTCAGGGGCTCAGCTCTGCCGAGGGGAGCTGAAGCTCCAGGCACAGTGGCTGTCAGCAGTCCGGACGAGGGAGAGGATAGAAAGTAGCAAGGAGGCTTGCCACAGGAGGTAATCCAACTTTATTGGGGGCAACTCCCAGGAGACAAGCCTGGAACAGCTCCAGGGAACCTCTTATAAAGGGAGGTGTTACAATGGGGATGGCTTAACTGGGGACCAATAGAAATCTCTAAGGGAGGGCTATGGACGAGGATAGACATTTCCTTGGGCCAATAGCCTCAAGGGGAGGAGGGAAAGGGATCACATGCCCCAATGGGGCATCAAGGTTTAGGGGATTTCCAAAGGGGGAGGTATCTAGAGGGGTAGGGTCTCGGGGGATTGACAAGGACCATATAAGGGTAAATTGGGAGGTTTCAGATGATGGACACTGGACCTTCGGGAACAACAGGAGGGGTTTGGGTGATTGATAGGGAAAGAGCTAGAACAAGGGGAGGAGAACAACCATGTAGGGAGCACCGGGGGAGCAGCTTGGGTCTGGGGCAAACGAGCTGGGAGTAGGAGTGGGGAAGGTAGGGATGAACCATTGGGGTACAGAAAACTTATATAAAAATACAATAAAGGTATCGCATCACCACAAGCAACTGTGCTACAGTCTGCTCTGTGTGTGTCTGTGACAAAGGCAAGAATACATAAAGTAAGGGAAAGGATTCCTGAATTTGCTGGGTTGATGTTGAGTGGTGAGCAAAAGCAGAAAAAGTAGTTTTTACAAAGATTCGATGGGGTGTTCAAAAGGAAGTTGTAAAGAACTTTCCTACGCCTTGCATCAAGGTCTGGGCTCACTTCTGCTCCAATTTTGAGTATGGTTTGAAATTTTAAGGGAGTTTGTTTTATCCTAAGATTATCTAATTCTTCTCCTTACATGCAGATGTCAGAGATGGGTAGAGAACTGTCGAAGGGCAGATTTAGAAGATAAAACTCCAGATCAACTCAACAAGCATTACAGATTGTGTGCTAAACATTTTGAGACTTCTATGATATGCAGAAGTGTAAGTAAAAACAAGCATTTGTTTGCTGCATCTTGCAAAATGGGACTGACATTTTTCACCAGAATGCTGCCTTTTAATCTTTGAGCTCCTGGGTAACTGGAAAATTAATCTCTTAGTCTTAATTGGGGTCACTGTCATTGTCTGGGGCTCCACACAGGCTCACAGACATTGAAAATGAAAATGAACAGTTGGAGGCGAGAGAAAAAGCAGTGCCCCTGCTGGTTTAAGGTGTTTGTTGAACACTGGCCCTCACTGCAGTGCTTTCCTCATGCTTGTTTTGTTTCACTAGAGGTTACAATATTATGTAAGTTTATTTGATGTAAGTTTGCATATCTTTAATTATTTAAACTTATTAATGTCCTGTTACTGAAGTGTGTACGTGGTGTGATTTGGTTAAATTACACTCTGCTCTGGCCACAAGATTTAAATACTCTTTACATCTGTCAAGCTTTAATTTCCTGTTACGTTTTTTCTGGCTAAAATCAAAGCACTGTTTTTGTTAATGAAATAATAGCTTTCAATTCTCTTTGTCAACAAGATAGTATGATTTTAACAGCTTGCATAACAGTAGGAAAGGGTAGACTTGGGACTTTGTATCAAATTTTAATTTCTAGGCTGAATTTCACTCTGGTACATAGGCAAAACCAGTCTTTTAGTTTTGAAGGATAATTAAAATATGCAGGTCAAACTCTGAAGTCCTGGTGGTATTACATGTGATGGGGTCTCTAATTAGCCAGCATCCCAGAAACAAATGAAAATTTGAAGTAATTATGACTCTGAAAGAAGCTCTATGAAACTTGGTTTGTTTGAAATGTTGTTCAGTCTAATGACAGATGACGTCAGTTACAATTTTGTGCTTAATGGAAATTAGCCAGTATTTATAACAAAGGTTTACAGTATATCCAAATTACAAAATTCTACTTAAAGTATTTTTTTTAACTGGAAGCATTTGTATGATCATTGTCATAGGTTAGCAAGCATAGTCCCGGAAGGGACGTCCTTGCTAAGGGGTGCTTACAGTTTCCTCTGGGAACTGATAGAACCTATCAGCTGGCCAGTTTGAATATGGACAATTCTCTAAGCCACTTAAAGTTGTGATCACCTCTGTGATCCACATTTAAGAATAGGCAAACTCCCCCTCCAAGCTCTCTCTCGTTTCCGGCACTGGGACAGGTGGCTGCGGGCCCCGTGTGGGGGCCAGCGGGCCCGGCCAGGCCCTGCTTGGGCCAGGCCGGGCCGGGCCACGGCCATCCGGGAGCCATGGACCTGTTCCAGCCGTGGAACCCCCCCCACTGCCTTGCCGTGGGCAGCCGGAGCGGCTCGGCTCTCCCCCCTCTCCACTGCGATAAGAAAAATTCAACATTCCAGCTGCAAAGCTGCAAGGCCGAGGTGAGAGTAACCCTTTTATTGCTATGAAGAGCTGAAAACCTGAGGGAAGAGAGAGAGGAGATGCTTAAAGCTGAAATTCTGTTGTGAAGCTATGATATATCAGAGTATCCTGTTGTAATTTCATGAAGATATGGGGGGGTGGAGTGTTCAACTCGTGAGCAAAAGCACCTGCGCTGAGATAGGCAGATGCTGACGCAGCTGTAATTTCATGAGAAGTTTGGACAGGGAGAGATGAACCAGATGAGGACTTTTGCTCCAAAGGGGAAAGGAGAAAACCTCAGTCCGTAGAGATGAACCAGATGAGGACTTTTGCTCCAAATGGGAAAGGAGAAAACCTCAGTTCCTAGAGATGCTCCCAGAGATAGTCCTAAAGATGAAGATGATGAAGACCCTTTGCTCCCAGGGAAGGAGAAGGGCCTCTGTTTTTGTTTCTGAACGGCTCAACCTTAAAATTGTACCCCAGAAAACTTCAAGAGTGGACCCTCGAAAGCAGTTGCGGGAAAAGCTGCAAGTCGGGGGAAAGGACTCACACGCAGGCAGAGAGACTCCTCTTCCTAAATGGACTGAACAATATTTGGAAGTGGGCGGCTGTCTCGTTGTGATAACGTTTTCATAGCATGAGCAAGAAGAGACTTCTCTTTCTAAATGGACTGAACAAGGTTATTATGGAAGTGGTAAACAGACTGAACATCTTAAGGGTTGTCTTTTCACATTGTCAGTGGGAGAAGGGAGGAAGGTGGGGGGAGGAGGAGAGTTCTGAAGGTGGTATAATCTTTTTTCCTTCTTCTTTTAGGTCTGTTAATAAACTTCTTTATATTCTTTCAAGTTTGGTGCCTGTTTTGCATTTCTCCTAACTCTTATCTCACAGCAGATAAACAGTAATGAGTATTTTGGACCAAACCACTACAATCATCTAGAAGTCTTTTCTTCTTTTTGTTTATTCATAGATAAATTTTCCTTCCATATGATCTTTCACAGTGGTGTTTTGTGGACTTCGTAGTTCTACAAAAAGAAGCAATTGAACGTTTTCACAATTAAATGTTTCTGGAATTGTGAAATAAGTGATAAAACCCAAAACACAATAGTAACAAAATGTTTCCTTCCTGATGCATAAATGTCTTTTTATCCAGAATGTTTATTTTTAAAAAACCATAATATTGTAGTAAATTAAAATTATTGCATCCAGGGTCTTTGATATGAAGATAGGGGAGGAAAAAAAGCATTTGCAGTTCGGGTTGGAGTTTTCTGTAGTATCTGTCTACTTCTCACTTTCAGTGTTCTCTTGATATCCCTGAAATGTGAGTTGCTTAGCTTGCTCTTTGGTAACATCAGAAAGTCAAAGTACTTTAGAATAATAAAATAAAGGAGAAAAGAAGGAGAGAAAAAAAAAGGCACAGTGTCTGAAATTTCTCAAAGAATTCCCTAATCTAGATGTCTGTCTTCTTACAGAGCCCATACAGAACTGTGTTACGGGATAATGCTGTGCCAACTATATTTGATCTTACAAGTCACCTGAACAATCCCCACAGCAGACATAGGAAAAGGATAAAAGAGCTGGTAAATTTTTAATGTAAAATTATTGGTTTATTATTAAAAGAAAAAAAGGCAAGTAAGTTAATGTGAAACTTTTACACAAAAATATCAAATAATAATATTTAGCGCTTGAGTGTTTGTATTTTCTATGCTGCCTATTCATGTATCTCTTTTTGTTGATTATAAGTTAAATGCATGACAAAAATTTTATCTACTAAGGAAGTTGTTAAGAAATAATCTGGAAAATTAAATATGTTGATCTAGAGCTGATTCTTTCATCCAAATCAAATGTATAGTTTTCTTTTTCTTGTTACTTCAGTGCCAACTGAACACAACTGATGCATGATACTCCAAAATTCTTGCTGCATATTGATTGTGATCTTTGGTTCACACATTTAACTTCTGAAATCTGAATCAATTCAGACATGCTTGTTTTAGCTTATTGTTCTGAAAAGATGATCCATGGATAAAACCAAGATTGAGAAATTTTTTTGTGGGATTGTGTCTTGTGTGTCATTTAGGGAGAAAGTGTCCCTGTGGTTATAAGTATACTGACAACTAGGGGGAATTCCACTCATAATCTCTGTTTATGCTTGAAAAATTGCAGACAATTTCTAAGTACTACTTTGTGAGTTTGGTTGCATCTGTTGACTGAAAATGGAGTTAAAGATAGTTCTATCTACTGACAGGACATTATCAAATTGCAGTAGAGTCTATTTACTAATAATTATACATATTGAAGAACCTCCTAATACAACTGTTCTCATGTAGTTAGTAGATACATGTCATGGCAGCAATAAACTACCTCAAGAAACTTCCTGGTCTTGGAGTTTCTAGCACTTTTTGGCAAATGTTAACTGGTCTTATCTACAGTATTCGTATCTGATCTTGATGTGTTAATATTTTAAGGTCACGTGTTAGACATTGTCATCAATATAAGTTATTTTTGTTTGTTTTTTTAAGAGTGAAGATGAAATAAGAACATTGAAGCAGCAAAAGAGTAAGTGGTCAAAATAATTGAGATAATAACTTTATTTGCTAAGGCTGACAAAGTAATGAAGGACTTATAACTATTAGTTTATATATATCAGGAGGATAACGGAGTTCCTTCTTGATTCAGCCAGCCAGTCTAAATTTTTTCCAAAATACTCATTCACTTTTAAACTGGAAACATTATCCTCTGGACTCTGGTAACTTAAAGATAATGAGTAAGTAAATGTTATGTTTTATTTTTGACACAGTATTTCTCATTTTGTAGTTGATGAAGCTTTTGAAGGAAAACAGGCAACTCAAGAATCAAATGAAAACAATGAGCAAAGTACTGTCTCGGAGGAAGGAGGGGAAGAACAAGAGGAAAAAGCTGTCCCCTTAACACTGGAAGAAAGAGAAAACAAAGATTACCTTAAATCATTATTTGAAATTTTGATCCTAATGGGTAAACAAAATATTCCATTGGATGGCCATAATGTTGATGAACTTCCAGAAGGTATTTTTACTTCCGATAACTTTCAGGCTCTACTGGAATATAGAATAAACAGTGGTGATGAAGTTCTGAGGAAACGATTTGAGATGACTGCAGTCAACCTTGAGTATTGTTCAAAAAGTCAGCAGAAACAAATGCTTGAGATCTGTGAAAACTGTGTTAGAGAGGAGACACTGAGGGAAGTAAGAGACTCACACTTCTTTTCTATTGTTACTGATGAAGTAGTAGACATAGCAGGAGAGGAACATTTGCCAGTGTTGGTCAGGTTCGTTGATGATTCTCACAATCTAAGAGAAGAATTCATTGGGTTTTTACCATATGAGGCTGATCCTGAAATTTTAGCTGTTAAGTTCCATGCGACTATTACTGAAAAGTGGGGTCTAAACATGGAGTACTGTCGGGGTCAAGCCTACATCGTCTCCAGTGGGTTTGCTTCTAAAATGAAAGTTGTGGCTACAAGACTCTTGGAAAAGTATCCACAAGCTGTGTACACACTGTGTTCCTCATGTGCCTTAAATGTTTGGCTGGCAAAATCTGTTCCTGTTGTTGGTGTTTCCATTGCATTAGGAACAATTGAAGAAGTTTGCTGTCTTTTTAATCAGTCTCCACAATTACTAGTAGAACTGGACAACACAATTTCTGTTCTTTTTCAGGACAATGAGGAGAAGGGTAATGAGTTGAAGAAGATCTGTCGTTCTCAGTGGACAGGCAGGCATGATACTTTTGAGGTTTTAGTGGACCTCCTGCAAGCATTGGTACTGTGCTTGGATACTGTGAGCAGTGACTTGTCTGTCAGGTGGAACAACTTCGTTGTCGGTCGAGCATTTGTACTTTCAAGTGCATTAACAGATTTTGATTTCATTGTCACTATTGTAATTATGAAAAATGTTCTGTCTTTTACAAGAGCATTTGGAAAAAATCTCCAGGGACAAACATCAGATGTGTTCTTTGCAGCTGGCAGTTTAACAGCAGTATTGCACTCTCTGAATGAAGTGATGGAGAATATTGAAGTTTACCATGAATTTTGGTTTGAGGAAGCAACAAATTTGGCTACAAAACTGGATGTACAAATTAAACTCCCAGGAAAATTTCGCAGGGCACAACAGGGGAACTTCGACCCTGATACGACATCAGAAAATTATTACAAAGAAATCCTAAGTGTCCCGACAGTAGAGCATATTATTCAAGAATTAAAAGATATTTTCTCAGAACAACATTTAAAAGCTCTTAAATGTTTGTCGTTAGTGCCCTCAGTCATGGGACAGCTCAAATTCAATACGTCTGAGGAGCATCATGCTGACATGTTCAAAAATGACTTGCCCAATCCAGACACACTTTCTGCTGAGCTTCACTGTTGGAGAATCAAGTGGAAGCACAGAGGAAAAGATATTGAACTTCCAGCTACTATTTATGAAGCACTTCACTTGCCCGACATAAAGTTTTTCCCTAATGTTTATGCATTGCTTAAAGTCTTGTGCTTACTTCCAGTGATGAAGGTGGAGAATGAAAAATACGGAATAGGGCGAAAGCGCTTAAAGGCATACCTGAAAAACACCTTGACAGAGCAAAGGTCAAGCAACCTTGCTTTGCTGAACATAAACTTTGACATAAAACACGACTTAGATTTGATGGTGGACACTTACATTAAACTCTACCCGGATAAAGTGGAATTTCAAGACTGTATTCCTTCAAACAATTCTGAAGTAACAGATGATGCCTAAATTTTTAAGCTCTAATTGATCTATTGAAACAGCTTGTTCTTAATTAAGTTTCAAAGCTGGGGAAAAAAAAAAGTTGAAATCTTAAAAAATCACTGCAATTGTGTTTCCATTTTAGGCCTTGGACTGAACAAGCTGTGGTCAATGACCTAAATTATGTGTTGTAAGTCCATACTAAATGTGTTTGGCAAACAAAATCAAGGCTGACACAAGCCCGTGCTCTTGGCAGAGGTGCTTTCTACATCTGATTGGCTTAACTAGGTGCTCGTTTACTCTATTGCATTGTGGAAAAAGTACATTATGATTGTAGATCTGATGGGGCTGTTACATATTCACTGATGAATTAGGATAAGAAAGAAACTCAAAATATTAAAAAGAGTATAATCTATTTCAGTTCTGTTACTTAGGATTTTTAAAAAAACCCCAAACGTTTAAGAAAGTCCTTGATGTATATTTAAGTGGCATTTTGGAGAGTGGATTCAGCTATTGCATGATCCCCATGCTGTGGACAGGTCTCGGTGTAAAGTGAATGTCAGTGATATAGGGGTATGTTTATGGTTTTGTTGGAAGAGTCAACCTCTTTAATCTCTTGATGACTGTTTACATTCCTTTGTGTCAGACACAAAACTTTTTTTCTTTAGGCTTAACAGGCATGGCAGGAGTATTTAAATTCCTAAAAGACACAAAAAACTTAAAATTTATTTCACAAACATTTAAATCTGTTTGCCCCGACTCTGACGCAAACCCATGCATCTTATAGTATGTTTATTTGTAAACTCACTCTGGAAAGATTAAAATAAGAGTGTGTTGTTTGTCTAGGAGTAAGATTGAAAATATTGCTGTTATTTTTGGTGAGAATGAAACATTTTTGTACAGTTTATTGAAATTTAAAATAAAATGTGAATTGCTTTTTACGTAGTATTGGATTTCTTAGTAAACCTGTGCCTCTGGGAATGTGTTCTGTAAAGGTGCCTTTTATTTTAGCAGTTTTTTCTCCATTGTTTTGCAATTCTATTGAGCAGCATTGTCTGAAGACAGAGGAAGCTGTGTGATAGTACTGCTGATCTGCATGTTCTACAAGGTTTTTTAAAGTATTTTGAGATAGCACTAACTATAGTGCTTTTACTGATGGAAGTTCTGTCAATCAGGGAGAAAGAGATCAAATTTGAAATGGTTCAAAAGTAAAGTTTTGCAGCTATCCTGATGCATGACAGTTTTATGACTTATTTATCGAATCAAACATCAAAAATCGAATGGTTTGTTTTGGAAGGGACCTTAAAGCTCATCCGGTTCCACCCCCTGCCATGGGCAGGGACACCTTCCACTAGACCAGATTGCTCCAAGCCCCGTCCAACCTGACGTCGATCACTTCCAGGGGTGGGGCAGCCACAGCTCTGGGCATCCTGTGCCAGGGCCTCACCACCCTCACAGCCAAGGTTTTCCTCTGTGTATCTAATGTAAATTTCTCCTCTTTTAGCTAAAAGCCATTCTCCCTTGTCCTGTTACTACAGTTCCAGATGCAGAGCCCCTCTCCAGCTTTCCTATAGCGCCTTCAGATGCTGGAAGGCCCTGCGACATCTCCACACAATCTTCTCCAGGCCACAACTTTCTCATCCTGTCTCCATAGGGGAAGTGCTTCAGTCCCATTAATAACTTTATGTCCTTCTTATGTTGGGGGTGGGTGGGAAATTACAGTACTTTTGTGTACTTTGCAGTTGCAGTGAGAAAGGCCCCCAGCAACAGCAAATTGAATGATTCTAAAGACTATGAGTTCTTAGTGCTCTAACATAGTCAAAACAATAAGATCAAATTTGGAAAAAACTCCACCTTTTCTAAGTATTATCTTTTCTTTCCACTAGGATTTGTATATGCTTTCTGACATGCTTTCATGTTATTGCAGTTGTCTCAATAGTAAAAAGTGTTTTAGCTAATAGCTTTCTCTGTTCCTCTGAATATATGAAAATAGCTCCCAAATCTTGGTTAATGCTATAAAAAAAAGACATTTTAAAATTAGAAGTCATATGGAAAATTGGCTCTTTTAAAAGATGATCTCAATTACAATTTTAATAAAATAAATTTAAAAATCTTTCCCGTCTTGGAGTTCTGTGAGTTCCCCTGTTAAACACAGCAACGTGGTGGTCACGACCTCAGAGATTATGAGCCCTGTGTCACTAAAGTCAGGTTGGATGACCCCAGGCTTACAAGTGCAATCAGAGAAGGAAAATTGATATCCGGTGCCATAGAATTGGCCAAAAGAGCCGAAGACTGCTTTCTGACTCTGTAAATGAGGCCTTTCCAACCAATGTGCTGAGACAAATTGAAGGAGGGAAGTGCAGTAAAACTGTCCTTAAGTTACTAAGTGTCTACTGGAGCTCAGCTGAGACACATGCTTGTGATAAGTGTTGCTAATAAGCTGGCTCAATCTTTTGGTATTGCACTGCCTTTCATAGAGATATTTAGCTTGTCTGTGATAAATCAGGACCTCCTGATTTATTACAATTTGATTTGTCCTTCTGGTAAGGAATCCCTTGATTTTTTGACACATCAGTGTGTCACCTGTAAGAATTAGTCTGAATATTGATGATTTGGTAGAATGCTGAAAACTAAAAGAAGGGAGATTAAGATTAGATGTTGGGGAAAATTCTTGTCTCTGTGTGTGGTAAAACGCTGACACAGTCTGCCCAGAGAAGCTGTGGCTGCCCCA
Source organism: Corvus kubaryi (assembly GCF_017639235.1). NCBI lineage: Eukaryota > Metazoa > Chordata > Aves > Passeriformes > Corvidae > Corvus > Corvus kubaryi. Next base: position 336,313 of record NW_024581112.1, on the reverse strand, counting down.
TCCCTGGAAGTGTTCAAGGCCAGGTTGGACATGGCTTGGAGCAACCTGATCTAGTGGAAGGTGTCCCTGCCCATGGCAGGGGGTGGAATGAGATGGTCTGTAAGGTCCCAACACAAATCATTCTGGGATTCTGACTGGTTTCTGATGTGGAGGAGCAAAGGCATAGCAGGCTGCAATGATAGGTGCCCCTTTAACGGGAGAGATTTCTGTGGAAGAAAACCATTTACTGAAACTATAGTGTTTCCCATCTGATTTCTAGGGGTGCACAGAAAGAATGCAACTGAAGTGTAATGCAGTCATACAATTTTGCTAGAGCAGGTCTGAGACTGATACAAATGTGTCTGCAAATGAAACAATCACTGAAGATAAACTTTGATTCTGTGTTGTTGAACAGATTCTGGAGACAGGGAATTACAGTTTTAAAATATTCTGTCAATTTCAGGGCAGTGTGTATTTCCAAGGTGTATGTGAGGTATTTACCTTGGTTTGATCTGGCATTTTGGCACATTCTATGTAATGAAGGAATTGGTCTGGTAAAATTAATGTAAGTGTTGGTGCTCAGATATAATTTTAGTAAAAGTGCATTTCCATAACTGCTCAGGCTATCATGCTCTGCGAAAGCAATGCTTGTTTTAATACACAAAATCTAATTCCTTTTCCCATGCACAGAATTCCTACTAGAAACCACTATTGATACTGGCCTCTGTCAAGCATGTATCATTTTGTCTCCTGTAGTGTTATTTCTGTCACTGTCTTCAGAAATCCTGTATCCACTTGCTTGGGTGCCAAGGTTGTGCTGTAAAGAAGTGGAGGAGCAGAACCACTTAAGGATTCTAGGTGCAGCTATTCTGTCTTCCACACTCGCTTTTTGTGCAACAGTGCAAATCTCAGAGTGGCCAGAAACATCCCAGTTACTCTTAACCAGAGGAAAATAAATCTCTTTATTTATCTGTTTCAAGAAACAGCCAATAACCTAGAATAAAAATAGGTGTTATCCCAAAGAAGCGTAACATTCAGTCATTTCCAGACCTGTAATGATCCCTAGTTTCCTTAAGGAAAACAGTTCCAACAAGGAATAGGAATCTCCCCAACATTTTGCCTAAATGTAATTAGTGAGACATCAGCAAAAAAAATTAAGTTGGAAGTTTTAAACATATCTACAGCAGTTTCAAAAGATGTTCATGTTCTTTGTAAGTTTTCTTTACTTTGAAAAATAACTCTGTTAATCAAACAGGATTTAATGTGCATGTTCTATAACACAGTAACTGTTCGTTTTGTTATTGCCATATTGTGCACTGTTTCTAATAATTTATTTTCCTGCAGCAAGCTTGCTTTTTTCTTAAAACTGTGCCTGTGGGTCTTCTGTTTTAGCTGGCAAGAGTTACCCCTGGAAGTGTCCTTGCAGGCAATGAGGGTACTAGTGCAGTTTGTTCAGGGAGATTGAGAAGCAGCAGTGACAGAGCAGATGTCCCTGCAATCCCCTGTTCCTCTGTTTTGTAGTGTCCCAAAGTTAAATATATCAGTGAGTAAACTGGCCATGTGACTGCTCATGTGATCTTAGAGTAAAGGATACTCTTGTGTTGCATAAGGTTTCCAATGCCCCCCATGCATGTTAGCCAGCATAAATACTCTAGGGATAAATTTGTTTTCTAGTTGTAGAATTTGGGGTGCAGAATAGATGATGGCTGCTACCGTCCCCCAAGGCCACCCAAGCAATCTACAGACCTTCCTCATGGCCACAGGCTCCAAAGAGCAACACTATAATAAAGAGATGTTTTTCAAAAATAGTTATTTTATACAGGCGCCTACACGGGTGCCTTCTTGCCACTGGCACATGGAGTCCCAGCTGGGGCCCAGGCTTCCCTTGCAGCACCCAAGAGAGGGGCCTGTGGCAGCTTCACCTTTATTAAAAGGTACTGAGAAACACTGATTTAAATTTAAAAATTGAGATCCCTGTGAAAGCCAATGCTGGAGGCAGCTCAGCACACTTGCCAATAGTTTCAGGTGTCTCATGGCATCTTGCACTGAGGGTACTGCTGAGTCTCTCATCATCTGTGGCAGTCTACAGTTGGAGCTGGGACCACACACGCCACTGTTAAAGTGAAAATTCAGCTTCTGTCACCTCTTCAGCTAGTAAATGTCTGAGGATCTGGGCAAAGGAGTGTCTTTCCTTGCTCCTGGAAGAACCTCTAGGAGATCACCAAGAGAATACTGTTTGCACAGCCCCTGAACCTCAGGGTGATTTCTTAGCAAGTAGATTCTGGCAGCCAAGAGTCTTCAGCATCTATTGTCACCACGACGCAGAGATTGAGGGGCAGAACTTATCAGGACCTTGGGTTTTTTTGTTCTGTCTTACCCCCCAGAGCAGCGCTTCAGTCTTCATAGCTGTTTCCTAGTGAAGCATTTCCTGGAAGCTCCTGGTGTACACAGACATTTCTGTACAGTAAGCACTTGCTGTCTTGGTGAAGGAAAGATACTTGGGAACTACTGAAATGGGTTTGAGTCATTAGGGAAGTGGGAGAGAGATGGGGAGATATGTGAGAGAGGTCAAGGGCACCATTTCATTGGTAGTGTGATGCTGGAAGCTGTTGTGAATTCTACATCAGAACTAAGCCCAAATGGAGTCCTGGTCTTCTCCATCTCCACCTGCAGTGGTGTCAGGCTGAGCAGGCTTGGGCCAGAGGGCTTTGTGCTGCTGACTGAAGGGAAATCTCACACAAAGCATGGAGGAGAGGGGGCTGCAAGGAGGCTGATGGTGCTGGAGAGTTTGGACCTGTGCCCATCCCAGCAGATCCACCATCACACAGGCAGCTAGTTAAAGGCACACTTGACCTCCTTCCTGAGCTGGGGTACTTAAAAAGTTAAAGGCAAATCATCTGGTTTATTAGGTCAGAGGCCATTTCAAAGACAGCAGCAGTTATGCTACATGTTGTACATATCCTGGAAAGAGTATTCAGGGAGAAGTAGGATCTATATGGGCACATCCTTACTGGTGAGCACAATCCTGCCAAAGAACAGCCTTGGGTATCTGCCTGCAGAGATCAAACTTAACAGGATTCAAGCCTTAACTCTTAATTTATAGTGTTGAACAGCTCTTAAGAAGAGGGCGGGATTTGTAGGAGGTACAGTAGGAAGCGGACTATGCTATGACATGCATTTCCCCACCAGGGAGTGAGGCTTGCTGGCTTTGCTTTGGTGTGAGTCTACTCTAGGAATAAGCAGGAGTATCACGGTTTGGCCTGAATTCCTCCCTGGAGGAAAGAGACAGATGATATCATTGTTGGCGTTGTTTGGACATCATGAATGTACGAAGTCAAATGAGAAAAATATGGGTTTAATTCCCTTTTTAATAAAAAAAGTAATGGAAAGCTATGTATGCCAGGAACCACACTGATAGAAGTCTTTATACCTTGGAGAACTCTGCCCAGTGAATAAGCACTTGTAAGTCATCTTTTGGTTAATTTTTTTTTTTGTGTGCATGTATATATATAAAATATACAAAGCCAAATGAAGTCACTTCTTTGTCTTGTGAATGTCAACATTGCTGAGCAATGCTTTAAGAAGAAACATGCCCAGAGTGAAGGGCACACAGCTTATTCCTGGAAGACTTTGTCCCCACAGCTCCTCCTGAAACCCTGTACCCTAATGTCCAAGCACACAACTGTTTAATTAGCAAAAGACCTGAGCCTAAACACGTGCTAAGTATTAGATAGTTTCTACTTCACTCTGGAAAGATTAGGTGGAAGTGTGTAATTGAGCATTAACTTTGAGACATTGCAAGTTCATAGTACAAAACTACAGTGTCCAAACCAGTGTCATGCATAAGGCAGGAGCTGCAGAGATGGCAGAAAGCTTGCCAGGTGAGAAGAGTTGTCTTCCTTTAGCTGCTCTTACAAACCTTAATCCCACAAGTATTTCATTGTTGCAAAAGATGTGTTTATTGAGAAACCTGTGGCTTCGGTGTGGGTTTTGGCATAGATAAAGGCACCCTTCTGTGTGATCGTAAAAGCTGGGTTTGAAAGTACTTGTGATACATGTAATTTAACATCAGGTGTTCCTGTATTTTCCAGACTGTTTCACATTCTTACTCTAGCAACAGGGATAATGGAGCAGATTCACAAGTCTAATCCTGATTCTTTGCACCCTTCAGGCAGGACAATACAGCTAGAACCTGGATGCAGTTTCCCCTCTGAGAGTGCAACATTCCTCCTGGGAAACTTGAAGGAAAAAAAGTGCTGAAAATGCAGACAGAGCCATTTTCTCTCCTATTTGCTTCTCCAAGTTATGCATAAGCATAAGCTCCTGAACACCTTTCTGGTGTGGTCCTTCAAGTCTCACCCATCTTCTTTTCTTCCAGAACTGACTGATACGCAAAGAGCTACAAGGAGGACAGGTCTTTTTCCAGGTCTAGGTGCTATTTTTCTGTGCCTGCCTGGCCCATAGTTTTGTGCCCAACTTTCTGCCTTCTAAGATCACGTGTTTTGAAGGTCAGTGTTCTTAGCTGCCTGTGTTTTCCATTTTCTGTCTGGAGATGTATTAAAAGGCTGTGGGTTTTAGAAATTGTTTAGCACTACCCATCTCTGTGGAAAGGAACTTGAAAGTGGTGTCAATCTGGGCATGCACAGTCAAAGGCAGGAAAAAGCACACATTTTGAAAATCTCCATTTTCTCTGAATAGAGCACTGGGGCTGTCCTTGTTTAGCTACCTTGGTATCTCATTTCATTCCCCAGGTGGCTTTCTGTAAATACTTTGAATTTTAAATTTTTCTAAACAATTTCAAAATTTGCCTTTTTGATATATCCACTCATTTTAACGGTGCATTGGAGATTAGAAAAATCAGACTATACTATGTTTCTGCTATTAAATAGTACATGTGCTGTTATTTTTTCCTATTTTACGCCTTTTCATTTCCCTTTCCCAAATTCAGGCCAAGAGTCCTCCATTTCGTTTGTCTACAAAGTAACCTTCTCTTCTCAATTTCAGTTTTCGTGTTGTCTTGGTTTGAAACAAATTGGAAGATACATCCTCTGATAAAAGGCAGGTTTCAGCTACCCCTCCCTCACCAGGTTCAGAAAGAAATTCCTTGGAGGAAAGTGAAAAAAACCTATTTATTTAACAAGCAAAGTGCATGCAGGCACGGAAAAAGAATAATGTTAAAACCTCTCACTGGGGAGAAGACCTGGGAAGATTTTCAAAGTTCTGTAGGTCTGTCTCTCTCTCTCTCTGGAGCTGGGGTTCACCGTGGCCGGGGTGTAAGGCCTCCCATTGATGTTCTGGTGTTGCTGAACAGTCCAGAAGAGAAGAAGCCAAAGTCCCAGGAAACTCTGTGCTTTAGCTAACGAACAAGAAGCTAGCAAAAAAGCAAGAGAATGCCACTCTCTTCCCTGCTGCAGAGAGCGGAGAGCTGGGAAAAAGCAGGAAGGTGCTTTCCTTGGCTCCGTAGCAACCGGAACGCAGGGGAGTGTATGTGTCCTTCAACACAAAAACGCTCTGAAGAATTTGCCTGGCTTCTCTCTGTCCTCTCGTGAGAAACAGCTTAAAGACACAGGAAGGCACAGGATTCATGTCTGGCATAGGGCAAACGATGGGGAATACAGTATCATACAGTCACCCCAGGGCATGTATTGATCAGTCATTGCTTCTAATCTTTACAAGACTTTTTTCTATTCTGACCAGGATATATTTGCAAAATGTGTTGGGTTAGGTTTACTGTTTAAATAAACAAACCCATAAGTTTTCTCACCTAGCATTCTGTTTTCCCTCTCATCCTAAAATGATGCTTTTATGGAACTCAAATGTAGATAAGCGGAAAGTTCCTCTTCACTTTTCTTAAAATACCAATGTTCTTCAAATATTAAGGAAAGATTTGTGCTTTCCTCCTGCAACCTTGCCTGTGCAGGGAACTATGCTTTGGGGAAAAGGTGACCTTATACGTCTCAAACTGATGAAACAATGTTCTAGGCTTTACACTGGTGTGTCTCCTTATCCTCTCTGCTCTGGTTCTCAGCTTTTAAAATGTTGATTTGTATCATTATGTGCCACTCCCTAATCTGCATGAATGGCCTTGCTGAGTATAGCCTGCTTTGGTGTCATACAGGTCTCTGGTCTTTGTAGGCACTTCACCCTGTGCTCTGCCCATGGTGCAAGGAGACTGGAAAACAGGAACCTGCAGTTGAGTCATTGAATCCGGACTGGTTTGGGTTGGAAGGGACCGTAAAGATAATCCTCTTCCACCCCCCGCCATGGAGGGACACCTTCCACTAGACCAGGTTGCTCCAAGCCACCTCCAACCTGGCCTTAAACATTTCCAAGGATGGGACAGCCACAGCTTCTCTGGGAAACCTTTGCCAGGGCCTCTCCACCCTTGCAGCAAGGAATTTCTTCCCAGTATTCCATCTAACCCTGCCCTCTGTCAGTGGGAAGCCATTCCCTCTTGTCCTGTCCCTCCAGGCCCTTGTCCAAAGTCCCTCTCTAGGTCTCTTGGAGCCCCTTTAGGCCCTAGCAGGGGCTCTAAGGTCTGCCTGGAGCCTTCTCTTCTCCAGGCTGAGCAGCCCCAGCTCTCCCAGCCTCTCTCCAGAGCAAACCTGCTCCAAGTGCGGTATAACTTTCCAGAACAACTTTTGAAGATTTAATTGCAGCATATGGGAAGTCTGTTCTGAAGCACACACACCTATCTCAGTAACTCCAGGAATTTTGCACATACAAAATCATTTTGCATTTACCTCAAATATCACCTGTGTGGAAACCAAAGTTTATTTGCCCACTTTGCATACTGAGTGAGAAATTGTCACTGCCATATTTTTCCTAGATAGGGGTTTTTGTTCTTAGCAATTTTTTTAATACAGGAAGGAAATGTAGGAATGTCAGGTCTAAGGTGACTGCTCTGTAATGAAACACACATTTTAATTTGCCATGGGAAAGTAATCGCAAGTTGTTCACATACCAAAAATGTTTTCCCCCTCACCCTGCTGCTGTAACACTTGTTACTTATCTAAAAGTAAGCAAAGAACCCCAGCCCTAAACAAAAGATTTACTCACTGCTCCACTCTGCCTTCACTCTAAATCAGATGAGCAATGTAGTAAGTTCAAAAAGCCAAACAAAACAAAAGAAAGATCTAATTTGTCTTTATTGTGAAAGTGAGTTGAATCAGGGTGGTAGTGGTACAGACATATAGACAGCATTAATCCAAGTTTCTCAGCTGAAATTTTTTCTAAATTGGGAAAATTATGTGTGAATTGCATTGTTTTCCTGAATGGTTCATTCAGGTAGAATGGAACTCTGTTTTTAAGATGAAATATTTTAGTTTGATGATATGTAACCACAAAACTTTGTCTTAATCTGTCTTCAATTTAATGCTGAGAGGGTTAAAAATGTATATTTTTTCCCACAACAGACTGTGGCTTTCTGTTCTAAAAATTTATATTTTTTTATTATTCAGGATTATTGTTGAATAAAAAATACCAACTATTTTATAGTTCTCTTTCCAAATTTTTTCTCAGCCCAGGAGAAGTAGTGAAGTCAATGATATATCCAAATACCCCTAAAAAAATTCCAAAGCTGCATACTCATAGCTCTTTATGTCTTTAGCACATTGAAACATCTACTGTGCAGCAGCTCTGTGACAAGCAAGGAATGCAAGACACATTTTTATCTGATCTAGCACAACTCTTACATGTAATATGATATTACTAAATTGTCTGTAAATGAAAATCCTAGTGCAGCTCTGGTTAGCCCAGCTGAGGTATCACAATACTTCAGGAAATACTGATTTGCTGAAGCTAAAGAGATTAATTTTTTTTTTTTTTTGTAATTAGATTAACATGGAAGTTAGGTTTCTGAGTCAGCTTTGGATATTTAATAATTTGAATGGATGTTACTCACCTCTATGCACCTTCCTTACACTCACACTCCTGTCACCAACCTGTTCCCACCTTCTTTTCTGCAGAGGAGTCATCTTAGGTGTGTTGGTGTGAAGAGGAAGATGTGAAGTGGAACCATTCAAACACTGCTGTCACTGCAAGAGGAGACAGTGCTGTCAGGGAGAAGAAGTTGCTTAAATAACCAAAGCCACATGGAATGAATTTCTCAGATTCTTCCTCTGCCAGTGATCCTTCCTTGTCCACTGCTGACAAAGCATGAATCCAAATTGATATTCATGTTAGGAGGGGCTGTCTTCTTAGTTTTTATGAACTGAACATTCATTTACCCCAAACTAACTCACCCGTTACCCTTCTCTTTAAGTATTATTTGTCTTGTTTCTGCTGTCTCTCATCATGTCATATCTGTAAGTATACTGGACTAGAGACATTGTTTTACTGCACTAGGCAGGGGTTTGGGAGACCTTGACAGAGTGTCCTGTTTCACTGCAAATTTTTCATGTGACCAGGTCACATGGAGGTCATAATTCCTTCAGATATTTGATAACTGGGCCTTATATCACAGAGATTTTATGAAAACAAATAAATCAACTGAGTAGAAAATATTCCAGAAATGGGGATCATATAAATATCTATGATTAATAGCTTCATGGTGTTTTGCATAAAGAACAAAGTGAGTCCAACAGTGTCCCTAGCCAACCAAGAATCCTGGAGCCCTCTCCTCATCTGCAGGAGTGTGTATTGATCCCGCTTCCAAGCTTGACCTGACCTGGCCATGTGTGCTGGCAGCCCAGAAAGCCAGCTGTGTCCTGGGCTGATCCCACAGTGTGGGCAGGAAGGTCAGGGAAGGGGTTCTGCCCCTCTGTTCTGTTCTGGTGACACCCCACCTGCAGTGCTGCCTCCAACTCTGGGGCCCAACATCAGAAGGACATGGAACTGCTGGAGCAAATCCAGAAGAGGCCACAGAGATGCTCTGAGGGCTGGAACCCCTCTGCTCTAGAGAGAGGCTGGGAGAGCTGAGGATGCTCAGCCTGGAGAAGAGAAGGCTCCAGGGAGACCTTAGACCCCCTGTCAGTGCCTAAAGGAGCTCCAAGAGAGCTGGAGAGGGACTTTGGACAAGGGTCTAGAGGGACAGGACAAGAGGGAATGGCTTCCCATTGACAGAGGGCAGGGTTAGGTGGGATATTGGGAAGAAATTCCTTGCTGTGAGGGTGCTGAGGCCCTGGCAAAGGTTTCCCAGAGAAGCTGTGGCTGTCCCATCCCTGGACGTGTTCAAGCGCAGGTTGGACAGGGCTTGGAGCAACCAGATCTGTGTTTGACATCTCTAGCTCTTTCCTGAGTTTATTTACTTTTACTTTTAGGAATAAACTGCGCCCGTATCCCATTATGGATGAAAAATTACTAGTGATTCTCTTAGTTTTTTTTGCAAAGTGCCAATCTGTCTTTGTGATCACACAGGATTGGGGTAGGAAATGGGAATGGAGGTGGGGACTGCTGGTGTGACAGAAGAATTAAATTGGTTTGGGATTAGCAGAGCCAAAGAAGCTTCATTTCATCTTCACTTGTGTTTCCAAGGGGACTTCACCCGTGTTGTTTCTCTGGCTGATAAAGGGTAAGCTCACATGCAGCTGTGTGCTCTAGCAAGGTGAACTTCAAGAGTTTGTCTCTTGTGGCTCTGCAGGACCCATCTTCCTTCCCCATATTTGTATGAAATTGGCCAGTTGGTTCAAAGATTCTAGTGGAAGCTTGGTAAGATCACGCAAATAGCCCAAGACGTTTACAAGGTTTAAAAAATTGTTTTCCTTTTAGAAACTGGGCTAAAAATATCAAGTTGAAGAACAGTATATATAAGAGCATGCACCATTTCTGTCTGGAAATTTAGTATATTCTAGCAGACAAGCAGTGTAATTAATTTACTTTTTTTTCCTACTGAAAAGTCAGGTAAATGAGGATTATTTTAGGTTTTAAATTTGACACTTGCCCAACACCAGGCACCCACGAGAGTTGCTTGCTCACCCTCCCCTGCCACAGCTGGGCTGCGGAGAGAAAAAAAATTAACAAAGGGCTAATGAGTTAAGGACTGGGCAAAATGGGCTCCACTTGAAGTTGCAAAGTGAATTTATTACTAACAGACTCAGAGGAGGATAATGAGAAGTAAAATAAGCCCTTAAAACACCTTTTTCCCCCAGCCCTTCCCTCCTTCCCAGCGACAGCACAGGGAGACAGGACATGGGGGCTTGGTCAGTTCATCACCGAGATTTCCTTCCACTGCTCTGGGAGAGGAGTCTTCCCGTGTGAGGCCGTGGGGTCCCTCCCAGGGGAGACTGTTCTCCATGAACTTCCCCGGCGTGGGCCCACTCTCATGAGCAGCAGCCACACCGCCCCTGCTGCAGCGTGAGTCCCTCCCACGGGCACACAGCCCTCCCAAAACTGCTGCGTTGTGGCTCTCTTTCCACGGGGTGCAGTCCTCCATGGACAGGCTGCTCCAGCCTGGAAGCAGGGGCCCCCTCTCTCCAGCGGGTATTCCACTGGATCACAGCCTCCTCCAGGCATCCACCCGCTCCGGCACGGGCACCTCCCCCACGGGCTGTGGGTGGATCTCTGCATCCCCCGTGGATCCCCATGGGCTGCAGGGGCACAGCTGCTTCACCATGGTCATCACCACGGCCTGCAGAGGAATCTCGGCTCTGGCGCCTGGAGCACCTCCTGCCCCTCCTTCTCCACTGACCTTGGTGTCGCCATGTTGTTTCCCTCACATATTCTCACCTCCTCCTCTTCTCTGGCTAGAAAAAACTGTGTGAACTTTGTTTTGATTTTCTTCTTAAGTGTGTCATCACAGAGGCGTTACCACCATCTCTAACTGGCCCAGCCTTGGCCAGTGGTATGTCCATCTTCAGAGCCATCAGGGATTGGCTCTGCTGGACACAGTGGAAGCTTCGCACAGAGGCCACCTCTGTGGCCCCCCACAACCAAAAACCAGGCCGTGAAAAACCAACACAAGTACATATGCTAGGACTGGATAGTTTACTAAAGACTAGATCACTAAATTTGCTGATTCCCAATGTTGGGGTTTTTTTTGGAGTTCTAGGGTTTTTTTCTGTTGAAGGAATTTTCCCCATACTGTTACTAAGACGACAGATCGCTGGGTACTTAAGAAAACAAAGAGCTACCCACTGGGGGTGGGGTACGCCTGGCTACTCTTTTGTTTCACCTGGGTGTGGGACAGTTTGGTCTCTTCGTCCAGAGAGAAAGCTGTTTTTCCTACGGCTGCTTTTCTTTCTGCTGGAAACAACACCGGGATCCCAAGCCCGCCTTCCCTGCCCCGCTGGGAGCGGGGCCATGGCCGCCCTGCCCCGCCGCTGCTTTGAGCCTTCGCTACGTTGTAGCCGTGCTCGCCCTGCCTGCCTGGACCTCCGGGGGGTACCCCCTTTGGATACATTGCGTCTGCCAGCCTGCCGTTCCAGCCTGCTGTTCCCAAGGGTCCAGCTGGACACCGGGATCGGTTGCCCAGCGGTTTGTGAAGCCTTTGTCCCATCCCTTCCCGGGACCCCAGGCCACCGGTGCCGCGTGCTCCCCGAGCTCGCTCCGGAGCGCCCCCTGCAGCCGCGGGGGAACCATCGCACCTGCCCTGCTCACCGGGAGCCGCCAGCGCCCCTGCCGGCTGCGAGCGGAACTGCACCCGAGGGGAAAGGGCCTGACAGCCGAGAAGGCTGGCACTGGGTTTGTGATTGTTTGCTGTTACTGCCATAGTTGTTGTTGTTTTGTTTGACTGGTTATATCTATAATAGTAAAGAACTGTTATTCCTATTTCCCACATCTTTGCCTAAAAGCCCCCTTGATTTCAAAATTATAATAACTCGGAGGGAAGGGGGGTTGCATCTGCCATTCCAAGAGAGGCTTCTGCCTTCCTTGGCAGACACCTGTCTTTCAAACCAAGACGCCCAATAAGCAGCTGAAATTGAATTTATTCTGAAGAATTCAGTCTTGCAGCCCAGTCGCGCAAGGACTCATTGTAGTGTGACCAGTGCGATTCTGGAGCACGGGTTTTGTCCCTGCATGATTGCTTTAGAGTCATTCTTGACAGTGGAAGCCCAAAAGGACTCCCAGGCTGCTGATGACATTTATCAAGTGCAGCTGCTGAGGAAGGATGCTGATGGTACGCAGCCCATAGTATGTCATGGAGAAAACATTTCCTTCTTCTATGCTTTCCAAGCCACTTAGGTCCTTCTGTGAAAACAGAGACAATGCTAAATTGCTGCTTGGCAGCCTTCAGCTGGCCCTATGGAGTTGTCTGCAGAGAGCCACCTGCATTTAAGTAACAGCCACCTTCTTTGTGTTAATCTGAACATATTCAGAACAACTAGGGATGTGCAAGGAAAACCAGAAGGGAGAGCATCTGTAACTGGCAAATGTATCCAGATTTTATAATGAGGCTGGTGATGGATGTCTCAGGTTTCAGCTGGTTAATTTGCAGCCTCCTGCCCCTACCTGTGTGTTTATGGACAGTGCCTTTAAAATCAGGTGCCATTAAAATGTCTTCTTTCATATAATTTCTGATTTCTGAGTACTTCAGCTATTCTGGGAAATGGTGGCACTGAAAGACTATCAAAAGGATTCAAAGATTGTAATAATTGGTTTTACTGGAATACAAGAAGCCTAGAGAGGGACTTGTGAGAAGGGTGTGCAGTGATAGGATGAGAGGGAATGGCTTTAAATTGAAGGAGGGTAGATTTAAATTAGAGATTGGGAAGAAATTCTTGGCTGGGAGGGTGCTGAGGCCCTGGCACAGGTTTCCCGGAGAAGCTGCGGCTGCCCCATCCCTGGAAGTGTTCAAGGTTAGGTTGGATGGAGTTTGGAGCAAGCTGGTCTAGTGGAAGGTGTCCCTGCCCATGGCAGGGGGTAGAACAAGATGAACTTTAAGATCCCTTCCAACCAAAACTCTTCTATGGTGCCATGATTCCATGAAATAAAATTCTTGGTTACCTGTTCTCAGTAAGTGACTGTCTGCTTCAGTGCTCATTTCTAAATACTTAGACAAATGGCCTGTTTTTGAAAGTTCAGAGGTTGTCTTGACTCTCCCTTGGCCTTTTTGGACTGACTTTTCGTATTACTGAAAGAGTGAAAAGCAATAACTTGGGAGCTGGAATTGATGCCAAGGAGCCTTGTAAAACCTAAGAGTCTTCTGGTCTCTGGCCACACGTTTTACTTCATCTCATGGGCTGACACTATGAAAGCAAGTTCAATAACAATGAGAGAAGAGAAGGAAGAGGTTTCTGGGAACAGCAGCCAAGTGTGTCCAGAGGAAGTACTTAGAGCTCAATTTGTTGAGGATTTGAACTCTTCAGGTTTGCACTGAAATGAAGTATCAAGTGACAATCCACATTCACTGGTTCCTACATTGGAAAAATAGTATAGAGAAAGAAATCCTTCCAGTTTTGTGAGCTAAATAGTTACTTATTTTGTGTCATCCCCATTCCCGAAAGAGAAGACATGCTGGACAATTCCTCCATTGTTTTTTTTTTTTCCTCTGGGAAATGATGGGTCTCTTTGGTTTGCAGTATCACTAAAATTGTCCTTCTCACTAGAACTGCAGCTCAGTATCTTTCTACAGACACTGATCAGACTCAACACCACAGAGAAAACCACAAACATGTCTTTAGGATGTATTACAAGGTGAGATGCCTGAAGCACAAGCTTTGTCCTGGCCTCTTCCTTCTCCATAGTAGTTTGAAGTTCAGCCACACATTAAGCCATAGGGATTTATTGTGTCCCTTAAGACTATTATTACTGATTACAGCTTTGGATAATGTTTTTATCCTTATACAGCCGATCTTTTGCTTGAAGGGTGTTGAAACAAAGCAGGACCCAAAATATTTACTACAAGAGATGTAGCCACCAATATGAACATGGTTCTGAGCTGCAGACACTGGTTGCCCTCATGTTACTGCCTGCTGACAGAGAAGGTGTTATGAACTGGTCTAAACACAGAAGAGCAAAAAAAACTAAGCCTGCAAATAAAACAGATCAAACCCAGAAAGGTTCAAAATATACTCCAAAACTTGATTAAAACCAAATGAGGTTAAATGTTGATGCAAAAAAATTTGATGTATTTTATTTAATAGTAAAAGAGGCAAAGAGAAAGAAAGAAAGAGAAAGAGAGAAAGAGAGAGAGAGAGAAAGAAAGATAGAAAGAAAGAAAGAAAGAAAGAAAGAAAGGTGGGTGGGTGAGGGACAGGGAGAGTGACAGGGATTAGGTAGAAGCAAATCACCCTTCCGAAGGTCCCAATGATGTCTCGTTGTCACCGAAACTACAGGAAAACCAAAAAACTCTCCAACAACATTTTTAGTGTTAGAGAATAAAAGCCTTACTTTATTCTGGCCAGGATCTTGTTCTGGCCAGGATGTGCAACAGAAACCATTTCATCCACACATAGCCTGGGTGTGCAGAGAAAATTGTTCCATCACATATGGATTTTACTAGATTTCTCACGTATTTTACACAGTCAAAATCCATAGAAATTCATTGGTTCAATGTTCATTTGTCCCAAGTTGCACAGTTCTTAGTATTTGGTTTGCTGTTGGATACGGATTTCTTCACCTCCGATGCTAATTAGGTTCTCATTCTTGGTGCTCTCTCTTTTCTCAGACCAGGTGTCTCCAACCATGCCAGGGGTGATGTTTGGAGTTGATGGTCGTTAATGGTCATTGATGGTCGTTATCTTTTGTGTATCTTCTGTGCTACTCCCAGTCTGTTGAGATGTTAAGTTCATCAGACTTCACCTGGTGGAACAATGCCCTGAAAAGAAACTTCAATTCCCTTCCCCCAGGGCAAAGGGGAATAAAACTGACTAAAGTTACATAAAAAATTTTAAACTTTGTATAATTGCCAGCATTGTCACTGCCCTCCATCTGGTCTTCTTGGTGGTGAGGGTCCCTCGCGCTGAAGAGTATAGAATCCAAAGGATTAATATATGTTTGGGCAGGTGAGAACGCCCAGGTGCCTCTCCTGAGGGGGCTAGGTTTGACACTGTCCCTTGCAAGAGTCTGGATCTGTTGCTCTATTTTGCATTATGCACAGTGCTCTGGTGCAGGGTTTGGTGACCCCTTTGGGGGGGATGGGGCTTCAATGGGCCATGACACCCCATCTGCTGCCCTGTAGATGCAGCCTTCCCAGAGTGGGGACCCCCACAGCTGAGCTGGTCTGTGCAGCAGAGGATGGGTATTCACTGCCTCAGCAGAGGATGGGTGTTCACTGCCTCGGACCAGCGGCTTTTTTCACCATGCCCCCAAAACCTCTCCTCCTCCCTGCTTTGGTGTAGGGATCTGTGTGAGCCTGGCAGCAGATAAGCCTGGGGCTGTGCTCTCCACCCCAAAGTGCTAGGCTTGATCCTCCTGTGAATGTATTCTTCTCCCCCAGCCCAGACCTGAGTAATTTTATTTTATCACCGTCAACTTGCAGTCCAGGGCCTCAGTCAGGAGGCCCACTCAGGGTGTGGTAGTCCTCCATGCAGCTTTTGTTATACAGTTTTTCTAAAATAGGCAAAAGTCCTTCATAAAAATGTTTAAGCCATAAATGATAACATTTCAGTCTCCGACAGAAGGACTGTAGGAGTTAACAATCTTGGAGACAAGGATTTAACAGGAAAGGCAGGAATGTTCAGGATGGAAGAAGGTTGTTGTCAACAGGGTGAGTAATTAGCACTAGAGCAGGTCATTAGAAAGTAGGATGGATTCTTTATCACCTGAAGGCTTCAGAGTTAAATTAGATATTTTTCTGTAGCATGGTGCTCAAGCTGGGTGCAGAGGCATTAGTGGAGGGAGGATGGCCATAGCTCTTTTCAGCAGTGTCCTGCCTCTAGGTGCAAGCCCAGGGAGAGTGGGTGTTGTTTGCTGCTCTCTGCAGGGATCTTGTAGTCTGTGCTGCACAGGAGATCAGGACAGGGGACAACAGCAGCCTCTTCCAAGGTGAATATCCTCCCCAGATTCTTCTGGGTGATACCCCCTTTTCCCTGTGAGAGGTAGTTCTCTTTTGCTAGCGCAGCCAGTGTTTGTCAGACTTTCTGTGTCTCCTTGTCTGCAGTTGTGGTTGGAGGTGGAGGAGACTTTCTCTACTGGATGTGACAAGTCAAAAGGAGAGGAGGAGGAATGATAGTGAGAGGACTAAGGTATTCAGCAGAACATCTATGTGCACAGCTGAAAGGTTGCAGACAATTTACAAGCAGTCTTCATTGGTTTGCTTAACGAATTTGATGTGGACACTACTGGTAAAAGTGGTGTTTCTCTTTGCAACTTAAAATTACTCCCCCAAAAAACATGACCAAAAAAAAAATCACTACCAAAAAGTCACTACCAAAGTTGAAAGGGTAATTTAAAAAACCCCCTCATATTTCCATTTTTTTCTATTGATTCCTCTAACCTTTTTAATGTTTCATAGCTGACATGGAATCACATCAAATATCTGGCTCCAAATGTTTTAAAGATCCCTAGCTGTCTCTTTAGCCCAACCAGCAGGTGACTACATGTTTCAGTGTTTCACTTTTCAATGCCTAATTGACTTCAAAGCTTAATTTTCCAAACTGAGCCTGCAGTTTATGGGCTTTCAGTAAGCTAAAATAGTTAATGTTGCAAATGAGTCAGGGTAGAACCATGGACATCACAGATCAGGTGATGAGTAGAGATTTGCTAAGTGGGTGCTATGCCACTTACTTTAGCTCTTGATTGCTTACTTTAGGCATTGCAGTACTGAACACTGCTAAATACCCATTAAAATTTGGGCCACAGCCCTCTCTTGCTTGAGCAACTGTCCTGCTATTGCAGCAACAATCACCCATTATTGGCCAAAGGTCTTTTGTGAGATGTACATGAACCCTGCAAAGTCATTATAAAAGTGAGAATTCCTACCTAGACTTAGACTACCTAGTCCTAGACAGTGTTCACATCTTTCATCTTTAATGTGCAGTATTCAATGGATCAACCATTATGGATTTACCATTGTCTGTGACTGTAGAGTAAGGACTACAGATTTTAACTAAGGTAAATCAGATTACAAACCGGATAGGACAAGAGGGAATAACTTTAAACTGAAGGAGAGTAGATTGAGATTAGGAAGAAATTCTTGGCTGTGAGGGTGTTAAGGCCCTGGCACAGGCTGCCCAGAGAAGCTGTGGCTGCCTCATCCCTGGAAGTGTGCCTGGCCAGGATGGACAGGGCTTGGAGCAACCTGGTCTAGTGAAAGGTTGGAGGGTAGAACAGATGATCTTTAAGGTCCCTTCCAAACCTTTCTATGATTCTATGATTCACCTCAGGTAAAATAGCAGTATTTCTTGCTCCACTAAGAAATTTAATTTTGCCATTGCAAAGGTTGGGGTTTTGTTTTGTTTTGTTTTGTTTTGTTTTGTTTTGTTTTGTTTTTTAAGCAGCTGCCAAAGCTGAATAGTGATGGGTTTGTGTCCAGTGAAGAACAAACTTGGACTGAATGGAACAGCTGCACAAAGATGTTCAACATAATAGGTAATGTGAGTCTTTAAAAAAAATCCATTGCCATCAAAGCCAAAATACAAAAATCTCTTAAATATATTTGGAAAGAACAGATGGGGAAAAAATTCTTATGAGCTGTATAACAGGATCACATCAATCAGCCCAGCAGCAATCACATATAGAACCCTTTGCACGTGGGCAAAAAACATAAGCAGAACCAGACACAATCGTGATATGTCCAACTCCTCAAAAAGAAGGAGACAGTCAGGGTGAACAGCGTCTTGGGAGGCTGAGGACAGGCAGGAAGCACAGTAGTTATAGTGGTGTTTTACCTCCATAAAGCTGGAGTTTGGAAGATACAGGATAGCATAATTTCAATATATATTTTTCAACAGGTCAGTTAAAAATATAACGTTGAGCTCCCAACCAGTCCTTTTTATGTGTGGTAGAAAGAAGGTGATAATCGAGCTGTCCAAAGAATGAAGCAAAGCTTCGGTCCAGTATATTCCCCTGTGTATTTCAATGCTATTCTGCCACTAGATGTCCTGCTGACCTCACAGAGTACAGGATGAGCTGCTTTCCCTGGTGAACAGCAGAGACCAAGGTGGAAATCAAGCTGTGACAAAACCTGCTTGTAACTTTAATTCCTAGGGGATTGTTTTTGATTAATGATACTTCTTAACACAAGGAGTCATTGAGAACTTTCTCATTTGCATCCTTTTTTCAAGTGTCACATTGGGAATAAGAGTCTTGCTGTCATCCGTCACTGGTCCTATTTCAGAGCAGTTGTTTTCTACTTTGACATTTTGATTCTCTTCCACATCCCATCTCCCTGGTGGTCTCTTTGCTCCTTTCCAGGGGGTTTGTTCTCCTTGTATTTCATATGCACAAGTGCTGTAGACTAAGAGCAGCTCACCACTCTGTGTTTCCATTAGTTCTTGACAAAACTGAGAATCTTTCAACACCAAATGGCACCATCCCAATCTCACTGTTTCCCACAACAGTTCAGGACACTGTCCAAATGCAAGGAAATTCCAGGGATGCTCAGAAACCTACTGCAGGGGAGGAGCTTGGAAGAAAATATCAAGAGTTCATGTTTTAACAGGCTTCTCTCAAGATAATGGTAAGAATTAGAGAGTTTTCTCCCCTTTCCATTATTTAGCTCCATATCTCAGTAGCAATTATCAGAAAGGAAGCGCTGTACAGGATAGGTGGGGCTTTGACAAACAACTGTATGATATAAATTCTAGGACTGACAAAAATGATCAACATATTTTCTGAACAAACATGACAGCACACTCAGCTGAGGGTAATACCAGTAGCTGCCAGACAAGAAGGTGGGATCAAGAGCTTGGGCTGATCCCCAAGGCTGATATGGCATCTCAAATAACAGACCTGAGAATGGGAGGATGTGTGGGTGTCTCCTCTCTTTACCTGCTCCCACTAAGGGAAAACCTGTGCCTAAAACTGATGTGTATTTGAGTGCAAATCCCTTTTCTGCTTTCCACATTTATTCTCTTCACTTTCTTTATTGTGATTCAGGTCAGAAGCAAAACTTGGCATAGGACTGAGTACTGTTCTGAATTGCAAAGGAATACTTTCCCACTCTGTGGGTAAGGTAATGCACTGAACATCTCCACTCCTCAGTTTCACCATCTTAAAGTAGAGAATAGCAATAGTGACCCAAAGAGCTTGTGACATTTAAATGCTTGACAAGTC
Organism: Corvus kubaryi; assembly: GCF_017639235.1. NCBI lineage: Eukaryota > Metazoa > Chordata > Aves > Passeriformes > Corvidae > Corvus > Corvus kubaryi. Next base: position 317,239 of record NW_024581112.1, on the reverse strand, counting down.
CTGGGGGACAGAGATGACACTGCACTGCAGGAGCTCCTATGGCACACCAAGGAAGAAAACTAGTAAGGCTTTATGTGCAAATCGTGCTCCAGCATTGAGACATTTCCAGGCATCAAACAGTCAAACACCATAAAAAAACCCTGCCCTTAAACCTCTGATTTTATCCACAGAATTAAATGGCTTTATCTGAGCTTTTTCCCAGAGAACTGATAATGCCCTTAGCACTTAAGAGGAGTTACATGGGGATTTTTCCTTTATTTGAAGTCTGGTTGAGTCTAGCTTAATTACCTAGTTTGATCTAATTCGTCATCTAGCTCATTGACTTTCATTTAGTGGTTCTTACAACATGCTCCAAAACCTGTGGTGCCTGGACTCCTTTGATCATAGATTGAGACAGGATGTTACAGCCACAGGCATGAAGACACCAAATTGGCTCATTGCTTCATTAAATTAGAGCAAAGAGCTGGAACTCAAATGGGGATGTGACACACTTTTTCTAGTCCCTGTCAGCTCATTCTTATTCCAGACAGATGCTGATAGGCATTGTGCAGGATGTTTGAATGCTTGGTTTACTGACAGAGAAGGCCATAAGCACAATGTAAAGGGAAGAAGATATGGGACTGAGGTGTTTTTTCTTTTTTAATATCTTCCTTCTCCTCCTCATAAATAATATAACCAATTAGGTTTTCATTTTACTCTTTGCCTCTCTTTGCTTCTAGGCAACATCTTGAGCTCAGTCTGACCCCTTGACCCTCACTCCTGTGGTAAGATTGGACTAGCGTTCACTGATGAGGCTGTGGCACCATTGCTCTTTCAAGTAAATAAAACTCCCTGACTACATCCATACTAATAACCAGTGCAGGTTGCAGCTGGCTGTACAGTTAAACTTTATGCAAGGTCCCTGGAACAGTTTTGGACAGTCCCAAACAGTCCTGTAGTTGCACAGGCCAAACAGCCTTCCTGGTGATGAGAATGGATGTGACCAACCTGTTCTGTGAAGAAAAAGAGACTAATGATAAAGGTATAGAACCTTGCATCTCATCTGGCCATCAGGTGAGGGGACAGACCTTGGCAATGCCCATTTTTGCTGGACAACTGTGATGCTTAAATGCCTGCCTTAGAAGATGTTCTGATAAGATGAGCTGCAGAGGTCACAGTTTTTATGCGTTTTTTTCAGTTCTCTCACTTTGTGCATATTAAGTGTATTTAGGAACTTAATCCTAAAACTGGCAGGGGAAGAGTGAAGAAAAAGCAGAACAGTATTTATTGGATCACTTTTACTTGGGGCTGATGCTCCCAGATTTCCAAGGACACCTTGCATCTCATGACTTTGCTCAATGCATGAAGTCAAGGAGTTTGGCAGCAGGTGACCAATCAGTCACTTCTCTCTGCTTTACAACTGTCCCTAGTTCTTCATTCCAGTAGGAACCACTGAATTCAAAGTGGGAGATTGTATCCATGGTGGATGGTGAAGGCAAGGATGCAGAAAAGATTTTGAGTAAAGTTTACAAATGGCTTCTCAAATATCCTGAAATAGGTTCCTTTGGTGGTATTTCTGTTGTTTTGCCAACCAGTTCCTCCTTTGCCTTGTGAAGAGTTTGTACAGACAGACAGCTACATTTATGCTTTGTAAGTGTTCCGTTCACATTTTCTGTATTGTATTTGGGTCAAAGCAGAGATGAGATTTCCAAACTGCAAGTAACCCAATCTTTTGATAAATTGACGTGATATTGTCATAGGTTAGCAAGCATAGTCCCGGAAGGGACGTCCTTGCTAAGGGGTGCTTACAGTTTCCTCTGGGAACTGATAGAACCTATCAGCTGGCCAGTTTGAATATGGACAATTCTCTAAGCCACTTAAAGTTGTGATCACCTCTGTGATCCACATTTAAGAATAGGCAAACTCCCCCTCCAAGCTCTCTCTCGTTTCCGGCGCTGGGACAAGTGGCTGCAGGCCCCGTGTGGGGGCCAGCGGGCCCGGCCAGGCCCTGCTTGGGCCAGGCCGGGCCGGGCCACGGCCATCCGGGAGCCATGGACCTGTTCCAGCCGTGGAACCCCCCCCACTGCCTTGCCGTGGGCAGCCGGAGCGGCTCGGCTCTCCCCCCTCTCCACTGCGATAAGAAAAATTCAACATTCCAGCTGCAAAGCTGCAAGGCCGAGGTGAGATTAACCCTTTTATTGCTGTGAAGAGCTGAAAACCTGAGGGAAGAGAGAGAGGAGATGCTTAAAGCTGAAATTCTGTTGTGAAGCTATGATATATCAGAGTATCCTGTTGTAATTTCATGAAGATATGGGGGGTGGAGTGTTCAACTCGTGAGCAAAAGCACCTGCGCTGAGATAGGCAGATGCTGACGCAGCTGTAATTTCATGAGAAGTTTGGACAGGGAGAGATGAACCAGATGAGGACTTTTGCTCCAAAGGGGAAAGGAGAAAACCTCAGTCCGTAGAGATGAACCAGATGAGGACTTTTGCTCCAAATGGGAAAGGAGAAAACCTCAGTTCCTAGAGATGCTCCCAGAGATAGTCCTAAAGATGAAGATGATGAAGACCCTTTGCTCCCAGGGAAGGAGAAGGGCCTCTGTTTTTGTTTCTGAACGGCTCAACCTTAAAATTGTACCCCAAAAAACTTCAAGAGTGGACCCTCGAAAGCAGTTGCGGGAAAAGCTGCAAGTCGGGGGAAAGGACTCACACGCAGGCAGAGAGACTCCTCTTCCTAAATGGACTGAACAATATTTGGAAGTGGGCGGCTGTCTCGTTGTGATAATGTTTTCATAGCATGAGCAAGAAGAGACTTCTCTTTCTAAATGGACTGAACAAGGTTATTATGGAAGTGGTAAACAGACTGAACATCTTAAGGGTTGTCTTTTCACATTGTCAGTGGGAGAAGGGAGGAAGGTGGGGGGAGGAGGAGAGTTCTGAAGGTGGTATAATTTTTTTCCTTCTTCTTTTAGGTCTGTTAATAAACTTCTTTATATTCTTTCAAGTTTGGTGCCTGTTTTGCATTTCTCCTAATTCTTATCTCACAGCAGATAAACAGTAATGAGTATTTTGGACCAAACTACTACACTAAATTGGTGTTTCCGCCCGGGAACAAACCGAACCCGCGACAGATATAAAGAACTTACCTGGTGAATCCTGGGACAGCATTTCCAAATGAAGTGGGTAAAATGTCTTTCCCAAAGCTGAATTTTGTTTCTCTAAGAGCAGCTGTGACCCCCAGCCAGCTCTAACATGGCATCAGAGTCCAGCATTCAGCTCCCCCTGAACAGCAGTGCTTGTTGAAGCCAGGTACGTACCAGGAGAAAAAGAAAGGACCCCGACATCAGACAGATGGGGAGCTGCAAGAGCAAATCCAGAGGAGACCATGAAGATGCTCTGAGAACTGGAGCCCCTCTGCTCTGGAGGCAGGCTGGGAGAGCTGGGGGTGTTCAGCCTGGAGAAGGGAAAGCTCCAGGCAGACCTTAGAGCCCCTGTCAGTGCCTAAAGGGGCTCCAGGAGAGCTGGAGAGGGACTTTGGACAAAGGCCTGGAGGGACAGGGCAAGGGGGAATGGCTTCCCACTGCCAGAGGCAGGGTTAGGTGGGATATTGGGAAGAAATTCCTTGCTGCGAGGGTGGTGAGGCACAGGTTTCCTAGAGAGGCTGTGGCTGCCATTTCCCTGGAAGTGTTCAAGGCCAGGCTGGATGTGGCTTGTAACAACCTGGTCTAGTGGAAGGTGTCCCTGCCCATAGCAGGGGGTGGAACTGGATGAGCTTTTAAGGTTCCTTCCAAACCAAACAATTCTGGGATTCTGTGATTCTATAACAGGCAAAGGGAATAAGGAAGATGAGGCAGAACAATAATCAAAATGGCTCTGAGCCCATTGCTGCAAATTGCATCTTCTCCCAAAGCCTTCTTTATAAACCAATACTGGAGTTGAGGACAGGGAGGGGAAATTTGAAAAATAGTTGCTGCATTTAGATTTAGGATACATCAGATTTCCATCTGCTTGCACTATAGATGTGTTTTATGATGCTAAGAACTACCCATGCCAAGGGTCAGTGATATGCAGACACACAGTGTGCATGACATTGTCATAAATTAACAGTGATCATTATTGTTATCTCACTGCAGACAAGGGCTAGTGCTGGATAACTGAGGCAAAGGGAAGTCATCCATGGAAATGCAATCTGCGTGGCTGAACAGGGTTAAGGAGGAGACAGCAGGAGGAACAAGTGAGGCATTCCCAGAAGAGGGTCACAGGACTTTGCTGGGTAGCTGGCTTGGGGTGGATTTGCTTAACCCTGGTGATACTCTTCTCTCCCTTTTACTGTGGGAGACCACTAGGTGACTACCTTGTGCTGGACTTAAGTAGGTGAAAACTACTCCCACCACATCTCTTACAGAGGAAAAACTGGGAAATTCCAGGCATGAATGTCCAACTGACAGCTTGTAAGATACACAGCTAACAATCAGCTTCAAGTGTGAAGGGTGAGAATAGAAGGCTAAAAGAAGGGCTGCCTGGGGTACCAAACCAGAGAGATTATTTCAAGTGGATAAAAGGAAAAGGAAACTGTAGGTGCTTTGGGGTTCAGTCTGGACTGGGCGTAGACGGTCGGAGACGGTGACGGACGGTTGGGAGATCTCTGAAGTCAGATCTTGGAACATGCGGTTTATTGCAAAGGGCGTAGGTATAGGGGCACTGCTCAGAGCTGCAGCTGGCAGCTCTGAGCAGGCCCAAGAGAGCAAGAGAGTAAGCGGGTAAGTAATGAGAGAGAGAGCAAGAGGAATGAGAGTGAAAAAGAAGTAGTAAGAGTGTGTAAGAGTGGAATGGTGAAGTCTTGGTTACAATACAATAAATCATCTTCTGTACTGAATATTCTAATTGTCACTAACCAATCTAATACAAGATACAAATCCTATAGCATTTACATACAGCCTATAAGAGTTCTTATATTACCATAGAGTGTTACATCTTAACTTCTAAAAACTACTCTTTGGACCCCTTCTGCTGAGCTAGTAGGGTCTGCTCTGACCCTTGGACCTGCCTGCAAGCAGAGGGTATTGTTCAATCAAGAGGGGATTACCTTCAGTCGGCCATACCATTGTTTTCCAGTTGTTCAGTAACTAAGATTTGGTAATTCAAAGGTGGCTTTCATTTCGATGTCGCTTATAGTTTTCATATTCCCAAAATCTTTTGTGAGGCAATCATATTTATGAGGCTTTCCTGTTTCATCTTCCCCAACAGGAAACAGAACCTGATAATTTGGGACAGCCCTTCTCCAGGATGGGATCTGCTGGGCTGCGAGCTCACAACTGCTGGGAGGCAGCAGGAGCCACAGGAACTGGATGTGTGTGTGCTCTAAGGAACAGTCCCAAAACAGGCAGGAGAGAACGGTGCCCAAGGTCATCTCCAGCTCTTAGTTTGTTTTAGAAGAGTAATAGTTCCTTTGGAGATTATTTGGAGTGTTGTCAAAGTAATGCAGTAAGCCATGGAGCAAATCCTCACCTGGCCTTACTAAAGGAGGTGATTTCACTACAGTAAATACATGAGTCACACTATGAACTCTCACCTCTGGACTCCGACTTTGGGAACCATGAGGTGGCGCAGTTACCCTGGATGTCAGATCACAGCTGGCTACACACTGGCTAGGTATCTTCCCAAAATATGTGCCCACTCCCCAGCTGTGTAACTACAACCACATGTTAAGGAGCTGCTGCTTTATACATGGTTTAGCTGCATCACCTAACCCCTCTTATGTTTTGCCTTCAAGGGGGTCAGTGAGGTACTGTGGACGAAGAAAGCACAATCAAGCATGTTGTGCTCATGTCAGCAACTGCACCACTTGCAGAGATCTCTTTCCTCTCTTTTTCTTAAATAGAACCTAAAATAAAATAAACTACCTTCAAATGTGTTTTATGTTTCTCCCCTGGAAAGCACTACATCACTTGTTTTATTAGTGAGGCAGCAGGATGCAAACTAACAGACACAGACCACGTGGCAGATGGTGGTGGTGGCTACCCTCCCTCTGCATGCCTCATCTCCACTAGTGGGAAGAAAAGGTTGGAGAGCTGTCTCCTGTTTGTGAGTAGTGTTCTTTGCTCTCTGTCTTTGGGTTCCTTCTGGGCTTGCAAAGGTGTGGTAGGTCCAGGGCCCTAGCTGATTTCCAGGGAAGGGGAATGCATTGAATACCCTCAGGTTCCCCGTTGGTTTGAAATGGAGCTGTTTTTTTTCTTGCTTCCTCTTCCCAGTGATTGGAATGCTTTGCTGTGTTATCACAGATTGCCCCAGAGGGGGTGCATTCCAGTGAAAAATCTGCATCTGCTCATGAACTGGGACACTGCACATGCGGAGAGGACAACTTGAATCCTGTGTTCCACATGAGCTCCATCCTGTGATTAAAAATGATTTGAGATACAAGCATTTGGGATACAAGAGCATTTCCACCCTAGGAAGCCATATTTGCTCATGCAATGGCTGCAACTTCACTCAGCCTAGAGTTTGCCTTGCTGTGGTGAAGCTGAGGCAGATGGATCCTCTCCTTCTCCTGGCAGTCAGCATGGCCACTGTGCAGTTTTACATGCACAGGTGCTGTGTGGTGCCACGCAAGCACCATGACGGAAACATGCTCTGCCAGGAAGTTGTGGTATTCCTTCCCTAGAGCATCACAGATCTCAGGCGTGATATGATTTTAACTCACCCTCCTGCTTCACAGGCATGTTTTGCTTTGTCTATAAATGCCCTTCCAGCACTGTTGGGCACTGATTCTTATCGCCTGTACACTTGAGCGATCAAAACAGCCACTAAAAGGCACCTCTAGACTCTGCTGTGTGGCCTGCCTGTTCTGGTCACATTCCAGCACAGGAGAGGAGCTCCTCTCTTGGCCAAAAGTGCAGATCTCCAGAATATGACACAGACCACTGCTGTCCGTAACAGCCAGTGGGTGCAGATGCTGCCTTTGGCTCCACATGCCCCATGTAGAGCAAGGCCCAGAGGGGCCACTTTTCTGGGAATGTCCATCTCTGCTGAAGTGCTTTGCAGTGGCCTTCCAAGCTCAGTACAGTGGTCACCATATCTCATCTCAAGCAGCACCAGCTTTTTGGCAAGGGTTAGACCACAAAAGTCCTTTCATGACAATGCTTCACTTGACAAGTATTGCACTGAAGCCACCACCTAAGCCATGAATCTAGCATTCCTCTGGGCACCGCAGAAGTCCAACTAAATCTGTGTGAGATCTGAATCTCCCTTCAGAGGTGCCTTCCTCCACTCACCAGGTGCCCAGAGCTCCTGAAAGAACATGCTTCAAGGTGCAGTTAATTGTATTTAACATTTTCTTCACCTTCCAAAATTACTTCCCACCTTCCTCAGCAATTCATGTGATGCTGGTTCCAGGACCAGTTACCCAAACCCTAGCAGGTCTCCCACTTGGGGAGGCTGAGATATGGAGATATGATGCCTCCAGTCCCCCATTTCATCTCTGGCCTTGGGACAGTGCGTTGGGATCAAGGATGGGGGCAACTGCTACAGCAGGGACCTGACCACCCTTGACACCTCTGTCTGGGGTGCACTCAACCTGCCCCCAGCATCCCTGATGCCTGACCCAGGCACCATGTCTGCTTTTGCTATCAGCTCCTGGTTGTGAGATGAGCCCTGCAAACCTACACATTCCTCCTTGCTTACACATCACAAGCTTTATTTGTTTTAATCAAAGGGGGACCTGATAATTATTAACATATTTAATTATTTTTACTCTGAGTCACTAAGCTCAGGCATGGAGTGATCACAAGGATTGCTTTACTGCACAGACCCAGCCCTGGAGCATTTGCACCACCAAGTAATCATTCTTTGCAGACAGAGCTCCCATTGATGCTGGTCTCACACCCTGCCTTTCCTTCCAGTTTAAGCTGCTTTTTGGTTTGCTCAGAAGTGCTGGCCTCCACAGGAGTAAAACTGGGCACATTCAGACAATTTTCAGGGCTAAAGCTTTGCATGCTGAGGTTGCTTACTCTGGGACAGCACTGGCAGGGAATGATGTTCATCTGAGCTGTGCTCCAGCCCTGCACCTCAGGGCATGTTAGTCCATCTGCTCTCCCCAAAAACTGCATCACCCCATCCAGGACCTCCCCTCCCAGGCTTGCCAGCAAGTTGCATGGCCTCCCACCAGCAATCAGAGCAGACTGCAATTAGTGGTGTTTGTCTGAGGAAAATCATAACTCTGTACTTCCACATGATTTATGAGGTTCTCCAGCTTGGGCTGGCCCATGAGTTGCAATCATTCCTAGCCTCAGCAGTTCATGGTGAGGCTACCTGGAACTGTCTGTGTGGTTTTCTCCTTTGTTGTCCATCAGAGCTTTGGAGGGAGGTTCTGCCCTTGGAAAATACCCACCATCAGTCTGTAAAGTCTGGGCTGTTTGGATGGGGACCAGACCCATGTATCTGGGGTGCCTTTGCACTGGGGTGCATCTACATCATCCTGAGTAAGCTTGGTTCCTGCTGACTCCTGTGTGACTTGGGACTTTTTCTGTAAAATATGACAGGGCCCTGTGATCATGGATTTGCATTTGGACAATGCTCTCGGGTACATGGTGTGACTCTTTGGGATGGTGCTATACAGGGCTGGGAGTTGGACTTGATGGTCCTTGTTTGCTCCCTTCCAACTCAGCTTATTCTATGATCCGTGATTCTGTGATCCCATGGGCCTGCCTTGGTTCTGAGCATTCAGGAGAATTATTGTGGCTTGTGAACAATAATTACTTTAATTCTCTGTCCCACCAGTGATGTGAGATTGCATCACCCAAATCTGTAGGTACAAGAAAATTGTGGAGGGTCTCAAGGATGCACAGAAGAGGCCTTGGCAGGGCTGGGAATTGAGAAAAAACCCTGCAGACTCATACAGAAGATGCTGGCTCTTGCTGAAATACTGATTTAAGAATAAGTTTTTGGTTAAATATACACATAAATATTTATAGAGAGAGAAAAGAAGAGGTGGAAAGAAATAAGTTTCACAACCCAAAACCTTAACAATTTTAAACAAATTAAATCTTTAATGAGAACCAGAACACTGATGGTACTTTATACAAGATAAAGGTCAGTCTCTGCTTTCCCTTGAGGAAAAAGATTGGAAAACAGTGATCAGGCTGTTCCTGCTAAGGTTGGGCTCTTGCTCAGAAAGCCCCTTTTTTTTAAATTTGCATTTTTGTTAGCTCTAGTAATAGCAGCACTTCTTTTGTCTTGGCTGATTTTACTGCAGACTCCAGGAAACAGAGCTGGTGTCCTGGCATGTAAAGGCTTGTCCCTGTCAAAGTCTCTTTCTAATCTTGATCAGGAATTTGGGTGGGCAGCGATCACCCCAAAGTCCTTGTATTTTTGTTGTTGTATTGTTGCTCTAAATTTTTCTTGTGTGTCTTGAAGCAGTCCCCAAAAGCCACAGGGCCACAAGCTGCTCATGACACTCTGTAAGCACAAGATGCAGGGGAGAGGGCAGAAGATGCGCTTGGAGCTGATTTTAGCTCCAAGCTAAAATCACCTTAAGTACAGCCTGACCCCTATGATGGCCATGTAGCACTTCTTGCCAAGAACCATTCCAGCCTCACACCTGCTTTCTTGAGATAGACACAGTGGAGAAAAAGCAAATATTTAAGTGTGGGGTGAATTCCCAAGCTCAGCTCCATCTTTATCCAGTCCAGGGAAGAGTTTGGCTTGTGAATATAATGGGACTCCTCTTGTTTAGAGATGCTGCAAGATGAAGTGACAAATGGGAGAGTGGTGCCCAGTTGCACTTATGGATGCTGCCATCAAGGAAGGAGCAACTTGCCCTAAGTGGCAGATGACAGTAGCTGGAAAGTGCCATGGGAGGCTGGAGAGATGCTTGGGAAGAAACACCCAGTAAGCCAAAAGTGAAGAGGTGGGAAGAAACATCATCTGTTTGCTTCAGTTGCAGCAGCTGAGCATCCTCTCAGGACGTCAGGATTTCAAAATCTCTGCAGTAGTTGAGCCTGGGTTATTTCAATCCAGATGGGCTGCCTGAGCTATTTCCCAGCTTGCGTAAGTGACTGTTCTGGCAAAATGAAATGAAAGAGCATGAGTGGTGGTTCTCTCAATGCTGCTGCTGCTGAGAGCTGTACCAACACTGCATCCTCCACCCACCACTGCTCCCCATCCCCTCCACAAACAACCAGACAAAGTTCCTTTATTACATAGCCAGAGCACGGAGGGGGAAAAAAACAGAGCAAATAAAGCCAAGACAATATTAAGGCAGAGAAAACCACAAAAATAAATGCCTGCAATCCCAGCAGTGCTAAACCTATCTGCTGACTTCCCTTCCAAAAGCAATCTTGACCTGACCCAGGTGGGAAAATGCATGTAGTTGTAATCACCCCATCATGAAAACGCAAAAGGAGGTATATATCTGAGCATTTGATTGCAGAGCTTGGCACAAGATTAATTCCCCTCTACAAAATAACAAAGCCAAGATGCTGCAGGTAACAGGCCAAAAAGTCTGGGAGTTTTGCTCCCTGCAAGTAAGTTTTGGCACAGTAGCTACTTCACACCCAATTAATTACTTCACCACCAGATTATACTTGCAGGCTCCAATAGAAGTGATAATAGGAGCCAATTAAATTAATTTATATTTACTTTGTAAGCATATTTTCCTTTGGTAAATCTTTGCTTTAATTTGACAGATTGGACTCCGGGATTTTGTTTTTATTAAGAGATACAACCCTAAAACGAGAGGATGAAATCCAAACCTGTAAAGCTAAGAAATCCTTCCCTTTCAGGTCCAAAACCATGCACAACATGCAGTTTAAAAAAACCAAACCAGAATGTATGCACATCCTGGACTAATAAAAACATACTATGAAATATGTGGTAAAGTGCCAGCATGTCTTGCTGGAAGTACATGAGCATGAGCTGGGTTGGAGCTGGTGGTTGACACAATGTTCATGCCAGAGCTTGAAACAGAGATAACCTTTGGTGTTGCAGTGGGCAGGCTGACGAAACAGCTTGCATGGGAGAGAGCCATGGTTTGATGTCATCTGCTGTCAAGGAACTGGCTTGCTAAATGCAGCGGCTTAAAATGGGATGGTCCCAGTTTACGCCATTATATTTTGGCATAAATCATAAATGGTTAAATACTTTTGTGTTCCAGTAGCACTGTCTGCTTCTTTTTTACCCAGTTTGACTGTTTCTACAGCACATACATCTAAAAATAGCTGAAGGCCATTGTGTCTTTTGTGAGCTCCATGCAGTGACTCAGAAGTGAAAGGCTTATAAACCATTGTATTACCTAATCCACATCTCAGGGAACAGCCCTAATAAAGTATAGCGCCAATCAACTAAAGGAGAGGAGGGGAGTGGCCTGCCATAGACAGAGAAAACCATGAAAGCAGACCTGTGCCCCAGCGTGGGATGCTGTAGGTTTTTATACCTGTTAGCCTTCCCTGTCTCACTGGCAGTCCTTCCTTCCTTTCCTTTTCCCCTCCAGCACTGTCCTCACAAGCCTCGGAGGGTTCACGAAGTCCTTCTTGTCATCCAGTCAAACTGTTCCTGAAATGTTCCTTGCCTCACCTCGTCTTGCCTCCCCTCTCATCTATCACTAGCAAAACCATACTTGGAAAACCAAACCTGGGCAACTGCCAGATCCCTCCACTGCTGCTGCAGGACAGGCTGATCTGGTGTTTTCTAACAAGTTCCAAGCAACAAACTAGAATTGCAGTATGAACCATGTCATCCCTTGCTAAAAGCCTCCATTGAAGTTGTCAGACTCTTTATGGGGACTTCAACTGACGGCATCAAATTATGAACGTTAAATGTAGCAGAGCTAGGGATGCCCAAGATGATAGTGTGGCTCTGTGACTAAGAGATCAGGAGAGAAATTGATTTGCACTGATAATGGTGGCCTGGACACGTGCAAGATGGGACCAAATGCTGTCCTCATGGACTCTCAGTTTTACTTCATGAGGAGGAGCTAGGCAGAAGCCTCTGCCTTCCTCTGAGCTGGCAGGAATGGGGGGACACAATGGGAAAAATCTGCCCCTTTCTTTTCCTGAGGGGTGAAAGAAAGCTCACTAAAGTTGCCAAAGACACTTTGTGGACACTTTAATGCCTTTACAAAGCCACTGAAAATCTACTATTTCCAATGTTGCTGTTTTCTCAGTCTAGCATAGTGTGTGGCTTTTATAGTCATAGAATTGCTACTCAGTTTTGACCCTCTGGATGGTGATTTATGGATTCTGTAATAAAGGTTAAACCCTCTTCCTCTCCTTGTTAGTTAGCACTGTTTTACACACTTCACACAGATCAGTGCCATAGCACTTGGAAGAGTTTTTTCGCCAAAGTCCCATAAAATCCAATTTTCTCTTCATTTTGGATCTCCCATGCTTGAAGTCAGAGAGATGTGTGGCAATCTCTTCTTAGCAGACCCACAAACAGAAAGTGGAAAAGGATGAAAAAAAAGGATCTGCAGGACAGCACAATGACACGTCTCTGGTGTATCCAGTGAGACAGTAACATTAGGCTGTCACAAAGTGCTGGATAGATCCCTGTTTTCTTTGCCCATGCAAAGGTATGTTGCTCACTCTACAGAATACTTGGGAAGATAGAGATCATATCATAGACTATCCTCAGTTGGAAGGAACCCACGAGGATCATTGAATCCACCTCCTGGCCCTGCAGAGGACACCCCAAGAATCACAACACATGCATTTGTCAGGTTGGCAACCTTTTTTGCTCCCCTCCAGTGCTGCAAAAACCCTCCCAAACCAAGGAAATAACACCACTGCGTTAAGTGAAGGACATGCTTTATTTTCGCAGTCTACTTCCCCAGGCCTATTTGAACTGATTTCTCTTTCTGACTAATTGTTTTCTGTTTGAGGTGTCAGCTCGCTTTCTGCTGGTGACTGTGATGCAGAAGCTCCTGGGAACAGTCTCTTTGGCATTAGCTGCTGTATTCCCACAGGGCTGGGCTGTAGATGGGGTCAGATGCTGGAAGCCAGAGCTGGGCCCTGAGCAAAAGGCACCAATACTGATCTGGGCATCCCATGACCCATCTGTCGGTGACCTGTGATAGAGGAAGCTGTTGCAGGTGGTCAGTGTCCTGAATCTAGAGGAAGACTCCTACATTAGGTTCCTCATCCACAGTGAGACATTTTGATGCTTTACCACCACACCCCATGAACCATTGTTATACTTGGCTTATTCTTCCACCAGATGTAGGTTTTCTGTTTTAAAGCAGAACTTAAAAATGAAAACTATGCAAGGAGCAATTTACAGGCTGTGTTACCACTGGGCCAGGAAGTGAGGGCCTGAAGAGCTGAACTTAGTCTGCACAAATACTTGAGTTCTGCTTTTCACCCTCCATGAACTACATCGGATTGATTGTGCACAGCCTCTGTGCACTCTTATCTACTGCAGTTGAATTTGGACATCCTTTAGAGTAGGAGATGAGATCTAGCCAGGCTGTGCCAGAAGAATTCCAGAAGTGAAACTGTATGAGCCACCATTTGCTGGGACATGCTCAGCAAGCCATGAGGATATCACATTACCATATCTGTGCCCTCAACCCTTCTCCATCCTTACTGGAAACCTCTTGTGAGCCCTAAATGAGCTCCTTCTTCTGTCTCCCTCAGAAAACTAGTTTCTGCTGAATCAGGGGGAGGAGAGGGAGCAGAGGTTAAATGATTTGCTAAGAAGCTGTTTGTTAAAAGCAATGCATACAGCTTGCTCAACACTTATTGTGCCTACCAAAGCAGCATAAGATATAAGACTATTGATAAAGAGAAGGAATCTCGACCAAAGATCCTGTTCTCGAACCTAAAACTAACTTAAACCAGCCTTGAAGTTTGGACTTGGGCCAGGGACATAAAGAGCATGTGCAGGGAAGCAAGGTGAAAAGCTCAGAATCAGGAAGACACTTTACTTCATGTGAGGAGGACTCTTACTTCATCTCGGAGATCCCTGCCCACGACCACCAGACAACACTGCGCAAGCGCAACGCGGATGTAAATGACTTTTGGGCTCATTGTAATACGAGGTGAGGCGGGGCTAGGCAATGAATATGTATAGGCATATTGGGAAACTTAATGAATATGGAACTTGTAACCCGATAAATACCACGCTGAATGCAGCCATCCACACGCATGACTTTGGAGGAACTATCCCCCATGCGTCCCAGCGCTGGAATAAACATACCTACTTTACTACTTATTCCAGTAGTGGAATCTTTTCCGCCTATCACTGCCTTAATAATTTTAGGAGAGGAGTGATCTTATCAAAAAACATGAACATTTTAACACTGTCAAATGTCCCCACCAGATAGAGAAATTAAACTCCTAGGTAGTTTGAATTCTTGTCTTTTCACCCCTCACCCTTTTCCCTCGTGCATTGACTGCATTAACAAAAGTCTACTTTGTAAGTTGTCCAAGCTATTGTTACGTCAACCTATTTTGAAAGGCCCTTCAAAAACTGAAAAGTCACAAAAAGTTTCAAAAGCTTGGAAAAAAAAATCTCACGCTAGATCTTCACCTGCTTCACTTACCAAGGAAAAGGCACAAGGAGGCTCAGAAAGGGTGGAAGTTCATCCTCCGGAGAAAAGACCCAGAGGAAACAGAGCCTTGTTGTCTATCAGAGGTCCATGGCTGAAACCTAAAAGCAGGCATATTTCATTTCAAAAAGAGCTTTCATGGTGGGAATGATTAGGTGTTGAGACAAAATACCAATGAAAGTAATAGAGTGTTCCTCTTCAGATATTTTCAAATTGTGAGCAGATGCCTGTTGGAACACAGGTTTCAGTCAAGCACAAGTTATTGGGTTCCTTATTGGAGTATGCAATTTTATGGTCCATATTATATGGAGCTCAGAATAGATGATCTTATGGCCCACTGTGACTTTAAAACCTAAGAAATAGGTAGTTCTGGATCAAAAGGAGCCAGGTTTCCTCTGGATCTGTATCTTGAGGCTGACTAACTCTGCTGCCTAAGAAGACACAAAATCCAACTGAAGGCTTTCTCATTTTATAGCTGTGCTTTTAAAAAAGCAGACTCTATTTTCAAGTTGTATTTGTCTGGCTTCAAAAGTGGTTATGGGTCTGCCTCTCTCTGCTTTGACTTGACTAGAAAGCCTTGCTGTCAGGGGGATACCAAGCAAAGCCTTTCTGTCCTCTAATCTCCTGCAAGAGTGGTTGAGCTTGGCTGATAAGAGTCGGATGCTGTTACAGTGGGAATGGACAGACATGAGCACGCACACACTCTCACAGTCTGACAGAAAGAAGTTTGCAGTAGCTTCCTTTCTCCACACTAAAAACAGAGAATGATGTAAGTTAACATTAAAGGAAAATTTTTCTCTTCAGATGGAGGCTTTTTGAATACATTGCTTGTCAAAGCAGTTGCCTCTGATAGCAATCAGATGGCCCTGAAGATCTTGTCATGTTAGGATTATATACTAAATATTCATGTTAGCCTGACCTTATTTATTCTTGTAAAACATTTGTAAAATGTGAGAGCCAGTCAGTGCAGAAATCTGGTCCCTACTCAATTTTCATGAGAGGTTGGCAGCTCACCCTCTGTAAGTAAAACCTAAAGTGGAATTCATTGTCTACATCATCTAACCCAGTTAGGATTCAATTAAGAGCATTTCTGGGCTGCATTTTAGGAGTTAGTGCCTGTCAAGATTTTACTTTGGGTTAAACCTTCCTGTCTCCAAGTCATGCTGTGTGGAAAAGATTCCCTCTTTGAAGGAATCCATCTTCCCTATCTTTCGCCCCACACCCATGAGGGTGAGCTTGGTATGTAGCAATAACAATTTGTCAGGATGGCAAGTTCAAAGCTTCTAACCTACTGCCAGTGTGAAGCCCAAGAGTGAGGTCAGGACTAATCTCAGACTTCTGACCTTCCGGTCACATCCACCATTACTGGAACAGAGGACAGAAGTGGAAGAGCTTATTTTGAACAGTTTTAGATTTCAGGTGAGGTCAACAAAAGATTTTCCCAGATGGAAGAAATCAAGAGGATTATATGGCACATATTAGGGAAGATGAAAGGCATCGTGTAAAACAATCTCCTCCTTAGCCTAGAAAGGAAAGTCTAACTACCAGGGTGACCTTCTGGTAATGGCAAATAAGCCCAAACCATCAGAAAACATAGCAGAAACTAGGCACTGTCCTGGAAAAAGCAATGAAAAAAATTCGGAGTGACACTGCTGGGACTTGCAAAAGCTCCCAGACAGAGTATGCTCCAATCTCTTAAACCAGTGGGATTTAGATAATCCCATGAGGCATCTTTTTGCATTTTGAGCGGCATGAATATCTTGGTAACCCCACTGCGGGAGCTTGATTTGCCACATTTTGAAAAACTTTGAAAAATAAGGGTTATGTGGAAATTAAAAATATTTGGGCACTTCACCCAGAAGAACCACACTGAAGGACATCTATGCAGCATCCAGCCCAATTCCAGCTCAATAGCCACCAACAGACCTGGTATCACCACATCATTTTGCAGAGATGTGCCAGATACATGGGCTTGGGAATTAAAACCAGATTTCCTGACTACCAGATCTGAGCTGTTGATTAAATGGAAAAACCATCAAAAAATAGATTTCCATTTCTGAAATCACCTTTTGGGAAAATGATAGGATTTTTTGTGATATGAATTTTTCTTTAGAGGGAAGAAGAGAAACCCCATAGAGACGTGACTGGAGTCTTCCCCTCTCCAGTTTCTCCTATATGCCCTCTTGTAGCTTCTCTTATACCTGGATTTGCCTCAATGATGTCCTGGAGGAACAGGAGCACTAATGAGTCCTTTGCTGGGGATACACCATTTGGACTGGCAATGAGATGTGTTAGCATCCAAGGCTGTATTTCATCTGTTCACAAGATTGCATCAGTAGAAGACTGATGATAAGTTACACAGAAGAGAAACCAATGCTGCCTTTTTAAGAATAATACAGAAGTTTTGCTAATCTGAGATGACAGATATGTGAACACTGGTGGACACACAGATCTCATGGGCACTAGGAAGGAAATCCAGCCCCAAAGGGTATTTGTTGCTCTATCCAATGCACTCTGAAAGGTCTTGTACAAGAGATCTTGTTTTCTATTCCTTGGACACTTTCGTTAGTGTTTTGGAAAAGACAAGTAACAGGAGATGATGCTGTCAATCTCTGTGCACGGGATTTTATCTGGGTTATTTTATCTGGGCTATTTTCAGCTCAGAGTGGATAACTGTACTGTATGGGATTACCATGTATGTGTTGCATTTATTAGTATAAATATAAATGTTGTTACAGGCATAAATCGAATTCAAATTTAGACTTTTCCATGTAAATTCAAATGTATATCTGCCTAAACCGCTCTCTTACATATGTTAGAAGCCGCTCCTGGAGAGAAAGGGTCCTGGCTCTCTCACAAATGCCTGCTTGATACCCACCTCCAGGGCCAAGGACCCCAAAAACCTTGCTTCAGTACCATCAAGTTGCACACCTGCACCCACAAGCTCCCAAACTCGAGTCAATCAGGCCAGAATAGCCTCGCTTACCGGCCGTGTAGCATCTTTTCACAGACTTCAGAGACTGTCAAATGACAGGGATTCAGTGATGATCTCGGGCTCCAGCTCCTCTGCTGGTGGTGAGGGCCCTAGTACCTGGTCATTTTTAACCGGACATACTGATTTGGTTTTATACTTCCTCCTCTGCACAGGGGTGACTGCTGCTGGCTGTGATTGTCCTTGTGGTTCAGCTGGAACCTGGATGGTTGTAACATCTGTTGGTTCCATGGCTGCACTATCCACCTTTCCCTCTAACTGCATGTGGTACTGCCGGGCAGTATCTATGGCCTCTGTAGTAGGTTTCTGGGCAGCATTTCTAGTCTCTGGAGCGGATTTTAAGTCAACCTCATCCTGTTTTTAAATGCTGAATGGACTGTATTGAATAAACTTAGCAAAAACATCAGCAAGAATATTGTATCTTTAGCATTTAGAGGGAATTTAAACCCTTCAAAAGCTGTTGTGGTAGGCCTGAAGAAGTGTTGGGAAAAACACCCCTCTGCATTCCTTCCCCACAATAGGTCCCATTATTACTGAAACCCCAGGGATATGAACTTAGTGCACACAGCTATCTAACTATCACAGTCTAATTCAAAAAGGGGTTTGCAAGCACTGAATTCCTCACCCAATCAACTCATTCTACAAACTTGGTAACAGTGGCCTTAGTTGTAGGGCCCATGTTTAGATAATGACTTACAAATAGAAAAAACGCAACCAGGATCATATGCCAACTGAATCGAAGTAAGCTGGCCCACATGGTGATGCCTAATAAAGTTTCTATATCCAATACACAAATGGGTCACCAAAGAACTGTTATTCTCTTTTCATCCTTTCCTCTCGAAGCCGCACATTGGGTGCCAATTAATGTCTTGGCTTAAAACAGAAATGTCTCCCAAGCAAGGCAGGAACCTTTCTGGAAGGAAAAAGAAGATTCCTCCCTCTAAATTATTATAACTCTGAAAATTATGGGGCTTCCAGGCCAATATGTAGGAAAAGGAATAACAGTTCTTTTCTATAAAATATACAGATATCTGAACAGAACAAACAACATAACAGTAACAGAAGTTTCCCCCTCACTAAGCAGTGCCTCGCTTCCCCTTGGCGTAATTACGACCACGGCCGGCAGCGGGTGCAGCCTCCCTCCCCCTGCAGTCGGCAGGGGGCGCTCTGGTGCGAGCTCGGGGCCTCCCCGCAGTGGCGGGGCCGCTTCCCGGGCGCGCGCGCGGCCTCCGTGGGTCGCAGCCGGCGCCGCAGCCGGGTCGGTGTCTCTTGCCTGCAGCGGCCTTGCAAGCAGGCGGCAGGGAGAGCTCCACAGCAGTGCCAAGCAGCTGCGCAGGAGAAGCCCATGGCAAAAACCGCCTCCGCTCTCAACTGGGAGAGGATTGCCCACCCCCATCTAAGAACTGCCAGACCCCCGTTCCGCCCTCCCCCAAATCGTTACAGTGGTATATACCGCAGCGATTGGCTACTCCTTTTGTTTCTTAACCACTGTCTATTAACCTAGAAAGCCACCCCTTCCCCCCTTTCCAGCGTCTCCCTGACGTCAATGGGAAGAAATCCCCCGAGAAACCTAACACACATCAGTATCATAGCCAGCATTGTACTTAATTCAAGTGTTTCGTGGAGTTTTTGCAGGGTCGGGCTAGAAAATAAATTTTGTTACAGATAGAATGAGACGTGAATGCTGCAGACATCTCCCAGATCATCCCTGTGAAATCCGATTTGAGCACCTTTTCCCCTGATTTCTGGTGGAGCAGCCTCCAGATAGGAGAAAGGTGTGATGCCTCTTGCATGAAAATTACCATCAATCAGCAAGGAGCATCTCATGTGGTTTGTGTACAACTCCTGCACTAATCAAGGTGTTCTCCTGGATAGATGAGCCCACCATGTCTCAGGCAGATGACCACTGGACTTCCAAATGAGCAAGATAAGCAGCGTATTTTCAATTGCAATCCAAAGAACTTTCAGTCTGCTGTAGAAATGACTATAAATTATAGTAGAAATGAGTCTTAGCAGGAAATATGGGTTGCTGTGTCCAAAAATAGCAGCAATAGCACAGTGAAAACAAAGTAGTTGATAGCAGGGGGAGCGCTAGTCGAGCCGTGGATTTTTGACTCCTGTTTTACTCATGAGATTAAAGTTGGAATATTGACAGAGTGAGGAATGCTTTACCATTGGGAGCAGCTTGATGGACAGCAGCATCAGGGAGGATGGACATTCCTTTGAGACATTGCTCACTGGGCTGATCAGAGAGAGCTTCTTGCCAAAGAAATGAACACAAATCTTTGGGGACAATTCATTCTTTATACAACCCAAAGGTGTTTTTGTTTTTTTTTTTTTTTGCCTTACAACCTGTTACTTTTCTCTCCATTTCACTCCAAATGCATGGGGACCCATTTGCTGTAGGCTGTTTTGCCTGGTTGTTCTTCTTAAAGCTTTTCCCAGTGGTGGCACGCAGTTGTTTTTCTTACAGATGTGGTATTAGCTACAAAAAAGACACATAGTTTGATGTGGCAAATTCTAGTATATTACCTGAATCCATTTCTTAGGAAGACATTATGTCCTTTACGTACATGGAGTGCAGTATATGGACAGTTCCATCTCTGACTTGGGGCATCCTGTTGCATTCAAATTCACAACATTATTGTATAACAACAAGTGGTCTTTAGTGTCTCCCTGTTGCCAGGTTGTTTTTTGCCAAAATACTGTCTGCCTTTGAAATGGCAATCATAACATAATTGTGAGATAGATGGGAGAGAAGTCCTATTACAAACAATTAGTGTAAGGACATATTCTAATGAAAATCCTTGCCTAGGGAAAAACAATGTGTGATGTTCCCACAAAGCTATGACCAAAATCTTCACTTGTCCTTCTCCTTTCCCCAGTTTTTTGATCATTGACATCATTTATAATATTAATATTTTATTTATAATATTTTGTTCATGTTTGCTCAGATGAAAAGGATGACATACAATCTCCTCCATTACAAATGTTTATTTCTGGATTGATTTTTCTCAGAAAATCATTTGATCTCTTTTTAGGAAGGCAAGCAGAAAGCGATTTAGGTGTCTCTATTGAGAAAAGAAATGTGAGGTACTGAGTTGTTATGAATTAGCCTAATTTGATTTAAGGAGAACAGAGTGGAAATTAGGACCTGGCATCTTTCTTCTTCCTCAGATGTAATGGAAGATGGAAATCATAAATATTGAAAATTATCTGATATGATACAACAGAGATGCCGACAGAATTGTTCTTTAGTCATGCTGCTTATTATACATGGCTTTAATATCACAGGAAAAACCCCCTCCTACTTATTTTACTAATTTTTCAAGTTCCAGAAAATGAACCATAACTGTTGTTATTCAACCAGTTTCTCTTCATGGGAAACCTTGAGCACTTCAATCAACTTCCTTCAAGCACCATTTTTTAAATCTGCAAAAACCACAATTCTCTACCTCCGAGCAAAGTTCCAAACTTAGGAAAGATCACCTTCCCAGCTCTGAAAACATTATTTGGGGATTTTTTTTTTTTTAAATGCTGGACAATGTTTAAAATTAAAGTGCTTTGAGCAATATTATTAACAAGATGGCTCCAGAGATATCAGAGTGGGAAGTGATGCCTTTCCTGGTCTTAAAATCAGGAGTCAAACACAGTTAGAAGGGAAAAAGGGGTATTTATTTTAAGCATCCTTAGGTGCACCACGTCCAGGTGGAATGCGCTGAAATGCACACCACAATGCACACACGTGATCCATTGGGTATAGCATTATAGGTCTTACTAATTAGCATATCTATCAAAGATTCCCCAGTGAGAGGCTCGAGTGAGCCCCCTCCCCAAGGAACCTTCCCCTGGATGGTTCTATCTTAGTTTACAAAATGTGTTCTGGAGAGGACCTTGGTGTCTGGGGCATTCTGATCCCTAACTACAAAGCTTCTAAAACGTTTAGTCTCCTAGTTTGACAAGTAAGTCTAAGAATGTAGGCAAAAAACCACTAAGAATACAGAAGTTATAAAAAGGTATAACAGGGGTATAAAAGAAAAGGCAAAAAATCATCATGGCATCAGAAGGACTGGGAGACCTGTGTGCAGTACTGTGTTGTGTTAGTGTCTGCCTAACTCCAGTGATGACTCAATTTATAGAGGCAAAATTACTCATCCCATAGCAGTATGTTTGGCACAAGCATGAGGAATTCACACTTCTGTAACCAAATGCACTAGCAAGCAGCAGAAGCATTGGGAAGGCTTGTCTGAGTGATATTTGCTTGGCTTCACTTTGGCACCCATCTCCAGCTCCTGCTGAGCCCATATTAAATGGAGCAAAAAATCAAACTGTTTCATACTGATTTCAAAGGAGGCGAGTTTTCACAGCTCTCTACTCATTTCTAACAAGCTGTGCCTACAGCAAGTCCCTTCTGGGTCTGGCACAGCTGCTGTCAGCTCTTCTACCAAAAACTAGTAGCCTATGACTGACGATGTATAAAATGAAGTATTGCTCATTTTTTTTCTTGGTTTTCCTTGCTTGATGCAAAGCCCACTGTAGGTCCCTTTGTTCTCAGCAAGAATGGAGATTAATCATTTTTATAATGAAAGGCAGACTTGAAAGACCTCCTTTTGAGATGAGCTAAGGTGACTGCAGAGTGGGCTGCAGGAGTGGTGGGCAAGTGATCTGGTTTTTTTCCCCTTGCTATTTGCTTTTCTATTATGAAGGACATATTTGGGACTGTGCATGGCAATTCTCAGCCAGGCTGAAATCAGTGTTTTCACCTACTGAATATCAAATTGCCTCTGCTGAGGATCGGCATTCAGCACCGACACCAGGCATTTCACAGCACATTAATTAATTTGGAGATCCAATCAATACACCTCGTTATCCTGGCAGTACTGCGATTCCATGCCACTGAATGCAGTCTGACATTTCACACCAAAAACCCTGACCTCCTCCAGTGCTGATGGATAATGCAGGTTCCAGTAGAGCCTGTTGTGACCAAGACAGCTCCCTGTGGAACCTCAGAAGACCTTTTGTAAATGTGGTCCACAGTTCCTGCCAGCTTTCTACCTGTTGCCTGGTTGGCCTTAGCTGCCACCCAAGGCCAAAGAATCCAGCACCAGCTTGTCAGTGAGCAGCTGAACAGTGTTTTCTGTATTTGCCATGCATGTGCATTACTTGGGGTCATAGAATGCTGTGGGTTGGAAGGGACTTTAGAGACCATCCAATTCCAAACCCCCCTGCCATAGGCAGGGACAGCTGCTAGAACCAGGTTGCTCCAAGCCCTATCCAACCTGGCCTTGAACACTTTCAGGAATGGGGCAGCCATAGCTTCTCTGAGAAACCTGTGCCAGGGCCTCACCACCCTCACAGGGAAGAATTTCTTCCTAATATCTTATCCAAAATTATTATTTTTTAGTTTAAAATTATTTCCCCTTTTCCTATCACTACATGCCCATATAAAAAAGCTGCTATCCCTCTGTTATAAGCCCCCTTTTGTCACTGGAAGCTCTAAGCTCTCCTTGAAGCCTTCTGTTCTCCAGGCTGAACACCGCCAGCTCTCCCAGCCTATCTCCAGAGGAGAGGTGCTCCAGCCCATGGAGCATCTCTTTGTCCCTTCTGAGGACCTGCTTTAACATGTCCATGTCATTCTTATATTGGAGACCCCAGAGCTGGATGCAGAACTCCAGGTAGAGTCTCATGAGGGCAGAGTAAAGGGAAAGATTCACCTTCCTTGACCTTCTGGCCACTTTTCTTTTGATGCAACGTATCAGCACACCATTCCCAGAGTCACTGCAATACTGGGGGAATGCATGAAGCAGAAAACAAGTTCCAGGTCTAACTCCCATGCCCTAAGGTCTGTTTAATATAAAATCCTCTCATCAAGGGCATATCAGATATTAAACTTTGAAGAACAAGATACTACACTTGGCCAACATCAGCAGACCAAATTCGTCCTTTCTTTTTGCTTGATTCCTTCAAAGAGTGGATAGATACAGGTAAATGACCCAGCTGGTGACAATACTTGTTATTGTCTTGTTAATTCTTAGCCTGGAGCTTGTGAAAGGGAAAAGCTACAGTAAAGCCACTTCAGCTCTCCTTCTGCTCATCTTTGGGACTTTTCAGACAATGTTAAGCTCTGTCCCTTGCTGGAATGGGACCGATTCATAGGAAATTTTGGATGCAACCCAAGGAGTGTTTTGGACTTTCTTGTCCCAGACTAAGATGCTTCCATGACAGCAACATCAGCTGCCTGAAACCAACCCCCCACCCAACAACCAGCAACACAAACCGAAGCAAGTCCCTGGTGCCAACAACGTTTAAAGACTCCATCAGAACTATAAAGTACTTCATTATCAGCTGCGAGGCACATGTCATCACTCAAGGTTTGCAGTAGGGTAATAGAGATCCAAGCTTGGAGGCAGTACTCTGATCTTGCACATTCTGTGTGTCAATGATCTTGAGAAATGTGAAGTTTTTTACAGCAGGTAGCAGCTATTGGAGGTTTTGTGTTAACATGGAAAATAAAAAAGGTACAGGAAGAGCAAAATTATTTCTCTAAAACGGAGACTGCCTTCATTCATGTGCTGGCTGATTGCATACATCCATATTCTGCAATGCAAACGCCTTCTCCTCATACAGTTGTATTTCCATTTGGCTTTGTTCCCCAGTGTAAATCAGTCAGTCTGGCACAGTGCTGGTGTCAGGTATCAGCCGGGTGCTTGGTTTCAGCCCAATTCCTCAAAGTTTACCATAAATAAAGACATAGGGAGGCAGCAGCTGGGTGTCATTTCTTCCCCAGACCCTTGGCAGCTACATGGGACTCTTGTGAGAGGGTCTTCAAATAGTGTTGGAAAAACCTTCCATATAACTACAATAATTTAAATAAGTGACTAGCCTGGAGAATATCAGAAGACACACAATTGAGATAGCAATGCTCAAAGGTAATCTAAAACACAATTAAAATACGTTAGAGTTTCTGTGTTTTGGTTGTTTTGTTCTGTGCCAGTTTGGGATTGGATGGGAGGCTTATTCCATAGGGGAAACCCAGAGTATGATTCGAGTCTGTGAGGTCAGAAGGCATATGACGACTTTCTCTTTTCCACTCACTCTTTCTTCTTCACAATGGTTTTTTTCACTAAGAAATAAAAGAGGCTGAGGAACAACACCTCTTTCCTTCCCCATGAGGCTATCATGCTTTCCATTTCCCACCACTGATAAACTCTTTTTTTTTTTCCGTAGGAAATTAGAAGAGAAAAACTTAGAACAGTTGAATAGAAGCAACCAAAAAAGAGTAGTTTTTCTTTTTCCATTGAAAAGATGTTTTTAATACCCCCCCAAAAGGTCTGATAACTGTTTTACCACCCTCTTTGCAATTAACTCCTTTTTTCTGAGTTACTCGACACAACTTGTTCAACTCTGAGCATTTCCTAGCAGAGTATAACCACCACAAAATTTTGTTGCTCCTGTTCCAAACCTGCAGAAGACCTGGTGTGATGGAAATCTTACCTGCTAATCAATAGCAGATTGGTGTGCATAAGGAAAGTTATCCCCACCACAAACCTAGCCTATCAGGACCTGTCCTTACAGCAGAGCTGGGTATGAAGATTTCTGTCCTGCTTTGTGCCTCAAATAGGGTAGCAGATGTAGAGAACTTCTGTGGTTCATCACCACAGAGATGCGCTTGCAAGCTTATCTGACTGCTCATGTCTGGGTGTCATATGTATGGTCTCTGCTCCATCACCCTGTCCAACCTCTCCAGGAGAAGTGAGCCTTTTTCTACCTGGGATCATCATTCCCCAGTACCTCCGTCTACCCAGTAGCCCATCAGTAGTCCCCTGACTGCTCCTGGGAACAACCACCAGGGATGCACTGCAGGGGAAGGGAGCAATGCTGTTTCCATAGAATCAGCAAATGGTTTGGGTTCAAAGAGATCTTCAAGACCATCTTGGTCAAACCCCCCTGCCATGGGCAGGGACACCTTCCACTAGACCGGGTTTTCATTTCCCACCAAGTAATGCTGTGATCCTGTGGTCATTTTTGGATACAGGTATGCAGGTTGATAATCTTTAATTTGTGCCATAGGACAGACACACACATCAAAACATCCTGCAGAGGGTAATTTATTTGAAGGAGAGAAGTATATTATGGAGCAAGGGATGGGGCAGAAGATGACAGTTGCCTGGCATTCACAGTCAAGGGTGGATGCAGTGAAGTTAAAGAAGAGGCTAAACTCATTTCCTAGCAGTAGCTGAGGGATAGGAGAACTAAATAGCCATAAGATGATGGCTTTGCCAGCCACAAGTTTGTGTTGTTATAACTGTTCTGCAGATGAACATTCTGGTGTAGCATGTGGTTGACGCAGATGTAAAAGTTATTGGTTAAACCCACTTAACTCCTCTCTCTATTTCAGCCTTTTCTTTGTTGCACTTCAAGAATTTTTTGCCTTGCTCTGTTTTTTAAGCCAGCTTCAGTTTTGGATAAATATTCTCTGTTTCTTACCACACATACGTTCCTGTTTAAATGTCAGGACTGACTATTTAGGAGATTATCAGCCTCAGGAAAAAATTCAACATACTGTAATAATATGCCATGACCCTGGTACGTTCTCACCATGGGAGTGGATGTTTATGCAGATAACAAGAGCATCAGGAAATAGAATAATTGGCTTTTACAATACAAAGAAAAGCAGAGATTTTGAAAGGAAGTAAATCTTCATTCTCTGTTACAGCGGGGATTACTGTAACAAGCATATATCAAACCAGGAGTCCTGTGGAAAGGAAGTACATATGGACAGATTCATGGTAGACGTTTCAGAGGTCTTTATTTCTCCAGCCGCATGGCCGGGGCTCTGCTCAGGAACCCTGCAGTCATGGGACCCGAGGGTCCTTGGCCACACCAGGGAACACAAACCAACCAATGGGGAATGAAGCTGACCGGGGGCAGGGAGACCCCGTGTCTCCCCCCTAGGGCCCCTCTCCCAGGGCTCCATGGCAGGGGGAGGGACCCCAACATCTCACCCGTTTTGTTTTAATAAAAGGAGAATGAAAACAACTGGATAAACATAACAAGAACAGTTTCAAGACAAAACAAGCCACCCTCCTGAGTCTTTAAATGTCCAAACAGATTCTGTGGAACATCTTAGGGCTGACAGAAGGGAGACAGAACTCTCCGGGCATGCTTTGTGGGGAAACTGAGGCAGGAGAGGGTTTAATTTCTTCCCTCCCCCTTTTCATCCCCCCTTCGGCATCGGAGAGGAATTGTAGGGAAATGGAATTGTATAGGGAAGCCATGGGGTGAAAAATGGATTAGGAATAAACTGGGGATAGGGTAAACTTAGGAAGGGGTTCATATTGGGTATAGGGTAAAAGGGGGAAGTAGGCTGTGGGTAGGGAAGTTGCTGGGATGGATATTGTTTATAATTCTGGGCATAACGGCTGCCTTTGATGGGAATACCTCCAGGCCCAGTAACATTCGCTGCTTGTAAACCCTTCTTTCCTTGCACTATATCAAATTGTACAACTTTCCCATCTCCTACACTTGGCAGGTAATTTTTAGGGTTATTCCTTTTAATGGCAGTTCTATGGATGAATAGATCTTCCCCTGTATCATCTAGTGTTATAAATCCATAGTTGTTTTTTACATTGTACCATTCCACAGTTCTTGTGACTTTCGTGGCTACAACTCCTCCTATCACGTGCTTGCGTGTTCGTCGTGGGTGCCTGTCCCGCGTGGCCGCCGCCTCGCCGGCTCCGACGTCTCGGCCGGGCCCCCGCGTTGCGGCTGCTCCGTGCTCTCCGAGCGGCGCTGCTCCGGTGCGTGTCCGGGCTCTGCGCGGCCCCGTGTTGCCATCGCCGCTGGCTCCGTGCCCTGTGAGTCGTTCCGCTCCGCAAACTCCACACTGCTTTGGGTGTGGCCCCGTTCCGGCTCGGTGCTGCGCTGCGTGGCTTCTCGTGTCGCTGTGGAAACCGCCGCTTCTCCCTCCGCAGGACTCTCCGAGCCAGTCTCTCAGAGCGGCCTGCCACCCTGATCCCCGGTTCCTGGCTGCTCGTGGCCCACGGCACCCGCGGCGCCTGCGGCATCGCTCCCTCACTCGCGGCCGCGTGGCCGGGGACCCCGAGACAGGGATGGGGTCCGCGATAAGGCGCGCGCTCCCGAGGGGGCCGGGCGCATCCAGCGCAGGCACCTCCGCCGGCACGGCTGCAGTCATGTGCTCCCGGGATGGCGGCCGCGCGGCCTCGGCCACGGGATAAGTATGATCTTCTGCTTTAGGGGTAATGGGACCATACAAATGCTCCTCAAGAGCTTCCCTGATTATAAAGTATGCATGGAAAGCTTCTCTTTGATCCCATACTTTATCCCATATCTCATCCCAGAAACACCCCTCACAAGATTCAGGAGGTTTGATATCAAAAAGTAAGTCTCGAGAAATATAGGAGAACCTTTTGAAAAGCCAGATGAAAAAACGTTCTAGATCTCCCGGTTGCATTACTTTTTTGTTTTGTTGTTCAAGGATTCCTTTTACTTCTAGATACATTTTTTTCTGTGGCTCAGAGAGCCCCATTTCCCACGATTCTTCCATAGTCCAGAGAGAATATCCAAACCAAGATGAGAAGAGAGAGGTCTAGAGTGGTTATTTTACTCACGAATCTTCCTCAGGGATCGGTGTCTTGCCCGCATTCCTCCACCAGTTGTTGCAGTGGGGATTACTGTAACAAGCATATATCAAATCAGGAGTCCCGTGGAAAGGAAGTATATATGGACAGATTCATGGTAGATGTTTCAGAGATGTTTATTTCTCCAGCCGCATGGCCGGGGCTCAGCTCAGGAACTCCGCAGTCACGGGACCCGAGGGTCCTTGGCCACACCAGGGAACACAAACCAACCAATGGGAAATGAAGCTGACCAGGGGCAGGGAGACCCCGTGTCTCCCCCCCAGGGCCCATCTCCCAGGGCTCCATGGCAGGGGGGAGGGACCCCAACAATTCTCCAGTACAAATCTGATGTAAAACTCCAATTGCCTTTTTTACTCTTTTCTTTTTAACGTGTTATGTTTTTTCTCTGAGGAAGGTGGAAGGATTTCTGAACAGAGAGACCAAAAATTAAGATACCTGAGCTTTCCTTTCAGAAGAGAAAAACTCAAAACAGTTGAATTGAAGTAAACAAAAATGAGTAGATTTTCTTTTTCCATTGAAAAGACATTTTTAATCCCCCCAAAAGGTCTGATGAGGCAATATTTGTCCATGTCTGCTCTGGGAGTTTAAGTAAATATTTGCTGGAAGTTAGAAAGAGATTCCTGCTATTGATTCACATTTGCTTGTTCTTTTTTGCTGTTTTGCCAACACATTTTTTCTTTACCAGAGTCTGAGACAAAACATGGGATTGCTCAAGGTTCTGATCCATTCTTGGCAGCCTCTCTTGCTTTAGCTCAGTTTGCATGGCACAGTCAGGAGGTCAAAACAGGGTCCTGCTGGAGTAGGGTGGATTGAAATGTGAAGGAGGGCTTTAGATGTGCCCAGCTGAGAGCCGAGCTCAGTCTACAAAGCTCTTGGGTGGGGGATAAAGTGTTGTCCCTGCTTCAAAGCACCTGGCTGGACTGGGTGGCTGGACTGGGTGCTGAATTGCCCATCTGAATCCTCCCAGGTCCACAAACCTTGTGTTAATACAGTAATTTAAAAACACTTGCCAGAAAGGAGTTAAACATTTTCAAACACCCTCATCCATGGATTTCTGTCATCTGCCACATCTTTTGGCATCATTCTCTTCCATCCTGTTGGTGCTTAGAGGCTCCAGTGCAGAAACACAAGAGCAAGTATAAGTGTTGGAAAAGAAACAGAACTAGCCCATTTTGCTGATCTTACTGCAGAGGACAGGCTTGAGATATCTGCCTGGAAAGTCTTTTGAGAAAAATATCCACTGCCTGTACCCCTTGTTTCATACTCTTCATCTGGATAAAAGACTCATTCTCAAACACAAGAATGCATTCAGCAGTTAGCAGAAAGTCAAAATTTATCTCTGAGGAAATAACATGTCTTACATGTATGACGGATTTACATCCCAGAGTTTGTGTGCTCATTGGACTGTGCTTAGGTGTGGGCTGTAGCTCCTTCCTGTGTTTGCACAGGAATATGTGAATATGGACAGACACACCTTAAAACACCTTGGAGCTAGTTTATTTCCTCTGACCATCCCAAGAGAAAGCCCTGCTTTTAGCATCCCCGTGCCCTGGTGGTAGTGAAATACACAGTTTAACCTGGTGACCTAGAGAAGACCTTAGATTTGGGGATCTTGATACAATACAGCTCCATCTGGCATGAGTAGGGGCAGGTGCGTATAGCACAGAAGTCAGGGAGCTTCTCGGGTTGGGAACAAATATGTGTAAGCACATGATGAGTCCCTCTTCCTTCCCTGGCTGCATTTAGTACAACTCAGAGGCATCCAAATCCAACCAAGTGCTCTCTTTGGTACAACCACTGTAAATCTTTGATTGATTTAGGCTGGGAGGCTCTGGACTATTTCAGAAGACCCAAATAATGATCTTCTTTTTGATGCCTCTCAACATCACCCATATAAAGCAAGACTTGTCCCCTTTGAGATTTCAAAGGATGATGAGCCCTGTTGGCAAAGGTACTGGGCTGAGACAGAAATCAGGGGAAGTATAAACAAAGATGTGTGTGAAGAAAGGTATCTGGGAGTTCAGGTGAAGGGGGTCAGCCAGAGCACCTCATCTGAGGATGCAGCTCTGGAGTATGTCCAGTTCGGCAAACTATCTGGAACCTCCTTCATTTTTGTCACTCTCTTAAAGCATGTCTTGAATCTTGCTTCAATGACTGCTCTTGGGGATAATATTTAGGGTTTGCACATGGGATGACTGACACTGGGATGTGAGGGGCTGGTAGTGCACACCTGGTCCTACAGCAGAGTCACATTCACAGGATTGAGGAAATGCTTAGTGGGGCAATGCCTGGAACAGAAAGAATCAGGAGCAGAGGTAGGAAGAGAAAGAAACCCATGCCTCTCATTTGCTGCACACCAGGCAGATTTTTTAGTTGGTGAGTATCTCAAAAGCTCCACTTTGTCAATTTCCTTATAAAAAAGAGCATTGCAGTATTTATTTATGTAATAGATTTTTACAACTCACATTATAAAATTATGGGGTGGTCTGATTGTCAAGATTGTCTCCCTACTTACTGCTTTTCACATTTGGCTTGCCTGTCTCTTCAACTTTGCAGATAGCCAAGAAAATTCCCACTACAAGTCAATTCACAATGTCTAATACCCTTCCTGCTGCTGTGTGTTGTGGGTCTCATGTATGCATCATCAACACTTACCCCAGGAAAAAAATAACACTGAGAAAGATGCAGAAGGATTTTAATGGGCACTGTAAAATGGGGGGGACCTCACCATGCCAAAAAGCAAGGGTTGACTGTGACCCACTTGCCTGTGGTGACACCAGTAAGTTGTGAAGTGCTTTAGAGGACGCGCTTATCAGCCAATTCCAACACAAGGGCCAAACCTTCAGCCAGGGTGAATGTATGTGACTCCATGGCATGGGAGGCATTGAGAGATATAAAGCATCTGTGGTCTAGGCTCATGTTTCCCAGGAGTGAGAGCTGGAAAAGACCTGGGAGAATTTTGATCCATTTGTCTTGCTGAGGCAGAATTGGTACTCACTATGTATTTTCTATTGGTCTTATTTTACAAGCAAGAGGTTGTTCCCAAAGGTGTTTTTGCGGGATTCTTTACAGCTTGTCTTGTCAAGGCTTTTGAAACAGATGAACACAGTAAAGGCAATGACTAGGAAACCAATCAAGCTCCTTGTGTGGAAACATGAAGTTTGACCTACCATGAATGATCCTTTCAGTGGCCAAATCCCATTGCCTCCCCATATATGTGCTGGCTTTGAAACTAGTAATTTTCTTTAATTTTTGTTGTGCATGGTCCAACTGTCCCATGTCTCCTTCTGTTTCCTCCTGTTACAGCTTGGCATTGAAAGCTCCAAGGTCCAGGCTGCAGAAGGAAAGACAGACTTCATTGTTTTTCAGTCATTATAAAGACAAATGTGGCCATCAACATGGTTCCACTCAGCACTGCTAACCCTTCTAAGCGGATGCGATGGTGGCCATGAAAAGGCTCTGCAGTCAGTGAAGAAAGAAGCCTTCTTTTCTTTTCTGCATGAAAATCTGCACTGCAGATCTATGGCATTCAAATGCCAAAATCTGTGCCAAGCCATGTTGGCTTTGAGCAGTAGGGGTTTCAGCCCTCAGTCCTCATTGTTAGTGCTGCGTTAGACTCCAGAAGGTGGATCCAGGTTGTATTGGGGTGGAGGACTGGGGACTTGTGGTGGTTCACATTGACTGAAAGAAGACATATGGTGATGCCAACCAAAAAAACCCCCAAAACCTGAAACAAAAAAAAAACCAAAAACCTTCCCCCCCCATAAAAAAAAAAGACCAACCAACCAACCAAATTGTCTTGGGAGGTCTGCAAATGAAAGCATGACAGGGAAAAAATGACCATCCTGTGGGTTTATTAAGGAATGTAATGGAAAACCAGGGGGATTTGAAAGGACCCTGGGTTTGGCTCCATCATATTAATCAATAGCTAGTTTTGGCCTCCTGTAGCCTCCTTCACTGCAAAACAACCCAAAGGGTTTCTTTCTCAGGCACAAATGTCACCTTGTTCATCAGTCAAAGGCAACTTTCTTGTGAGCCCGTTGTACAGAGCACAGCAAATCTGGAGAGGAGACCAAAATAAGAAATGAAGAACCAGACAGCAAGAATGGGTGGAGATGAAATGTATCTCCCCCTGGAAATAGTCTGAAGGACCAGTCTGGGACCAGCTTTTCAGAGGGCCACGTGAGCTGGCAGTCTGCATTGGGGCTGCTTTTCAAAGGTTAGAATGAAAGTTTTGAAACCATCAGAAGACAAGTCTTGAGTTTGTGCTGAAATAGTGGTGGGAAATTGTGGCACAACTGTTCCTAAAATACCCTGATTTTTTTTGTTCAAACTAAGTTGCATGGATCATTTGGAGAAATAGACACATTTTTAGGTACATGTCAGCTTGACACAATTCTTTGCAATCTGGTTTTCTTTCCAAGGCTTGCATGGGAAAGTTGTAAATGAAAGCATAATTCCAGATCAATGAATTTCTGCTGCTCTTGTGAATGCATTACTTTGTGTGTCCCCTACTCATGTGGATATATGACTGCATTTTTTATGTTCTTTGGATCCAGTTTCTGCTGAAATTGTGTGAGTGTGTCTGAATAGATCTTTTTGGGGCAGAAGACCTGGGGATAAAAGCCCTTCGTGCAGGAACAGCAAACAGTTATGCTGGTGATTGAATGTGTAGCACATGGGTGCACTCAGTTTTGGGATCTCCACTGCATCACTAAATGCTGCCGTTAGTGTGCTTTGAAGGTGAAGGCTTGGTTGCTGCCAGGGGCCACAGCAGGGTCCTGATGAAATCTGAAACTGGGCAATGAAAGTTTTGGAAGCCACAAAATGCTGCTCCTGTAGACCCAGCTGAGCCTGGGCCCAAGATGATGGAGCCAGGACTGCATCCCACCAGAGCAGCCATGGCTTTCTAAGCCCCAGTGTGCAGCTATGTGTAGGCGACGTACCTGTCTTGGTTTGAAAGACAGGTGTCTGCCAAGGAAGGCAGGAGTCTCCCTTGAAATGGAAGAAAAAAAAATTGCACCCCCCTTCCCTCCGAATTGTTACGATTTTGAAATTAAGGGGCTTTCAGGCAAAGATATGAGGAACAGGAATAACAGTTCTTTACTATTATATATATATGTGTGTATGACAAGGCAAACAAACAGCAATAACTATGGCAGTAACAGCAATCACAGACCCAGTTCCAGCCTTCTTGGCTGTCAGGCCCTTTCCCCTCGGGTGCAGTTCCGCTCGCAGCCGGCAGGGGCGCTGGCGGCTCCCGGTGAGCAGGGCAGGTGCGATGGTTCCCCCGCGGCTGCAGGGGGCGCTCCGGAGCGAGCTCGGGGAGCACGTGGCAATAGCGGCCTGGGATCCCGGGGAAGAGGTGGGACAAAGGCTTCACAAACCCCCTGGCTAGCTGATCCCTGTGCCCGGCCGGACCCTTGGGAACAGCAGGGACGAGCACAAATCCTGAGTGGCAGACGAGATGTATTGAACTCTGGAGCTGCGGTGGGAACCCCCAGAGGTCTGGGCAGGCAGGACGTGCGGGGCTACAAAGTAGTGAAGGCTCGAAGCAATGGCGGGGGCAGGGCGGCCGCAGCCCAGCTCCCAGCGGGGCAGGGAAAGGCAGGCTTGGGAATCCTGGGGTTTCTCTGGTCGAAGGAAGGCAGCCAAAAAAGCAGAAGTCTCCAGTGCTGACGAATTCCTTCCAGCCTCTCTCTCCATCCAGATGCTGGGAACTAACAGCCCACAAGCCCAGGTGAAAGAGAGTAGACAGATGGACATGTCAGCCTGATCAGGGTATCTTGCATATTACTGATTTCTGCAGAAATTTCAAAATTTCTGTCCTATCACCTTTCACAGTCTCGGGTCACCCAGATCCTCTTTGCTGCCCTCACCTGCTCTGTGCTGCATCACCTCTCCAATTCACCTCTGTGCTGGAGAGACATCATTGCATGGTGAGCCTGGGGTGGCATGTCCCTTGGGGCTTTCCCGGCACGTTCTGATGGTTGAATGTTTTCCTCTATTTCTTTTGTTTCCAACTGAGGGATTAACTGATTTTCAGGTCCTGGTTTTAATGGGGTATGGGAAATAGCCAGGGGGTCAGTGTTTGTGGCTTGCATGTTTTAGCAATCATACTTGATGATCCAAGCACAAGGAGGCAGGCATGATGGGATTTATATACAGCAGGGTCCTTGCTGACTTCTCCAAACTGAGCCATATGAAGTATTACTACCTTCCATCTTTATTATACCTTTACTAACCTTGAGTGCTTGTTCTCCTTCTCCTTCTCCTCCCCCTCCCCATTTCTTTTCCCTTTTCCTTTCCCCCTTTCCCTTTCGCTTTCCTTCTCCTCCTCTCCTTCCCTCTTCTCCCTTCTCCTTCTCCCTACCCACTGGTGGCAAAAAATGCAAAGTAAAAGAGAGCCATGTAGAAGAGACAGAGCTTTGTTCTCAAAACCACACTTTAAAGCAGGTGACAGTTGTCACCTAGGTGTAAATCAGGGTTTCCCATCACTAGGCCTGTACAGGTTTGCAGCAGCTCACTGTCTTCTCTGTTTCAATGCAATAATGCTCAGGAGTGGTGTGATACCTCTGAGTATTACAAGCGTGAGGGTGGAGATGGTGGGATAAACCTTTCTGTCTTTTCCTGGGAAGGATACATTAGGGTTCCTTTCATGGCACTTAAGGCAAGGGTAGATAAATCAATGCCAATTCTTGAGGCTTGGACAGACAAGCTTAGTTTAATCTCTACCTCTGGATGGAAGTAATGCCTGATTGGTAGAAGCCTCTAGGTGCTCCAGGACTGGACACAGTCTTTCACATATCGTAGCACAAGCCCTGGCTAGGGATGCTCAATCATAACCTAAATAAAACTAAATGATGTAACAGGGAAGTTTGAGGCACAGATAACCTGATTCTGGGGCAGGTGAGCAGCTGGGCAGGACCCTATCCCCCCAGCTCTTTTGTACATTTTCCCCAAGGCTTCTTTATCTTTCCAGAATTTGGTGTTGTGTGTGGAGGAGGCAGGTCTAGATTCCCAAGTGCCTGGCATCTGTGCTGGGAAGACAGTTTTCTGACTCTGATGGCTGTTCAAGTGGAAGAGCATGACATCTCAATGTGCTTCAAGCCTTGGGGACTCATTTCATGGCTGGGGTAGAAAGGGGGAGGTGGATTCTCAGCCCCTACCAGCAATTTCTTAGCTCTTAACCAATTTTTTCTTGCTTACTTAGCTACCACTGGTCGGCTCTGAACCAAGAGAAGCAAAGGGTGATAGGGCCAGTTTTAAAATTAGAGACATGTAAGAAGCCCTTATCACCAGCTAGGCTTTGTCAGGCAGGCAAACCTTATCCCACCCTGTAATCCCCTCTTCTGGAGGCTCTTGAATGCCAGCAACAACAAAAATATACTGTGTAGGAATTGTTGCCTGAGGAAATGTGAAATATCACCTGAGGGCTCCACCCAGCCCACCATCCCCCTTGGCCATTGTCACATTTCGTCAGCAGATAATCGCTCATTTTGCAGTACTTCCGTAGGGAAAGCTGAAGCATCTTCCTTCTTCCCCTGGCTCACTGTCTGCAGGGAACGGGTGGATTATCCTGCTGGTAGCCTCCTTCAAAGAGCTCAATAATGTCATCAGGGAGTTTTTCTGCTATAATAATGCTGGTGGTGTTTCAAGCCTGGCCATATCTGATTCTTAATGTTTTACCTCACATCAGGTACTGGAAGTGTTTGATGTGGTGCCAGTCAAATACCAAAATGTATTCTCCAGAGGGATGGGCCAGGAAGGATAAATCCTACCATGAAATGAGAGTTCACCCTGACTTGGGGTGATTTATGAGGATTAGTCTATTCCCTGATCGTCTGCTTTATGCCCAAAAATGGATGCTTTATCTTTAAGGTGGATGCCAGGGTGCCTTGGGCTCTTCTATGGACTTTTTTCAAAACCTCACTCCCCAAGCATTAGGCATGCTGTGCGGTCTGGGTTTTTGCTTGGCTAGCTTGGTTTTTTGTTAGCTTAGGCAAGAAGGTTTTTTCCCCCCTTCCCCGGCCTCAGAGAGGCTGCAGCAGCAACCTTTCGGTGGCTTTTCAGAATGAACTGGACGGTTTGGTTTTGGTCCGAGATCAGAGAGGACGGCCGGCGGGGGGAGGAGTCGGCTGGGACCAGCGGGAAAGGTGAGGGGCCACTCCGTTTCGGCCTCACGTCTGGGAAAAAGCCGAGCTGGTGAGAGAAAGCACACCAAGCCCATCTGCTTCATCTGCTGTGAAGAGGGGGGACTGATATCAGAGATTCACCAGGTTCACATCTGTTTGCCTAAACTGCTGCTTGAATCTCCTGGGGGCTTTTTGTTTGTTTTTTTCCCCTGAAAGCCCACGCCATTTTCTACCCACCATGTGGCAAACCGCTGTTGTTTTTTTTTCCCTGGCATTTTGTGTTTTTGTTCCGGTATGCATGTGTTTGTGGGGGGGTAAGGTCTGACTGTTCAATATTTAGCATTTATTTACCTTTTCCCGTCCCGTGTGGGCACTCTTGTCAATAAACAATTGGGTTTTCTTTCACTTTCATCCCTAGTATTAATTTCTTGTTGGCAGAAAGGGATCGTTAACCCTTTTCTTAGAGGAAACACTCATTCCAGAGTGTTTTTCTCCTAAACTTGTCTCTAAAATGAGGCAAAACCTCAAACCCTAATGGCCTGGGAATAAAACGGATAAGTATTATGCTTTGCCCTGAGGCATCTAAATAAAATCCTGAAACCAAACAACTCTTCCCCCTTACTTAATCTGCCTTCTCACAGCATATGTCTAGTTTTGTATCATTAAGCCTTGCACTATTTCTCCTAGCTGGTGGCACATACATCCTGTGAGCTGAAAGTGGTGGTTGAAGATGAAAATGAGTGCATTCACAGGCTTGGTTGAGGTTTTTAATTTAACTCACTCTGGCATCTCCTCTTCCAGATGCTCACTGTGGGTCAGCAGCCCAGACCCAGTCAAGGACTCAGTGGCTAGACTGGATGATGTGAAGGTTTCCATCTCTCTCCACTGAAAAGTGGATTATGGTGAGTTTGTTTGCTTAGAGCAGCCCTGGGATTCAGTAACTTGAACTAACATGTGTCCTACTTGCTCTTCACATTCACACTCCCCGTGCTTCTATATTTTTAATGAGCTCTTGACATTTTTACTCTTCCCCTCTCTGTTAGAGAGATGAGTCTGTGATCCACAGCCCACACACTTGCAGCTAGTGGGACCAACTTCCAAGTGTCCCACAGCAAAAGTGGGGTAGGGCCTTTAGGAACTGCATCCACAGACCACCCCCAGCCCAGAGCCTTCAGCACATGTGCCTTGTAAAGTGTGTTGAACATTTTCAGGGGTTCGTAAACAGCAGTCAGTGGCTGCCAGAGAAGCTGAGATGCGAAATCTTTCTCCCCTCCTGCTGCCTTCCACTCCATGTTGATATCTGATTGATAAACCAGCAATACATAAGGATATACATTTAATCCACAATTTCTCTCAATCACCTTGGATAATGGGTTGTCTCACCTTGCACTTTGCCTTTACTTTTTTGAAAAGTGTTAAGTTTGCTTCTTCCCCACTGTTTATATATTGTTCTTTTTGCCAAGAAGGCTCAAAAATGTCCTGTTCAGGCTTCATGGGTTATTGTCTCATCAAAGCCGTAAGGAGAACGGGGAAGAAAGGAGAGTGAGAGCTAGCCCATTTTGGCTACTATAAACAACTCTATCAACATCCAGTCTTCAAAGACCCACTATGGTCGCACCCAGAACCTGAAGACCTAATGTGGTGTCCTCAAGCTGTCTCTACAGTCAGAAGGCTTCTCCAGCAGCTGGAAGCACAGCCTCAGCACTGCAGATAAATGCCTTTACCAGTGTCGTGATTTGACACTGGCCCAACGCCAGGCACCCATGCGAGTCGCTCGCTCACCCTCCCCTGCCACAGCTGGGCTGAGGAGAGAAAAAAAATTAACAAAGGGTTAATGAGTTGAGATAAGGACCGGGAGAAAACACTTCAAAGGCAAAACAGGCTCAACTTAAAGTTGCAAAGTGAATTTATTACTAACAGAATCAGAGGAGGATAATGAGAAGTAAAATGAGCCCTTAAAACACCTTTTTTCCCCAACCCCTCCCTCCTTCCCACTGACAGCGCAGGGAGACGGGGGGTGGGGGCTTTGGTCCCCCGTGGATCCCCATGGGCTGTAGGGGGACAGCTGCTTCACCATGGTCTTTACCACGGCCTGCAGAGGAATCTCGGCTCCAGTGTCTGGAGCACCTCCTCCCCCTCCTTCTCCACTGACCTTGGTGCCTCCATGTTATTTCCCTCACATGGTCTCACCTCCTTCTCTTCTCTGGCTAGAAAAAAACTGTGTGCACTTTGTTTTTATTTTCTTCTTAAATATGTTACCATAGAGGCGTTACCTCCATCTCTAATTGGCCCAGCTTTAGCCAGTAGCATGTCCATCTTCAGAGCCATCACAGACTGGCTCTGCTGGACATAGTGGAAGCTTCCAGCAGCTTCTCACAGAGGCCACCTCTGTGGCCCCCCACTACCAAAAACCAGGCCATGCAAAACCAATACAACCAGCAGACAACATTTTGCGATATTCTGACAGACAGGGGCCAGAAAGCTTAGCTTACACGTGTGCTCTACCATTCTGCCAACATGTTCATCCATGGGGGCTCTGCTTGACCATTAATTTCCCTGGGCTGAAATAACTATTCACCTCCTTCTCCCCTATACTGCAGTAGAAAGATGAGGATTAGAGAAATACTTCATGTGCAGTGTAACCAGTACAGTTTTAATGGGGAATGTGAAAAGGGTCCTTGATGTCCTGTTGGCAGAGATCTGGAGGAGGTAAGGGCTGCTGCCAGCTCCTGAGAGCCTTTTGTCTTCTCTGGAG
Source organism: Corvus kubaryi (assembly GCF_017639235.1). NCBI lineage: Eukaryota > Metazoa > Chordata > Aves > Passeriformes > Corvidae > Corvus > Corvus kubaryi. The sequence continues at coordinate 278,176 of NW_024581112.1, read as the reverse complement.
GATACATAGTGATGTTGAAGGGTCCAGCACAGCAAAGAAGAGGTTAGATCTCTGCAGGGGCTTTTGGTGCTGGAATAAACCCCAGCAAATACCTAGATGTTGCAGTTTCAAGCTTTTCTAACTGTATTCAAAAGGGATAGGGACCAGACCTGACCTGAGGTGCACTAGCAGCAGGGAGAGGAGGAATGTTCTTGTGTCAGTGTGCAAAAGGAAGGTGTCCTGCATGATCCACGTAGGAGCTGGGGAGGGTGCTCTGCACCCGTGACCTGCTATACCCTTATCTATCAGTGTGTTTGCAGTTATGCCAGCTGCAATATTTATGCAACACAGATGGATGCATGGGGTCTGAGTTACTCCAGCAGCAGGAAGCCACAAGCCACGGCTTGGCACGGGGGTACATACTTGCAGCACTGAAGTCCCCACAGAGAGAGCAGCAGGCTGCCAGCTGCCATTGCAGTCTCTTTGCTGCTAGGAGCCCTGTATAATCTGCATGCAAATTCCCTGCAGATGAGGTGACACTTTGCTCATGAAAGAGCTACTTGAGCATGCAGAGACGGGGAGCCTGGCCCACCCAGCTCAGTGGGAGCTGCAGGATGTGATGGCTTTGTGGCCAAGAGCAGCCTGTTTGCAGAGGGGAGAATTGCTGGCATCTCCTTCAGAAGGATTCTGCTGGCTCCAGCCTTCTCTTAATACCCACTTTGAGCTCTAAAGAAGTTAAAAATCTTTGGGCACATTCTGAAATGACACATGGAGCAGAGCAGGCTCACAGTTCCTGAGAGCAAAGGGATGCTCAGACGGTGTGGGTTTGCTTCATTTCAAACTTCATTTCAAACCGACTATGCAAAATGCATCAGGATAGAAATGAAAGCAGCAGTGGATCATGGCTTTCCCTGCAGTCGATGGACTGAAGTGTCCCTCAGACTAGTTTGCAATGAGCACCACAGTCCATGAAGCCCCCTGCCGGCCCAAATATTCAGTGACTCCAGCTCTCCCAAGCTATTCCACTGACATATTGTCAGCTAGTTTGGATAAAAGGCTCTGCGAAATTTTAACAGGAAAAAAATCTGCAGTTCTTGACCTTTCTGTTGAGTTTCAGCTGAAAATATGCTGCAACTGAAAAGAAGACTCAAAGAATTTTATGTTCTTATCCCTCAATATGAATTGCATAGAGCTAACTAAGATGAGGGTTTTTAATGTCACAGGAGTGAGAGTGAGCGTAGAGTGCTGGACAACATGGAGCTGCAGAGCTGATCAGCTGGGACTGAATGTGCAGCATTGTTTGGGAGCCTCACTGTACTTTTAGACTCCACTGCCTTCTGTCTAGAGACATTGCTGAAGCATTAGGAAGCCACAAGACCCAGCCCAACTCATTCCAGCCACTCCAAGCAGCAAAAATACAGTTCACGGGCTCTTAGTGTCCTGCTGTAGCTGTGGCCTCATGGTGCATACCCTTGCCAAGGCCAGTGGCACTGTGAACGTCTCACACTGGGAGGGCCGTTCATGGAAAGGGCAGCAGTGGGAGGCAGAAATGGCGCTACAGACATGACAAGGGTGATTTTAAGCCACTGCAGGTGCCCCTGGATGGGTGGAAGTTGTGCGGTCTGCGGCACAGCTGAGCCTCCACCACTTTGCCATCATTTTTGATATAGCCAAAGCTTTCTCCTATACGTCAAATTAATTGTATGACTCGTATCTCCTACTTCACATCCCTTTTCGACCAAGTCATGCCCAAATCTGGTTGCTGGTCTCAGGTTGAGGGACAACTGAGGCACACAACTTTCCTCTTTAATCTCTGTACTGGGAAGTCTTGTCAAACCAGGGCCTGAGATGAGATGGACTCCATGCTTTGCTCTCAATATCTCATCAGCTTTTCAGCTGTGAGGGGTGTGTGAAAGTCACAAATCAGGAATCCTCCAATGTCACCAAGTCAAACTCCCTTCAGTCTCCACTGAAAGAAATAAGCTCATGTGATGCAGATTGTCTTGGGTTGCAGTGTATTCTATTACCATCCTCATGAGCTGTTGAAATCAGGTGGGGCAGTGTTTCCTTGCCTCCTCCCCCCAGACTATCTTTCTGTTAATGGCCCATCATCGTCCTGCCGCATGACTCAGAGATAACTTCCCTCCGGACTATCTTCTGTTAATGAGCCTAATCAACACTTGGCCTCATGACTCATTACCCCATTGTGAGATGCTCCACCCAGAGGGAGGAACCAAGCATTCCATCCTGGATATAATCTGAGATTCCAAACACCAGAGACAACCTTTCCACTGGATTGCCAGAGGACAGGAGCTACACAGCCACCACTGGACCTTCTGAGGAAGAGCAGACCCTTTTTCTACAGGATCACCTCTTCAGGAGGACTGCAGCCACCGTTCTATCGGACTGCTACTACCACCCTGATTAACAGGGTGTCTGGTTGTATCCTGACTCTGTCAGTTTAACCCAGTGTTTTCTGCCTTTATTTTTGTATTTTTCCCCTTTATTTTATTTCCCTATTAAATTGTTATTCTGACTTGGTGTCTCCCACTAGTTTGTTTTCAAACTAGTACACAGATGAAACCTGTTTTTAAAGGTCATGCTGATGGCTTTGTTGTGTCTTACAGAAGTCCTGAAGCAGCAGATTTTATAAGTAGAAATCAGAAGGGGCTGTTGATGAAAATTTTCTGACTGTGTTGGCCAAAGGGGAAAGGCTGCCTGAACAGCTGATAAATGTGCCATCTGTAAGGGTGTAAATCGTGGCCCCAAGGCTTGACTCTGTAGAAAGCCTGTAACACTTCTGAATACATTGCCAGTTATCCTTTCCAAAGGGCAAATCAGTTAATGGTTATAGGAAGAGCAGTTTCCCTCTGCTATGGCTGTGTTCCCTGGCTCTTCTTTGCTTGGTGGTCTTGAGGTGAAGAAAGAACCTCATGTCTGGGGAGACTTCCCTTGATTAATTCCACTGTTTATGCTTTGAATGTGTTCTTCATTGTATGACTGGTGTGTGATGAGAGGAGGAAGAGTGCAGGAGTTCCCATATCCTGCAGAAAGACAGGTGAATTGCTTTTTTCTATCCCAGACTCTGGGTGTTGCACCTGGGCACCAAAATCTGCAGGTCAGAGATTCACCAAGATTTCCATTCCCAGAGATTGTGTCTGTGCTAGGTGTTCAGGTGGCAAACTGCTGGTGTTGAGTAGGAAAAAAGTTGGTGATCATCCAGATAAGCTGGTTTACTGACAGACCTGGATGGCTTGAGGATGAAGAGCAGCTGTGGTTGATCTCGAAGAGCATATTCTTCCACCATCACACCTACTGGAAGAGGCTGTCCTTTGGCTGGGATTGCATGGTATAATCACCATGCTGATGAAATGCTTCTGGGGTAGAAAAGTGGCATCTTACCTACATGGAAGTGCATCCACATTGAGAGTGATGACTGTTATCAAAGACAAAGCTTGACTGACTTCACCTGCCAGCAACAGATCTGTAGGCCGCATTCCTGTCCCCTCACCCATACTACAGCAGATCCCATCTCCCCATGCAAGGCATGCAGGAAGGGTCTTCTGCTCTTTGCTGATGTCTTTGTCTAGTCTGCAGCAACTTCTGCTGGTTCCCTGCTTGTTCTGCCAACCTCTGCAATAACACCTGCTTTCCCCCTAACTTCACACTACCTCTGGGTTTAGCAACACCTGGAAAGATAATTAAAATCTCTTTTGCCCACCTCCACCTTCCCAGGTCAGTAATGAGCAGGCTGTTTAAGCCCCAGGTTCAGCCTTCAGGCTCTCTCAGCCTCAAGGAAGGGGAGCACAAGCAGACAGCATCACAGTGGGGAAAAGCTGATTTCTTTTAAATGGAAAGACAAGATGTGCCTCTCTCTTGAATCCCCTCCTCAAGTACAGTGTGTGAGAGGACACTGGGCGTGAATGGTTTTGGGATCTATCTGATCTGGTCTAGAGAGGAGTTTCTGGTCCACTGAGCCTGGTAAGCAGTGGTATCATTTCTATCAGCACTGGCTCTGTGGAGCTACAATTCATCAGGCACCTTGATGGCAAAGTGGTGCATTTCTTTGCAAGACAAAGCTGAAGGGAATATCTGAGCTGCAATAGTAAACAATATAAGTTACTGTGCATAGTTCTTTATGATCTATATCTAATGCAAATGCTGACTGTTTCCAAGGTGATAAAACATCACCCCCAGAGGAAATAATAATAATTACCTTTCCTGTAACAATTGCCTTAACAATTTCCTGTAGCCTGGTTACAGCTTAATATTTAAGGAACTATATAGTAGGTGTGCATTTATAAACCAGATTCTTAACACTTATCTAAGATCTTTCTAAATGCTAATCAGTCAATCCTCAGCACTTGAAAAGGCTTAACTGAGTGGCAAATAAGGAGAATTATCTTTTTACCTCTGAGGGTGGCCAGAGAGGTCATCATTATTTTAAGCAAAGGGGCTGGAACTCAAGCACTTGATTCTCATACTACAAGATACCATCCCAGTCACAGGTTTGGTATGTGTAGGTAGGCACATATGCACCTATATTTAATATAACCGACATGGAAATGGGGTGAATGCACCATGATGTGCAGATGTGGGTCTGACATGAAGTAACAGAAGTTTTAGGGAGTGGATAATCTCCAGACAGCCATATTTATTCATACATACATGAAGTTGGAGATAAACCTTATCATTTTGCACATCTCACTAGGAATGTAGAAACTACTCTTCATATGCAGATTTGTAAAATTCAGGAGAAAACACAGACTTTCCCTTGCATCAGAGGCTTGGATGCAATGTCAGAGCCATGACTGCAGTGAAAACACAGATGCAAACCTGACTTAAGAAAATAAACAAGTGCAGCTGATTGTGTCAAATTAATTTCATATGCAATTGTCTTGAAAAAAGCAAGAACAGGTCAGAGCCATTCCGCCAGTAACAGATGTTGAGATTTCTTAACTATTGGTCAAATCCCTTTGCTAATTGGTGGTCTTAGCCTATTGCTTGTGGGACAGGCGCTGGTCAAAATCTTCTCCTCACTCATGGCTGGGGGGGAAAGAAAAAAGCAGGGGAGGTCAGGGGTACTTGGAAGACACAGCTTAACAGTGTCTGACCACTGTCCCTTGCCCTGGATTGCTCATTTTTGGAGCAGCAGGGCAATGCTGGAAAAGGGGAGGCAACATCTAACCAACATGACATTGTCCAAGCTAGTTGAAAACCAGATATAAATGACCGTTGTGGCTCTACATTTTGCTTCTCAGAGCAGGTCTTGAAGAAAAAGACAGGGTTTGGAAGAGTAGATTTTACTCTTGTGGTTAATAAATTCCTGGAGGAAATGCTTTACTAATTAAGGCCAAATTGGAAATGACTGGTTTACACTGAAAAGAGCTACTCCAAAAAAAAAGCTGGACCCCTCTACAATCACTCACATGAGTAAGCACAGCAAAAACAGCTTAGCCTTGAAGGAGCTAAAATGCACACAGATAAAATCTTATTTTGAAAGCAGCAACAAACGACATGTAATTTATGTCTCAGTTGGTGACTTCATATGTTTTGCAGAGTTTTTCCAAAATGTATTGAAAATCATAATTCACTTTTACAATGCTTGAAATTAAAATAATAAATTTCAGGTAGTTTTTTCAGAGAAAGAAAGCTCTGTTAGCAGTGCTGAGGGATCAAAAGAGATTTTGACAGGGAGAGACTTCTATTGACTTGAGGGCTTTGGATCAGGCTGGAGATTGGTGACGAGATGGACAACAGTTAATAAAAGCATGTCTGTTAGACATGCTGGAGCTTGGTAAGTTGGAGCAGATCAGAAGCTGACTGCAGTGTCTTAACATGGAGCTGGTTCTGAAGAAGCTGGGTGCTGGCTGGAGCCTTGTCAGTGCTTCTGATGGGAGTATGGCAGCAGCCATGGATGAGTCATGGAATCATATGATAGAATCACAGAATGTCTTGTGTAGGAAGTGATCTTCAAGAGTGTCTCATTCCAACCCCTCTGCCATGGGCAGGGACATCTTCTACTAGACCACATTGCTCCAAGCCCTGTCCAGCCTGGCCTTGAACACTTCCAGGGAAATGGCAGTCACAGCTTCTCTGGGCAACCTGTGCCAGGGTGTTACCACTCTTGCAGCAAAGAATTTCTTCCCAATATCCCATCTAACCCTGCCTCTGACAGTGGGGAGCCATTCCCTCTCGTCCTGTCACTCCAGGCCCTTGTCCAAAGTCCCTCTCCAACTCTCCTGGAGCCCCTTTAGGCCCTGGCAGATGCTTTAAGGTCTGCCTGGAGCCTTCTCTTCTCCAGGCTGAACACCCCCAGCTCTCCCAGCCTGCCTCCAGAGCAGAGGGGCTCCAGTTCTCAGAGCATCTTCATGGTCTCCTCTGGATTTGCTCTTGCAGCTCCCCATCTGTCTGATGTCAGGGGCCTTTCTTTTTCTCCTGGTACGTACCTGGCTTCAACAAGCACTGCTGTTCAGGGGGAGCTGAATGGCTCTGATGCCATGTTAGAGCTGGCTGAGGGTGACAGCTGCTCTTAGAGAAACAAAATTCAGCTTTGGGAAAGACCTGCTTTGTTTGGAAATGCTGTCCCAGGAATCACCAGGTAAGAAGCTCTTTGTATCAGGGAGCTGATATGGCAAACTTATTAAAAGATGTAAGTTTCTTTCAATTTGGAAATCTCATCTCTAGTATGACCCAAAATGTGATACAGAACTACAGCAAAATACTTAAAAAGTATAAATTGTCCATGTCCTGACAAGTCAAGACAAAAAGTGAGAGTGGAGCTGGAGTAGAGATCTGAGATTAGAGGATTAAAGGAAAAACAGCATCCAAGGGTCAAAACCATTCCCAAACCTACATTTATCCAAAGAAAAGATCTGTTGCATTAAGAGCCTGTATATAATTTCTGGAGTTAATAATTTCCTTCATGTAGGAAGAGTTATTATCTCTGTGTGTTTTCAATCTTTTCCTTTATGCTGGAATATATTATGTGTTTCTCATCTAGGGTAGCATTTCATTTTTTCATGAACACTAGGAAAAGCACAGGACAAAGCCAAGGAGGTAACTCTGGTCACTTGTCCAGAACACAGCAGCTTCAGACATTTGCTGGACTTTTGAGCCGTCAGTGGAGTTGGGCAATGTTGTCCCTGCCTGAACCTGCAAGAGATGTGTTTTGCTGAAAGATGCCAGTTGTGGGTGGGAGGACATGAGTGCTGTTAAACCAGGGCTGGGGGGCACTTGCAGTTTCAAGTATTGTATTTACTTGACCCCTTTGTAATGTAAACCACATGAGTCATTGCCTGTCTACAACAGTCACAGCTGTAAAGCCCTCTAACAAAAAAAAAGAAAAAAACAAAAACCATACCTATCTATTAAATAGATCTCCTCCCTTTTGGTGCTGTTTAGACAAGATACCAACTGTATCCTGTTTGGCATCTCAACCTTTTGTCAGACTCAAGCTTTCTTTGAAAGATGTGTATCTTTTTCAAGATACCCATTCCTTTGTTTCTCATAACTGTGTGGTGTACCCAGAAGAAGAGTTACATTCTTCAGCCTGCTTGTTTCTCTGTGGATGTGATTGTCCTGTGCTGCATAGGCGCAATGCTGGCTTGTGGGCACCTTATAGTCCACTGAGACCCTTGGGTCTATTCAGCTGGCCCCAGTCTGGGCTGCTTGTGGGGTTATTCCACCCCCAGCATGGAGCTTTGTGTTTCTCTGCATTAAACCTCATGAGCTCTTCAGGCTTCCTGGGAGGGCAGCCTGTCCCATTGTCTAAGAACTGGTTGAGCTTAATGACAACATCCTTTGGCAACATTCACTATCTCCTACTTGATCAGTTGGTCTTCACCCTAAAGGACTCCTTGCAGCTCTAAGATGTCATTCAACCTGCTGCAAGATCTAAAAGCCTATGTGGAGCTTTAATGTCTTGATGATTTATGGCTGGGATTGAGACTTTGTCCAAACTGTTGCTCCATTTGTGCAAACCTTTCAGGCTGATGGAGGACTCTGCAGATTGAGTCTCTGACTTTTATTTAGACTCAGTGAAAATGGAGTTTTTCCCAGGTGACTTTGTATCTCACTTCAGAGTGATGAAAATCCACAGTCATGGAGCGAGGATTCATGCAGATCAAGGGCTTGCTTTGTAGATCTGAATCAAAGATTTTCAAAAAGGTTTTTCCAGGGGCAACAGTTATAGGTGGATGATAAAATCGAGCCAGTTTAATATACATATCTTCTTACTGCATTTGCTCAGTGTCTGTTTATGATGAATGTAAAACAGACCCAATGTTTAGGCAAGGGGGGTCCCATTTATGTGCTGGGATTTCATGTCTACCATGGCCTGTTAGGCTTTTGAAAAGGAAACACAAAAAAAATATGCCTAGTTTTTAAATTATGCATTAGTGAATCACTTTTCATGTTTTAAACCACTGAAAAAAGTGGAAATTATTTATTTTTTTTTTAAATGACATTAGGCCTCAGGAAGAGCAGATATAAGCCTGTTTACTACTGTACAAGCAAATACCGTTTGTGTTGGATTGAATAGCCCAAGAAGGTGTCATTACTCTGTTCTGAGAACTCCTCAGTTCAATGTCTTGCTTAAGCTCATGTACAAAGTCTGTGGCAGAGGTGGAGCTGCGGGAGTTGCTTCTGCCAGAAAACCCAAGACTGGATCAGCCGGGTGGTGACTACCTTTGAAGTACGAAGGATAAGCAGAGGGGTGTGAAAAGGTTTCTGAGAAGGGACCATGGTAGTTTGCTGGGCCAGCACTCCCTTGGTGTCTGAAACCTGCTGTTGATGTTCCAGGAGAGAAAAACTGGACAGAGATGACATTTCCTCATTTTTGAGGACTGGCTTTGCAGCCTGGCCCATTTTTCCTGGAAGCAGTTAATAGTCGTAGTTGACCCCCAGATGTGTGGCTAAAAATAATATTTTTTTTCTCACATAATATTTGGTTATTAGAAGCTAGAAATAAACTAGTGTTTATAAAGACATTATGGGCGGGTTATTCCATGTTTTCTTGCCTCTTCCCCTGAAAATGCTTGTGCAGGTCCTAGTCCAAGGCAGGCTCCTGGATGTGACACCCATGTTGGGTCAGGATGGAATTGCTGACATTTGCCTGGGCTAATGCCTGTCCTGCTGAGCTGTGAACATCTCTTGGAGCAATTAACCATTTTTCAGGAAGAAATGGGAGACAAAACTGCCCTATCTCATGCTGCAACTGCAGGGGTGTCCCAGAGGTAGGGGGAACTGAATTAAATCTCCCCTATCCAAAGCCCTGAATCCCACTCTCCTTAATAATAAAGAGATTTACTCCGAGCCTTTTCCAATAAAACTCTGAGTGTACATGTATGTTGTAGGATGAAGAAAAACACATTTGAAACCTGAAAGCAGAGCAAGAAGTAAATCTTTATAAGCTTGACTTGGATAATTTGTAATCTCAACACTAGCTGTCTAATTTCAGTGATTTATTGCATTTGGACCAACTGCTTTTGAGTTTGGGATTTCAAATAAAGCCCAGATTTTCACCGTGCCTGAGCAAATGGTACAGAAGACCACATGAAGAGCTGGTCCATGGGTCTGGATACAACCTCAAGCTGAGAAAGTCTGAGGGAAAGCTGGGGGAAGGGTCCCTCATTTCCAATACCCTTTTCCTCAACATGGGCCCATGTCAGAAGTGAGTTACCAGGACAGATGGCCCCTTTGATCTGTCCCAGAAAGGTCATTCCTGCATTCTTATTCTCATCAGTGTTTGTTACAAATAACACTGCATCCACAGAACCTTACAGCTGTAAAATGAAGACCTGAGAAATGCCAGTATAAAAAAATCCTTATTTTATAATTTTATTTCGCATTATGAATCTTACACTGATATAAGAATAATTCAGCTTCAGACTCAGCTTCCACGTGGACTATTTTAACCAGATTAGATAAAGACAGACTTTATTAGAAACTGGTATTTTCAGAAATGTGCTGCAAAAGAAGGAAAGTGGAGCGCAGCAGCAATACGTGTGCTCAGCATTTCCAAAGGAAACTACATTTATTGATCATATAATGTGTGGGTATACTTGCGTCCCCAGAGCTTTGAAACCTCTGGTCATTTGGTCCAGCGCTGGCAGAGCAAAAAAAGGACTCAGAGAGAGGAAGTTTGAAAATTCTTCAAAAACTGATGGAAGGGAGAGAATCCACCATTTCCTGCAGCAAAGTTACTGTGTCACTAAGCAGCAGGTAATCCCCATTTAAAAAGTTATTTTGGATATACTGATGATGGGAAAACTTTCAGCCAGACCTTAGGATTTATGAGACATGCAATAACTGAACACCAGCTTCCAAGTACAGGTTCTACAGCTCATGCAACAGCTCCTTTTGTCAGGGCAACAGTTCCAAGAAATGAGTTCCATCATGTCCATCTGCAGTTGCCTATGAGTGAATGGGGGCTGGGCCCAGGTTCTTTGCCATGGGGATGATTTGCAACACCAGGTGATGGAAATGGCACTTGCTGCCAGTCCCTTCTTCCCTCCCTATTGTTCTGCAGCCTCTCTCAAACCAATGGTTCCCAGTTCAGGGAAGCTGCCTTGCCCCTGTCCTCCTGCTCAGCTGTTTCAAGGCAGCTGCTGGGTTTGAAAGCTTGGTCTTCTCTTTTTTTGGAGACACTTGTTTTTTTAATTTCATGCCCAGGCACCCGTCCCAGTAGCATCTCTCCTGTGCTGATGGCAGCCCATGGCAGTTCAGTGTCTTATTTACAGGGGTAAGACATTGGGTGGACTCCACAGGGCTGTCTTTGTAAGCACCAGTGGAAGAGGGAGGGTAGCATTTATCTGCATATCTGTTGGGTCTTCTCTTGCCCCCACAGATGCCCCAGCCCAGCAGAGCAATGCCTGCTGAAACCTGGGGAAGAATTATCTTGCACAGCCAGGGCTGGGGACTTGTAAAGGCTGTCCGAACTTGGCAGGGAGGGTGGGTTATTTCACAAGTAGAGCAGGACAGCAGATGAACACAAAGATAGTCTCAGCATTACAGGACACATTTTACTAATTGAGGCCATTAAAAACCCTGGGGAAGTGGGAGAAAGAGAGAGAATGGAGCAAGGGAGATGCTGGCACCAGCAGTGGCTGCCTGCTCTCAATTTACTCCAAGGAGTCCTCTAAGAATACCAGTGGAGGCCGTTCATGCTTTACTGGGACCTTCAAAAGTGTTTCTGGGATGATTTGTATGGAAAGGTTGTGCTGGAAGCAGTTTAGGGGAGGTATGCTGTTATTAAAAGATTTTTTTTTAAGCTCCATTTGGACACTTCTTACTGTTGCGTAACAGCAAGGAATGAGCCCCAGCAGCTGTTTGCTATTTATTAGAGTGCACAGAGGCTTAATGAGGAGGGAAGCAGCAGGGAGAGCTTCAGCAACTTGGAGAATTCTTCCTTCTCCTTTTCCACAGGTTTTCTGCAGGGCTTTTTTGAATCCTTGTAATTTCCTGCCCCACACAGACATCACAGGTGAAGAGTCAAGTCCTGAAGAGCACCCCATGTAGCCAACACCATGTAAGCTGGTACTGCTCAACCCTCAAACTGCAGACTCAGACATCATCACTGCACTGTTTACACCCTTTGTGTTTTCATGTTCATCTGTTATTATGAAGAAAGTCTTGAATTTGTTCCTTCAGACATTACATAGTCCTGACCTCTCTCCTGTATGGCAAATGGAGAGAGAGCAGATTTATGCCAATGAGAGACAACAATTTCTAGTGTATTTCTGCACACACAGTCCTGGTTCAAGCTGCCATAAAAACCTTTCTTCTGCCCCATATATAACTCCATGTAAAGTTTTCCAGATACATTTATGAGTCTGACCATGGCTTGTGACCAAACTACAGGGAGTAAAAATGGTTGGCAAAGTCAGTAACACTCCAGGAATTTCAGCCCATCAGTGGAGGATCTCTTTTGGTGCCACATGGCTGCTGCAAGGAAATGGAGAAAAGTGAACCACTCATTATTGAGATGCAATTTTCTGCGTGGGGGGTCCATGCTTGATCTGGAAATATTTTTGGTGCACGGAGAAGGCCACTTGGGGAAGGTCAGCCTTGGAGTTTGCTATGTCACTGCAGTCCTGCAAAAGCTCACTCAGTGGAGGCAGCTTTTAAAATACCTTCTCCTTTCTGATGAAAGATTCTGCAGTGTCTCTCAACACAGCATTTGAAATCTCACTCATCTCTCTTTTCTTCCCCACCTCCTTGATGATCCCTTGTTCAAGCTGTCAAGGTTTAACAGCCCTGCTCTGCTACATTATCGACATATGCAGCAACTCCTGGGTGACCTTTGCTCTTTCTAGCACTGCACAGCCAGGAAAGCTGCAGGAAAGGGAACAGGATCCCATTCTGGTTCATTCATCAGCTACAAAACCATGTGCTGAGTGTGGAGCACAGGAATTTTATTAGCTGCATGATATAGCAAGCAGAAAGGGCTCTGCTATGTTGCCATATGCCCAGGAACAGGATAAAACCTTTTCCTTCCCTCAGAGGAATTCGAGCAAGCTCCATCACACTCCCTGTACTGAATTTCATTCCTCCTCTTGTTTCTGCTGCAAGACCACTAACAAGCTCTTTCACCCCAAAAGGTCTATGTCCCACTTGGAAACCAGTAGGAACCATACACAAAACCTCAATGAAAAGTGTTAGACAAAGTCCAGGCCTCTTTAAAGGCAATGAGAATTTTGCCACTTCTTCCTGCAAGCCCTTTCAGTCCAGTAAGCCCTGCTTCTTCAGTGTGTCAGCAGAGCTTTATTTTCCCCAGAGCCTTTATTTTCCATTCAGGTGGAGAACAGAGGTGCAGAAGGGCTGCCAAGCTGAGAGACAGGTATTCTGCCGTTTCAAATCCCCAGTGCCATGTATTTTACAAATCCCCCTACTGTCTTGTTTTGAAAGACAGGTGTCTGCTAAAGAAGGCAGGAGCCTCCCCTGGAATGGAAAATATGACCACCTTCCCTCCTAATTGTTATGATTTTGAAATTAAGGGGCTTTTAGGCAAAGATATGGGAAAAGGAATAACAGTTCTTTACTAGAATATATATATAAAAGACAAGACAAACAAACAGCACCACCGGCAGCAACCACAAACAGAACCAGGAACCCAGTGCCAGCCTCTCTCGGCTGTCGGGCCCTTTCCCCCTCGGGTGCAGTTCCGCTCACAGCCGGCAGGGGCGCTGGTGGCTCCTGGCTGGGCAGGGTGGGTGCGATGGTTCCCCCATGCCTGCGTGGTGCGCCCTGTGGCGTGAGTTTGGGGACCCTGCGGTCAGTGGTGGACAGCCTGAATGGCGAAAATGGGCTGCAGCAGGAACTCTGGAAGCTGGAATGACAGGGTGGGCTTGCCCAGGGTAGCAAGCAAGAGGTGGCAGAAACTCAGCGGCTGTAGCTGGAATGGCGGGGTGTCCCGGCAGGGCTGGAACTGCAGGGCATTCAGGCAGGGCAGAGGGTGCAGAGCTACAGTGTAGTGAAACCTGGAGCAGTGGTAAAAAAACCGGCAGGAGCTGGGCACTGGCAGCCCTGCTCCGAGCAGGGCAGGAAAAGGCTCCCTGGGAGGGGGAGAGGGCTTGGGATCCTGTAGTTTTCCTCTGAGGCACTCCAGCAGATGGTGAAAAGTCCCTCTTTTAGTGAGGTAGGGTGTTAACAAGCTCCCAGTGCAATGGCCGCTATTACGAGCACTCATGGTAGAAGAAAGGCAGCAGAAGACAAAACCCTGCAGTGGTGGTGTATTCTTCCCACAGCAACTGCAGCCTCTGTACCCTCCGAATGCCAAGGGAGCAAGAAGAGCAAGTAGCTGCACCCAAGCTCTCCCCTAGCCCAATTCTTGTGGTATCTCCACCACTCCAGGAGAAACCTCCCTGGTAAGAAAGTAGCGAGCCACACCCTTCATGGGGCAACTTCTTTTGTCTCTCTTAAGTAGCCGGTCGTTATTGCATCTTAGCAAATTAGACAAAATTCCATGAGAGAAAGAAACAAAAGGAAGAATCCTAAACCCCAACACCTACCTAATTTTTATCACAAAGGAGGCTTTCAGCTGGGGCACAAATGAGCGCGGAGAGTGGTATCATTGGACCAAAGACAAATCCTTCCCAGAAGGCCCTTTATCAGGATAGTCAAGTGAAAAGCAAGACAAAGGAATAGCACTTGAAAGCCATTGACTTGGCCTCTTGCCTATTCTTTCCTCCCCCACCTTGTAGCAATTGCTGATGTTTTCAAGAGCTTCCGTTCATGTTTGGCTCTTTCCTCTGCTGCTTCCCACTATTGCTCTACCTCTGGTGGCATGTTGGTACACGGGCATCTCCGGAAGGGCTGGTTTAAGAAGTGCACAGAGATGCACAGGAATGGTGATTGGGACTAGTAGAAACAAAAAAAGATCAACAGACACTTAGCACCTGTTTGGAGGGACCAAATCCAGGTTATTCTGACCTAAATTGTTCTATAATTCTATTTGCAACCATGACCCTTTTCTTTTTACCTCTTTTGCCTATTCTGTTCTCTGGCCGTTCTCCCTGATCCTCACTGTGCTGTCTCAGAGCACCCAGGCTGAACAGGATGGATGTCACCAGACCATAAAACATCCGAGGGTTCAGCATCCTCTTTCCAGCACTCCCTGATTTTCCCACTTTCCAGCCCTACCCTGATTTCATTCTTCCACAGACTGAGTAATTGAAGACCTGGTTTCAGATCCTTTCAGGCATTTATATTTTTAACCTTCCAAAGCTGGCAGATGCTGGTCAGAACCTGGACCATGAAAGGAGAAGAGGACAACACAACTTCAAGGTGAAACAAGAGCCTCAGAAGGTTCCTCTGGAGCCACCACAGGGAATCCAGGCAGGTGCTCTCCCTAGAAACCAGATCCCCTGGGACAGGGGTTGGTTTACTACCTGAAACTTGTATTCCTTCCAGGAGAAGTCTGGGGGAAAGAACAAGTCTATGTACTAACATCAGCACTGCAAGAAAAGTAGGTATAAAGCTGTGAACATGTCGTAGGGGTGGTAGAGAAATAATCCTCCCTGAGAGTTACTGGACTGACCTCAGCTATCTGAAGGAAAGGATGAAGGAAACCACCCCATCACCATCTCACCAGCGGGTTGGGACAGGGTGCTATGGACTGGCAGTGAGGAGCCCAGTCCTCCCCTAGGATCACTCTAAGCTTTCTTGGGACCAGGCCTTTTCAAACACTTCAGATATTTGGAGCTGGCTCATATGAAACTGAAGCACCCCCATTTCTGGCTCTATAACTAAGGTGGTGAGCCTTTTTCCTGGGTCAGAACCACAAGATTAATTCACATCTGTGTTCAAAATAAAACTGTTGTGAATTGTCCTTGATGCAGAGACTGCGTTTTTCCATTTCTACAGTAATTCCTTTTTTCGCCTGCTATTAACCCTTTCCAAATTTGCAACCTCAGCTCTGACTCCCACTTTATGTGTCTACTTCCCTTATTTGTAACTTGAGGTTCACAGGTCTGCTCAGGTTCAACCATTACTTACCAGGACCTGCACATCCCTGGTGGAATTGCTGATGTCCAGAGAGTCAGATCATGTCTCCTACCCCAATCTGGTAAATCATGACCCTATGTATCATTTTAAGCATGCAGTCTTACATTTGGTCATGTGAAAGTACCAGTAGTTTGCTTGTGGTTGCATATCAACCACAGTGAATTGCCTCCTGTTAGCAATCTGTCTTGGTTTTTATTGCTCTTGCCAATCCCAGAGTCATCTGCTATATTTATCCATTACAATTTTCATGGTTTTTCTTAGCCTTTGACAAAAATCTTATATAATGTAAGTCTACAGACAAATCCATCTGGCGTACAGCTAAGAGATGTATTAGGACAAAGACGTGCATAAGCATTTAAACCCTCATTTCAGACATATCTGACACTTTTATCCCTTTAAATGTACATTATGCTGATTATCCGATGGCTCCAATTTCATAAGAGAAATGTTCTGGTGTAATTTAGAGTATTCCTGTGTAAATATGCTACATCCATACTGTCATTTTTGCCTATCAAAACTTATGTGAGATTGGCTTGATGTGATTTGTTTTCTGTGTGGATCAGTGTTATTTTTTTCAGTGATGTCATTGAGTCCATCATTTTTTTCCATGACTGGAGTTAGACTGATAGCCCAAACTTACTGGGGTTATTTTGTTTCTCCATCCCAGAAGGACTCTTTCTGTTTCCAGGATGCAGGTTACTCCTCAAACCCAACAGCACATATTGGTTGTTGGTTAGTTTTTCTGTAAATCTGGGTTGCCAGTGCACAGATAGCTAATATCTATGTATCTGATATCATTAGCTATTCTTTCACGTGTTTTTTTCTGTTTTAATATAAAGTATTTAATCATCGCCATGCAATATATTTCCCCCCAAACTGGAATACAAATCCTTTCTGAAGACATTGATTGCTTCTGAATTATGTTATTAAGTCTGTTCTGTCCTTCTGTATTCATCTCTGTCTGTCCATGAGTCAATATTACACTTACGATTTATTCTGATTTTGATTTATTAAGATGTCCTACTTACTGTGCCAGCTTTCCTTTCTCCCTTTCTCCACCCAAAAATAACTACAATTTGTAGATTTTAATTTTTGCTTTTAAACTCCCCTGGGTATTGCATATTGGAATTTTATTATTCTTTTCATAGCTGCATTCACTGCCCTTGTAAAGAAGTTTTTTTAAAAAACTAGTTTACTCTTCTCTTTCAGATGCAGGCCTTTATTTCTTTGAATATTTATTGTAAAGTATTCTTTACCAGTTTCAAATTTTTATTTAAATTTTTTAATTCCTTTTTTTTTGCCAGCCAGTTTTTCATTTGTTTTTTGAATCAATAGAACAGGCTTAAAAAATGTTTCAGACTTTCTTTCTTTCCCTGTATTAAAAGGAAAAACGAAGATGAGAAACCTGAGATACATATCTAATCCCCTGATCCAAAGTCTGGGGTTTTTAGAACATGTAATAAAGCTCCAGATAAAATCATAAGAATTGGCAACACTTTAGTATTGCATTTGTCTGACTGTGTTCTGTGGCCAGGACCTAATAACATATTATCATAATTTTTTTTTAATAGATGAAAATCATGATTTCATCACAATCTTGAAAGATGAAATCCAGAGAAAGCATTTGTCTGTTATTTGAGCATTTACAGCAATAGTGAGATGATTTCCAAGCTTGCAGTGATACATCTAGGAGGTGGTGCTGACACTTATCACCTGTGAAAACCCAAGCAGTTTAAATTCAGGTCAAATTAAAAATACTGGCCTTATATTCCTTGGCCAGTGACTCACCATCTGTGACACTGTCATCTAAACAAAGAATGTAGTTCAGTTCATTAGTGGGTGAAATTCATCCTATAGATGAGATATGCATAGAGTGGGGTTGGCTTTTTGTTTGCCATCAAGAAACAGAGTGAATAGGAGTCTTAACAAGGTGTGGTTCTGGATGCTGATGGCAATATCTCTTTGGCATATCATGATGTCATTAAGCTACTAATTATGTGAAAAATAACTCACTTGTGCTTTTAGTGTCTTCGTTCCAATCATGACTTTTACTTTCCAAATCCGTCATCTTGCTTATGAAAGCCTGAAGGTTTTATGAGCTTATGAGCTTCCAAGGGAGAAAGAAAAGCAAGGAAAAGGGAAGGGAAGGAATAGCAAGGAAAAGAAGGGGAAGAGGAAGTGGAAGGGAAGATTACTAAATGGCAGTAACTTAGGATCTAGCTAGTTGTCCTCTCATATTAGAACTTTTATCTTGTGGAGTTTGTTTCTTTCTTTTTTGGCTTTTCAAAATACAGAATGAACTTCAAAGCATTCTTCCAATGTGCCTTCGCTTCCTGCCCTGAACCCAGGAGACATCTACAAAAGGAAATGTGCTGTGACGTGGGATGGATAGCTACAATTTACCAGCTGTACCCTGAGGCCACAAATCACCACCTGCAGCTAACACTGCCCAAGAGATGCTTTTTGTATTTTCTGGCACACAGAGGATCCCAGCATGGATGAAAGAAGTCTCCTGGGTCAAGAGAAGCACAAGTGGAAACGCAGGAGTGATACCTCATATTCACCTTCAGGAGCAATATTTTGTGGGGTTTTGTATTTAGTGCTCAGGGAAGTGAGAGGGCTCGATAAGATTATCTCCTCCAGACCTGGGGGGTCTTGTCCATGAATGAGTCATTCAGACCAAGCAGGTAAAGGGAAGTCCCAAGACATGGATGAAAGATGGAGAACTTGTCATCTGAGGGGAAGCTGAAGAACTTGGCTTTTTTAGCTCAGCAAAAAGCAGTTGAGAGGGGAAATGAGTGCTGTTGCACATGAAAGTTAAAACAGCCAGAAGCAAAAAGAAACATTGGAATGAAGAAAAAAAGTGTTGGCACAAGAACAAGTAGGTTTTAATTGGCCTGAAGTAAATTTAGTCTGGAAATTAGATGAAGTTTCCTAAGCATTGGATCAGCAAAGTCCTGGAACAGGCATCCAGGGGCTGTGAAAACAGAGCTTGCTCATATGACAAATAGGTTTAGTTACAAGAACAGAATGCTCTGCTTAGTGAGCCAGCAGGGTCACACCCTGTACACCCATGATTTTAGGGAGAGAGTGGAGACATAGTCCATAAGAGCCATCTTTCAGTCAAAGGATTGGTAGTGCTTGGACCATAGTAGCACGGTAAAACTGTAAGGCACCAGAAGACAATTTGCAGATGAGAAAATAGTCCATCATGCAGAAATCTTTGTTCCATCTTCCTTGTAAGCTTGTGAGATCTCTCTGTTGCTCTAAAAATGTGATTTATACCAAATCTGGCTATCTGTGATCCAACCCCCCTGTCTGTTCTTTCATCCCTGCTCAGCCTGCCAAACAGGTGAGATACCTGTCTTGTGGGAAAGAGACCAAGACCAGGAAAATCACTTCCTTGGACTGCTAAATTCATATATGATCAACTGATTTTTTGTTCCTTGTGACTTGGACCTGCAAAGTTATGGGTTTAGTTGCAACACTGGCACAGGTGTAAACATCCCTGTGTCCTGACCTATTCCAAAATTACCAAGAGTAGGGGGAATGATCTAGAGTTTGCTGGGAACTAGGCAAATGCGAAGTTTTGTTATGAGTCTATCTCCTCTGTGTGCTCATTGTGCAGGTAATCCCCCTTTAAACCTGCTTGATGTGATTGTCTACATGACAAAATTCTGGAATTCAAGGGACTCTAAACGCATGTTGAAGACAGTCTTTGATATGCATAATTTTGATGCCACCTGGTACCTCTCAGATGAGCTGTAAGGCTGTCCTCTCACCATGGCCCAGGGCATATGGGTTACCATTGGGAGGGGCAGCCAATGACCTACCCAGCTGCTTGGAGGAATGTAATAAAATGGCTTGGATTGGAATGGAAGGGACCTTAAAGGTCATCTAGTTCCAAAGCTGACCAGCTCAAGTGTTCTCCCTCATGGCCTGTTAAGGGTTGCCAAAAGTGATTTTGTTGTAACCACAGTAGGAGTATTCTGATCCTGTGACCCAGCTTGCTCCCCTCCCTTGGAAGTTTTCAGCCAACAAAATGAAGATTAAGACTATGAGAACATGTTCTGCTATGAGATTCTCACTCCTCCTTTTTCAGGAGGGAAACACCAAAAAAGACCCCAGATGACACTTTCCCATCATCAGAAAGAAAAAGACTCAGACTCTCTGGGCAAAAGCTGTAATTAAACCTAACGCCAGTATAAATGCAGGTACAATCCATCTGACTTTCTCAAAGGAATATTGAGATGAATTTTGCAGAAGAGTCTGTGTTTTAGTGCCTTTATCACACATACACTTATGGAATCTCTACAGCTCACTGAGGCAGTGCATTTCAGTCTCCTGTGAAGACACCACAGGCAGTTTATTCTCCTGATAGGCTGTTGCTTTATTATGAGATTTCTCCCCCTTTGCATTGCAACCAACAAGTCCAAATTCCACAGTAAAGTTTGGTCCAATGTTCTGTCTGGAAGAGGTAAAAAGGTATCATAAATCATTTTCAGGGAGGATGGGGGATGGAAGATGAATTGAACAGAGGCAAAGATGCTGTTGTAACACCAAATCTCAATCAAGGTGTCACTATCCAATCTCTACAGCTACCATTCAAGCCACCCTTCCCTTTGCAGGACCTGGGTGAGACCATCTGAGCTGGACCCTGGTCTCAGCATCCTGCCCTACTTCATCTCCCCTAGCCAGGTGGGTTTCAATCCTTCCAGAGTTGTTGAGCAAGAAGGATTTGCCTGATTTATTCAGATTTCATACAGATAGAGATGCGAAGGATTCTGTTTTTCAGTGATTTTGTTGCCATGTCTCTGCCTGTCTTTGATGTAACTCAATCTCTGTGAGCTTCCCGCACTAGCATCTGACCAAGAGGCTCATAGAACTGTTTCCAGAGTTTTTCCCCCTTTATCCTGTGCAGACTGGGAACAGGTCCCTGGAAAAGCCATTGGAAAACAAACCTGCTCTGGTGCCTACTATAAAATTTGGTTCTGTTCAGATTAACTCTGAATTCTAGACATTCAAAACCAATGCGAATGGTTTAAAAGCCATTCATTTGCACGGTGATGAAAGGACAAAATTCCTTGTCAAGGTTGGAGGCTTCCTTTCGTATCTCATATACCTTAACCACCACGTTTACAATGCCTTCAGTACCTTATGTTTTACATTGTGCACTGCTAGTTTTCACTTCTTCTCCAGCAGCAGAGCACAGAAACCAATTTTCACCTTCATGAGAGAGGTGAGATATCATTCCATATTTAGAGATCTGTGTTCTGGATGAATGAGCAACATCTATTCTGGCACTTATTCATCCCCCCTACTATACACATAGATTGGCATTCACACACTGACTACATGTCAGCTCTTATCCAGCCAAAGAGCCACTGGTTAGAGATATTCCTAATGCATTACCACTGGCTTTTTAAAAAATATTGCTTGAATACTGGTTGGGCTGCTGCTACAGTGTAAGACATGAAACTGAGGACAGCCCCTGCATTGAAGAGCTTGCTCAGCTATGGACTGGTGTCTCTCCAAACAAAAGACTGTCCTTGCGATGCAAATTAGTCTTTGCATTTAACATTAAAAACTCCTATATTTGTTTCTGGAGATTTGTTTCTTCTGGACTCTGAAGAAAAAGGAAACACAGAGGAAATGAAGAGGTTGAATGAGAGCTGAATATCAGGAATGAGATAATTTTCTCTCTAATTCTATTGCAAATTATGCAATAAATGGAACCAGAAATGACTAAGTAGTTTCCTTTCCAGCACCTTTTTCAAAACTGTGTGTGCTAACAGGCAGCAGCCACCCCCCACATGTGAGCTGAGAAGCTGTTCATTGCCAGCAAGGGGGTTACACCCTGCTCAGTGTGCTGGAAATCCTCCTCTCCAAAGTGTGAATGTAACATAGAAGAAAACTTCTTTCAGGTTTGAGAATGACCCATTACTAACCCCTCTCTCCCATCTATCCGGTAGGAGAGTAGTTCATCTGTAATTGGGATGCTCTCATGTGTCTTTCTATTCAATTTGTAAGACTCAGTTTTCCCACCTGTAAAATTGGCTATTTTGAGAACTTCTGTAGGGTTTTTAGGTTTTGGGGGACTTTGGGAAATACAGCTGAAAATTGCTGTCTTTTAGGGAAGGGCTACATAATTTTCTGTCATCACGCAACAGAGTAGGGCCACAAAAGAAGACAAGTAATTTGAGTGGGAAATTAGTGAACAGCATCAGCTCGAGGCTTCCCAGTATGAATTCTGTAGTGGCTAATAGTTATTGCTCTCACACAGCCAATTGCCCATTTGGGAGAGTCCTAATTTGGATTTTTTTTCTGCTCCCAGTCTTCTGGGGAGGAGAGAGGGGAGGGGAGGGGACTGGAGGAGAGTGGTAGGAAGGGGAGGGGAGGGGAGAAGAGGAGGAGAGAAGAGGAGGAGGAAACAGGAGGAGAAAAGAGGTGAGGTGAGACAAGGAGAGGTGAGATGAGATGAGATGAGATGAGATGAGATTCTGATTCTTGAGGAGATTTAGCTTCATACTGAAATTGTTAAGAAATCCAGCACAACTTTTGCTCAGACTGACCAGACCAGATATTTTGCAGTACAGCACAAGCTGTCCCTGCATAAATATTTCCCTCAGGAAATAAGATGTTCAGACTTGAGACCACTGAGAATCAGTCATTCCTCAAAACTGTAGGCTTATTTTATCTGTGGTTTTAAAACTAGTAGGAAGAGTTTAAAGCTCTGCAGAAGTGCCCCAAATCCTGCTCGAGTTTACTGTCACAAACTAAGCGGTACAGGACAAAGCTGGAGATATATAAAAATAAAGGGCCACTCTTAAAAATTTGACTCTGTGACCGAGTTTTGTTTAGTGTTAAATGTAAAAGGTTTTCCAAAGAAATCACACCTCTGTTCCAACAAGTAAATCAAGATAAATTGAATTTTGATCCTTTCTATTTGGGTAAGGCACTTAGCATTGAATCAAATTCCTTGCAAACAAAGTCTCCTGTAGACAATGAGGAACCTGCCTGGCTGTGCAGAGTCCTGTCTGCTCCATATCTCAGGAGCTCCTTTTCAACAGCATAAGTGAGATGGTTGTTGGTATCAGCAGTTGATTTTAACCATCATAGAAACATAGAAGGGTTTAGGTTGGAAGGGAGCTTAAAAAGTCATCTTGTTCCACCCCCTGCCATGGGCAGGGACACCTTCCACTAGACCAGGTTGCTCCAAGCCCCATCCTGTCCTTGGACACTCCCAGAGATGGGGCAGCCTCAGGTTCTCTAGGCAGCCTGTGCCAAGGCCTCACCACCCTCATAGTAAAAACCTTATTTCTTATATCTAATTTAAAGAGCTTGCTTGGTCGGAGAATGTTGGGCTCAGTGAACCATGCTGACCTCTTTAGGTGTTACTCTGCCTTCCAAATGCACCTAGGGTGTGAGTCTGCTGCAGCAGCAGATGTCGTGGCTTGGAACATCAGGGAGCAGCCTGCAGCTGTTAGGATCACCTCTGGGTCCTTCCATGCTCGTGCATCCTGGACAAACATAACACCCTTGCTCATTGCTGCGAGCCCTAAAGGAGACAGAATTGACCTTGGAGAGGTGCACATTGTGTGTGTTTATGACTGCTTCCTGAAAGGCATGGGTTCAAAAATGCCACATGCACTGGAAGAGGTTTTTAAGTTTGTTTTTTTAATTACTATAGGGCTCTGTATTACTACAGCAATTTTTTCCCTGATATATCACATAAATCTGCCTTAAAAGTCCTCAAACAACATTAGATGTGACTTTGACATTTCCAGTGTGCACTTTGAGGACAGTTTTTAAAAATTAAAGGTAAAACTTCTGACAAAGCTTCCATGTAAAAATAGTTCAGATAAAACTCAAAAGATTTAACAAATACAGAATGACCAGGGCAGTAAAATGGATACATGTGGGTGAACCTAAAGGGGTTTTATTTTCCTTAATTCCAGTTGAACAGCCCATTATATCTTTTCCTGGAGCCTGCAGACTTGAAAACCAGTCTCAAGCTGAACTGAAGTGGTTTGGATATGTGATCTATAAACATTAGGGTAGCTAAAGCATGAAAGCAGATGATGTGAGGTTGGGTTTATGATACTGATGCTATCTCCCTTTCTTTCAGGATTGCCTGGAGTTATGAGATGGAGCCTTCTGGATTGTATAAATGTTACATAGTTTAGTGAGTGTATGAAAGAAGAATCAGTCTTGAGAGCATGTGGGTATTGTCTGCTGTTCCTCCTGAGGGCCTGGGACAGATCTGTGAAGTGAAAAACAAAAGGGGAACCTTTTGGTTTTTGTTTTGTTTTGTTTTTTGTTTTGTTTTATTTTTGAAAGATCCAGCCATTCATCTGGTATTGCCCAGGTGTGGATTTGAAGCCCTAATTAAGTACTCACTGTGAGCTTTATCACAGACTGCAGTGAAACTCAGACCCTAAATCACCAATTCCTTTTAACTAGGGACACACAGACTGTTTTCCTATTTAGTGAAGGAAACTGTTGTAGTAGGTTTGCAGTTCAGCTGATGGTCCTCAGGTAGGAAAGGACACATGATCCATTAACCCACAAAGAAGGGCCCCCAAGGATCCTTGAGCTGATGGAAGCAGATGATGGTTCCATGTAAATCAGCAGATCAGCGGAGTCATGCTGATTACCAGCAGCCCCAGACCTGGCTCTGATGGCAGCCAAGCCTCTTCACCTCTGGGTGACTGAGTGTTGTCTCCATTCCCAGAGGCCCAGATCTGGATCTCATTGTGCTGAATCTAGGTCAAGCACCGAAGGCATCCTGTGACCCAGCATTCCCTGTTGTCTCCATCTGCACCTTCATTAACTTTCAACATTGCAATTATTATATTGCTGGGGGTTATTGCTGCTGTCTTGGGCAGAGAAGATGAGTTAGCCAGAGAGCTGAGTAGAACTGAAGTACTCGAGAAAATGATTGAGGGCTATGTCTGTCACTGCATGTGCATGAACATGTGTGTGCTTTCCATTCTGTGCTTTTCCAGAATTGCTCTGAGAACCATCTTCAACCACTCTCCTACAGCCACCATCCTTAAACGAACTCCTCCTTTCTTGCAGTTTCCGCTCTTCTCTTATAATTGCTCCTCCACATTTGAGTCCAGCCTTGCATGGACTTCTCCCCACCACTGCATCCAAGGCTACGCCCACCACCCTCCCTGTCTCTGAGACTTGTTGGCCTGCAGACCTGGGAGAGGAATTTTTCCCATATCTTCTGCAGTTCATGCAATAACCTCCACCTCCTCATGTTCTCCCACCTAATCCAACTCCATTCTGCACATTAAGCTTCCTCCAGAAGACTCAGCAATGCTAACCCTTCATCTATTAAATGCCTTCTCTGTCCCAGCAACATGTAAGTGTGGAATGATAGATTAAAATCATGCTAAATGAATACTGATGTCAGCTTCCCAGTGTGCCACTCTGTAAAACCAGAGCACTCAGTTGCTGAACTGTTTGGGGCTGGATCTGTTTTGTATTTATATCCTGTAAATTTTCAAATCCACTGCTGGTGCTAACAAATGCATAGTTATGATTAATTACCTATCACTTTGGGCCTCATCCAGGTTTGATTACATCAGTGGGAACTTTTCCATATGCTGCGTGGGAATTTGATCAGACCCACAATCCAGCCTCTTTTCAGCTCAGTGTTGTCCTTGCGGGGACTTTATCTTGTCTGGTTTAAGGCATTTGCATTCAGGCAGTTTCCCCTGCTTTTGTGAAGGTAACATAAAGTGACGCATCAAATCTGGAGATGTGACCACCAGGGACCTCCAGAAACTGGTGTTTGGGGTCTGAGAGATTGTCATATTTCACATCTTTATTCACTCAATGAATTTTAGCAATATGAGGCTGGTGAAATGATGTAGACTAATAAATAAAACCTCCTTATGACAAGGATGGAAAATTCAAATATCTTAAAGCCAGCCTGGACAGTGCTCTTGTGATATGACACTGCAGCTCAGAGGTGACTGAAGGGAAGATGCCAATGTGCCTTTTTTATCCCCTAATCACATGAGGGTTTTAATTAGCATCAAAATTGCAACTCTTAATCCTTTTATATACAGCAGAAAACAATGAAAAAGCAACTCCAGGCACGAACGGCTCTCAGGTGATGCAGCTCAACCAACTAAAAAATTACTGAATACATGATCAGGTGGCAGGGTTTACATGCATGCCCCTAGAGCACATCATCCCTTCTGCCATTTGTTTCAAGGACACTGTCTTTGAAACTTAAAAGGAAAATACAACAAGGAATCCAGGCAACAACTGAAGAATAAATCATGGTTTTATGTGCATGGAGCAGATCCAGAATATCATCCAATCCTCTGAGACACCTCTGTCCCTCTGGTAACATGGCCAAAGGGTTCCCTCTGTAACAAGATTGCTCTTCATCATCACACCAGCAATGAAGCAGCATCTCATGTTCTGCCAGACACCTGGTCAAATTCTTCCACCTCTGACCCCTTGATGAACACCCCTATTTTCAGTGAGAAATACTTTCTGAGATTTTCACATGGGGCAGAGTTGTTCCTCATTGAGTATAAATCCTGCTGCTGCAGGAAATGTCTGTAAATTAAATACTTTCCTAAAATGGATTAACTGCCTGGGAAAGTGCAGGCACAGCTCATGAGCTAGCCTCAAATGTTTATATGTAAGAGATAGTAGGTGAAATATATACTATCTCCACCAGTGTTAGGAAGGATCTATCTACCTGAATATGCTCATATGCCTTATGTTGGCATCTAATCACTCCTTCAGCATTGAAGATCTCAGCAGATCACCCATGTGAAATAAGGTGTGAGGTATTATCATCATTATGTGGAGAAGTAGCTGATGAATACAGAGATTGTCCTGCCAAAAATATCTCTGCTTGCCCAGTTACTGGATTAATTCCCAGAGATGCTGGTGCCTTCACCAAAGTGGAGTCCTGGGAGTAGCAAGGAAATTGCTGTTAACCTAGCTTTGACAAGGGCTACCTTCATCCCTGCTCTGCACAAAGCTGACACAGAGTACTGATGGTGCCAATGCCAAATTTGGAAACATTTTTCTGATTGGCACCTAAGCCGGGAGTGATGGAGATACTCCCACCTTGGCTGTTCAGAGTGTGAGGTCCAGTGTGAAAATCCTCCAGGAAACAGACAGTCCTGTGTGCCGCAACTGGGCCATGCCAGAGAGCCTTCTCAAAATAGATTTTGTTCCTGTTAAGAGCCTCTCAAAGAATTTGTCAGTTCCTGATTACCGAAATCATGTAAAAAGCAAGGTTTAACCACATAAACAAACAGAGGGATATTTTTTGAGTTGTCATCTTATGAGGGAGCACAGTAAACTTGAAATTTGAATTCCAGGATGTCAGAAACCAGGGAAGCAGTGATGACTCCCTGATACAAAGGGAAGCAGCTCCCAGAGGTTTTAGCAGTAGAAATGCATCTTTTCTCCACTGAGTTTCAGTGCCAGCAGTCTGCAGGCAGCACTCAGAAATGCTGTGCTGCTTTAAATCCCAGTTTCAGTTTTGCATTTCTGCAGAATGATAGAATCAGAGTTGGTGTTGGAAGGGACCTCTTGGAGGTCATCCAGTCCGTCCTCTTCCTCTGACCATGTCTAATTAGACCTGGTTTCTCAGGGACTTGACCAGTCCAATTTTGAAGACCTCAAAAGATGGAGATTCAGTTAGGAACAACCCCTCCTTAAGATGAGTCCATTCATAGGGATAATTTTTGGATTTGTTCAGGCAGTTCAATGAAAAGGAAAGATGTTTTGTAGGCAGATGCTTTGTTATCTGGGCCTGAAAGTCCTGGGGGTCAGGACTCAGGTCAGGTCAAGTCTAGTTCCAGCAGAAACGAACACTGGATCCCACTGAGACCAAAAACATTCCCCTTACCCAGGTTTGTCAGCACACATAGCTGTGGCAGAAGATTTTTAATGGTCTTATAACCACATTTTGAGGGTAAATTATTGCAGATTCTAGATCAGGCAAGATGTTTGCTCCTCACAGATTTGTATTACTTCTTCAAGAGTTCCAGACATACTGGCGCATTTTCTCTGGCAAGTCAGATGAGGGATAAGCAGTTTCTGGGGTGCTCTTTTCCCCTGGTTCTTCTCTGGTACCATGAAACCATCCTCTATAACTTGCAGAATGAATGAACCAGCTAAAGACCTGAAAGATATTGATCAAATCCCTTTACTCAGCCTTGAGATGAAAGAGGAAACAAAATTTATTAGGGAGATTCTTCTATAAGCACTCCAAAATTGTAGATGCTAAACAACCCTTTGCTCTGAGTGATAAAGGGATGTTTTTCTTGTCTCTCCTCTCCTCTGAAGACAAAGGAAATCTGTCTCTGCACTTTTTCTTGTCTTCTGAGCAACTAAAGAGCAATTCTGTGCCATGTTACATCTTGAAGACTGGAATCTCTTTAAGTCAGCCTCTTTCTCATGAGAAATCACTGTCATTAGCCCAGTAACTTAGCTGGGTGTTTGGAAAGGAGATTGAGTCCACACAGAGTGCAAAATGATATTTTACCCTGAAATAAATGAGTGCCAATGCATTTACCTATGTATTTTCTTTTTGCTCTGAGACTGTGCAGTCCATGGAAAACATTTTTTTGCTGCTTCTTGACATCTGCCAGGGAGGCTGTTTGCACAGATTTTTCATTGCTTTATTTTTGTTTCCCATGAAAGGATACATGCTAAATCTTCAGGGTCAAACACGTGTTTTGCTTGAGACTCAACATGCTTATTAGCTAATTGTGCTGGCATGGAAATGCTTCAAGATGACAAAAGGCAGCCTGGATCATGGTTGGATGAAAATAGGAAATACTATCATACAGAAGGGGAATTTTCAAGACAGACACACTGTACCTTCTTACAACTCAGTGTTGGAGCAGGCACTGAGAAATTGTCAAGCCATGTCAAGTCATGTTGTGTCTTTAGATCATGCTGAAATGGAACTTCTTGGCAGCCCACAATAGGCACAGTGGTTTGAACACTGGCAATCACTGTGAAAAGGAGGAAGAAGGTCTGCAACAAAGTCCCAGGATGGAAAAAGAGGAAGGCAGGTGTGATTCAGAGGAACCAGGCTTTGCAGAGTCAGGAGGAGTTTGTGTCTCGCTGCTTATTTTCAACACTCCTGGTGTCTGCATTGGGAATGCAATTTTAGGGGCAGGGTCTTCAAGGGGGTGTGAAGTCACTTGGCTTCTTGACATGTTTTGGTAAAAGATAAGCGCCTGCTCCTTACCGGACTGGATCCTGCATCATGGTCTTGATCTAGTTGATCAGGGCCTTGCCAAAATCTCTAAGGAAATTAATTGGTGGAAAACAGTTCAGATGGGAGAAAATCAAGTTGGTTTTGATGGTCTGGCTTGCTTGCTTCCTTTCTCCATTAGATGATCTATATTCCTTTTTCTGCAGAATTACCTGAGCTGTGCAGAGCCTGCATATTGTGAGAGTTGGGCAGAGAATGATTACTTCATTGCTGGGGAGGATTTTTTATCCCAGAAATTGATATTACTCCTGATTTTGTATGGACAGGAAAGTGCTAGAACTTGGCTTCAAAAAGCAAACCAACAACCAGAGGATACCCTGTCCAGCTCTACCCTGGAGCCAGCAGCTTTGTGCCAGCCAAATCTTAAAGACCTTCCCAGGGATGTCAGCTGAGGAAGTGATGGGAAATCCTCAAAGTGAGGGAGTCTGGAGATCAGATATTTAGCCTTTCTGAGGTGTATTCCCCAGAAGCCCACACAGCCCAGCAAGTAGGAAGGTTTTCTCAGGCCCCATTCTCAGAAGAATTCAAGCCAAGTTGTCCATCCCTAAAAGATTGCTCAGAGTAGATGTGGCTGCCCCATCCCTGGAAGTGTTCAAGGCCAGGTTGGACAGGGCTTGGAGCAACCTGGTATAGTGGAAGATGTCTCTTCCCCCATGGCAGGGGGATGGGACTGGATGATCTCTAAGGTCCCTCCTAACCCAAACCATTCCATGATTCTAAAATGCTTTGATTTCAGTAATTTCTAACAAGATCTGCTGACATGTTCCAGCTCTCACTATGCTGTTTTTCCATTGCATATATGTGCTATTGAGATGTTGTGAACCCTCCTGGAAGTTTTGAGTTGGAAGGGGTGAGAGAGATGATGAGAGGAACATGTCTAAACAAGAAATAATGAATGCTGCATGTGATCCAGATGTCATCTTGCACTTTCCTTGCTGCACACACAATGTCATCATGGAAAACACAAAGGTTTCCCTTCCCCTAGTCGATGGTTCAATTTTCCTCCTCAGTCTTTTTTAAACATATCATCTGCTCATCCCAGGGCTATGGCAGCAGTACACAAGGAAACACATGCTGAGATGGGTCTGTCCTGGCAAAGTCAGGGCCATGTTATAGACCTTCCTAAGCATTAAAAGTGCTGCAGGGGTAAAAAACCCAAATCCTTGAAAATTAAAACCCTCTCATAAGATTCTTCTTCTACAGGCAATTTACTGCACTGTAAGACATTATCTGAGGCTGTTTGCTTGGAAAAACAAATTAAGGAGTACTTTGAAGAATCTGGAACCCATTATTGAGGTATAAGAAATCAAATCTTTGTAATCAGGACAAAAATAGGAAGCTAATCCAGACACTAAATAAACCAAGAATTCTGATCATCCTGTAGACAAATATGAGTCCTAAGAGAAGCAGAAACATTTTGGTCAGACTGAAAGTTGATTTTCAAGTTATTATGAAGGAAAAACAAGGACAGGAAAGCATAAACCAAACTTTGAGCTCAGCTGAGTCTTAGCCAAAGATCTGCAAGAATTCAGGGTCAGATTTGGGGAATCCAGGCTGAGGGATGAGGTAAGAACCATGTCAGACAATGAGTTTGGTGTAGTGTGAGGTGCCAGACAATGAACTTTTAGTGTCTTCAGAACACAGTTGAGACAATGGTCATATTGCTATTCCTCCCAGCATCTAGCATAGCTCGCTGCTCTTTTTTATAGCTGCATGGATCCAATGGCCAGTGAGAATGTTTCTGGAGCTGGATGGGATAAAGGCAGCTAATGTGGATTCAGCTGAGTGTTCATCTGGACTTAGGCTTCTTTGGGATTTTACACAACTGCACACAATGACAGTGGTACCATCAGCTCCATCAGGAAGGGTTCATTCAGTGTGTGGTTCATTATAGGTAGCTCTCATTGAGTCTGAGATGTAAAATATGTCATTGCCAAATGAACAAGAAATTAAGTGGACAGATTCACAGCATCATTGGCTCAAACTGAATTTAAAGAGGAGCCAAAATATACCTCTGAAAAATCTTCATTTAATGCACAAAGGTTTCTGGAGTAAATGGATCTGCCTCTCAATTTCTCTCTTTCTTCAGTCTAAGCTAATCAAAGATGACTGAAACCAAGATCCCAAACTCTGCAAGAAGCCCTGTGCTCCTGATGTTACATCCCTAAAACTGTTCTTATGGACATCATTTTTATTTCCATAGCAACTACTTCCAGTGGCACAGTGCATGACGACTTCTGAAGGGGAATTAACAATAGCGGACAAAATCCCAAAGGAACCATCTTATTTTCTCATGCCATAAAAGACCCACTTTCAAGAGGAATAAGAAGAAAGAGCACCAGAAAATACAACATGGATGCAGACTTGTTTTGAAAACAAATACCTTATTTTGTTTTGACAGGATACGAACTTCTTAATATCCTGCTCTGAAGTGTTTATGGAGTATAGGCAATCACAAATGAATCACTGAGACAAGACCATGAGGCATAAGATGAAATGGAACCTCTTGGATTAAAAAATCTAGTTCTGTGTTAATCATATTTAATCATATTATTTAAATCCATTCAGAAAATGGTCAGCTCCATCTGATAACATATTTCTCACACAGCCCTGATTTCTTTGGAAAGCTGTTCTGTATCCTTCCAATTTTGCACATGAGAAATAGTCTACTTTCTAATTAGTCAACAAGTTATGGCTATTTGTGCTTATAGTAAGGTCTCTTCTACCTTAAATTAGTGCTTCTGCTTGCCTGCAGCTTACTTCACAGATATTTTTTAGACATATGAAAGCCAAATATCTCACACTCTTCTTTCTCAAGGTGCCTAAAATAAAATTAAGGAAGAAGGAAAGTCAATGTAACATAAAATTCAATAATATTAAGTGTTCCATTGCTACTATTAAACGAATGTCTGAAGAAAACCCTTCACATCTGAACAGTCTTGAAATTTAAGGCAGGTGGGATCTAGCTCTGTATTAATTGCCTGGTCTTCCCTGCTTAATAACCTCATGTCTTGATGAAAATCCTGTGTGCCAAAACCCCAGAAATGACCAAAAATGGGCTCCTGGAGGAAATGTGGAATGCAGTGGGATTTGGGGAAGAAATTAGCGCTAATTTCACTGGCACTTTAAATTGTCTGAAGCCAACCCTAACATGAAACATGTATAACTTTTCCACCTCTGGCTGTAGTTTCCCACCTTCCACTCCCTCCTTGGACCAGCATGGATATTTTGTTCAGGGAATCAGTGTGAGAGACTGATCCAGTTCCAAACAAGCAACACTAGTGCAAAATGACTGGGGAGAGAAATAGAAGATGCTTCTGATATACCTTATGTGCTTTAGGATGGTCTGAATCATGTTTCCTGAAGTGTCTCTTGTCATTAACTAGGGTGTGGCCCAAACATTGTTCAAACATCCACCTCTCACACCTCCAGGTGGTGTGATGGGCACCCTTCCACCTCTCTGGGATCTTGTTAGAGTATAAGCAATACTGTTTTGTGGCTTACCTCCCAGCTGAAGTCACC
This sequence comes from Corvus kubaryi, assembly GCF_017639235.1. Lineage (NCBI taxonomy): Eukaryota > Metazoa > Chordata > Aves > Passeriformes > Corvidae > Corvus > Corvus kubaryi. The sequence continues at coordinate 245,889 of NW_024581112.1, read as the reverse complement.
CACTGAATGAGCGCTGAGCCCTGTCTGTTAATGCCACTTTTCATGATGTAAACAACATAAAGAAATCGATGCCAAATATGTAGTGAAATGAGCTATGGCAAAAGATGCATGATTTAGTAATGGGAAGCATAGTGAGCTCCTGTCAACTGACTTCAACACCTCTTGGAAATCAGGTACCATATGCCCCCAAAAGTGAGGCACATCAGCTCAGCTGTCATTTCTGAATGCATTGGCCTATGGCCCAAAATCTACACATTTTTGAGTAACCAATCCAGCCAAAATCATTTAGCAAATCAGTGATTGGCATAATAAATGTATGTATGGCACTATAAATGTAATTTGTGGTATATACAACACAGACAATAGAGCAGATTAGTAAGAAACGGGAGTGCTTCACAGTGCAAGACAATACCAGCTGGAGCTGTCTAACAAACAGAGAATGACGTGTAGTTATTAGAGCTGGAGTTTTTCCCTTGGCTAGTGAGATTTCTCACCATCTGGGAGAGCTTTGAAAAAAAGCAGGAAGAGGCTTGATGTATGCTGTGTGCGGGAGTGTTGTGCGAAAGAAGGTTTGACAGACTGAGCAAGCCAAGCAAACAAAGAGCACAATCAAAACAGAGACAGAAGGGAGCGAGAGGGAAGAGGTTGTGTGGGAGATGAGAGGAGAGGCTTGACTTCAGCGTGAGAGGTCCCTCAACCCACGACAGTCCTCATCACTCTGTGTGTGGGAGGCTAAAAGATCCTTGCACTTCTGTGAAGACCAAGGTGCTGCAAAGCTTTGGGCTGCCACCACAGAACACCTCTCACCAGTCCCCTCATGTGACCCCACCAGCTTTCACAAAAAGGTGTGTCCATGGGGAAGGGTACATGAAGCCTACTCTGCTAGAAGGAGAGCTGCTGGGTAGATCTACCAGCACAACAACCATCATTTCATCAGAGCAAGTGATGAGCTTCTAGCATTTCAGGGAGAGGCTCCAGGTACCACTGACAAAATGGTTTCTTTGCTGAATGGACTGCACAGCTGCCAGGAGTAGTTGCAAGTAAGGTTATAAATAGCATTGTGGGCATGGTTTTTTGTTGGCTGGTCTGCGTGAACTGACTGTTGGGGGAGAGAGAAACATTCATTTGCAAAGTTTAACTTGCTATAAAATGTAGGGAAAAGCAATCCCTAATTTTTATACTTTAATTCTCTGAAGAAGCACAGTGCACCAACATCATCATTTTCATACCATCCCTTGCAGGGATTTCTAACCTTCACAGCTGCTGTTGCCTTCTAGCTTTCTCCCTCTATGAACATTTCATGGCATTCATCCTATTTCTTCCTGATCATGGGCCCCTCACCATGCTGAGTTGTACCCACCACCCTCATCACTGTGCTGCCAAATCTGGCAGGACCAGTGCAGATCCCAAGCTGAAAAGCCTGATGCTTTGTCTGTGGTGTCTGTCCATGTCCTTGTGAGTGCTGAGAGCTGCATCTCTTCAGCAGGATGGTTCTCAAACTTCTTGGATACTTGGGCCAAAAGATTTTTGAGGGTTATCAGTTAGCATGAACCACCAAACTTTGAAGTGAAATAGTTCTTCAATACAATTCCACGGAGCAGGTATTATGGCCACATAAGCCAGAGTTTTGTGATTTAACGGTCATGTTCATCCCCCAAGACAATGTTTTTGGCTTCAATGAAAGCTCTCCTCAGTTCTGCGGAAATAAGTATTTTGAATATTAGCCTCTGGCTATGCTAGGGTGTCCAAGAGGTGCTGCAAACTTTGACCTTAGTAGGGATAGAGAGAAAATGGAAGGCTGTGTTGTTTGTTTCATCATTATCACAGATCCAAAGCAAGAACTCCATCAAGGTTGTATTTTTCCCCTCCTGTTGTTGTGTCTTTGTACCAACATCCCTAAGAAAGATTGTGAGGAATATGTAGCAATAGTTCCTTGAAGATGATGGGAGCTTGGGTGATGAATCCAGTTGCTGCTGGGTCAGTGTGATAGTGAATGTTAAAGACAACAGACCAGCAAATGAGATAACTGTTGCAAGACTGAATAGTGGGCTAATTATTTCATTATTTCCCTGTTTATAATTGCTGTTCTCTATTGACTGTTTGCAGAAAAAGGGAACAGGGACTGTGGACTGATCCAGTGTTATAGATCCAAATCTCTTGGATGGTCTTCTTAAACAGCTCCTTTTTTCTAGGGACTGTGATGGGCTGTGTAATTTGTTAGCCCTGTGTGTGTCTGCATACACACATGCACAGAAGTGCATGGATGGGCAAATATAACAGACCCACTGTCGTGAAGAGGATCTGGAAAAAGCTCAGATCTCAGCATCCAACTAGGTATTGATGCAATCCTTTCCATCACAAACTCTCAAAGCATTTTAAGGTATTAGTATTTTCAATCTCATCTAAAATAATAGCTTCAAAGGAGTTGCATCAAGTCCAGTCTATGTCTGCAAGGCTTGAAAACCACATTTTCTCTCTCATTTCAGATGCTCTCAAACCCTGCACTTGTATATTGCTCTATTTTATCTATCTGTTGGTCAGTAATGAACCTGTTGGCCAGTAATGAACAGAAAGATTTTGCTCCATTTTTGCACTAGGCAGTCGCAGATCTAATCCCCATGCCCCTCCCTTCTCTGATTTATCAGAGCAGACCAGCCCTGCAACCTCCTCCTGCACATCATGGCTAACAGCTTTAGCTGCTTTCCTGCAATAACTCACAGGATCTCTTTCCTAGGCAGCCATGCCTTTACATTAGCAGATATTTCCTCTACTGGTGCTTTGCTCTCTGACTCATTTTTTGACTGCCCTCAGCCTTTCCACAGATGCTGAAATAATCTAAATCCTGTGTAACAGACTGTGCTGTATTCGTAGTGTGCTCAACTCCTAAGGCAGCATCACATTTGGCTTCACTGCTCTCCTTCCTATTAGCTCCACCACTGCAATCCTAGAGCTGAGGTGCATACCTGTGGGGTATGTCCAGCCCCTGCCCTGGAGAGATCTCTGCTGAGATAAGAGATTTCGTAATCGCCCAGCAGGACTCCCTGGAAAGGCAACCACTTCTTTGGTTACTTCGAGAAGACAGACCCACAATCCTTTAGGAGACCCTATGCAGATCCTTTGTAACCCATTGGCCTTCACCCATCCCCTGTATCCCTATAAAAGCTAAGCCCTCTGCCCCTGTGGGACAGAGAGAGTTCTCGTCCCTGGCTCTCCCCTTCGCCGGAGGGGACCAACAATAAAGCTACCTTCCATGCGGAACCAGCCACACGAGCCTCTCGTCTCTCTCTCTGGTCTGGCTTGGCCTGGAGGCTGCACTGCAGAGCTGAGCTGGAATCACGAGCTGACAGTCACTAAAGAGCTGACAGCCTCCGCAAGGGCCCTCCTGGCCAGCAGCTGAGGGAAGACACCGGGCCTCAGGAAGGCGATTCCTTTCGGGACCATCTCTCCGGACCGGTCACCTCTTCCTGGGTCAGAGCCACTGACCTCACCACCAGCTGTAATACATACCCAGGGAAACTCCACTGGCAACTTCTTTCCCATCAGTAGTAGTTCTACCCTTCTTTACCTTTTGACCTGCTTTTGTCCAGAATTCTTTTTATTGGGGCACTTTTTGTGTCCCTGATCTGGGTTCAAGACCCTGATTTCATGACCTCTGTGAAAAAGGGAGATCTCTGTCTCTATCTCTAATCTCTAATCTCTATCTCTATCTCAATCTCATCTCTTTCTACGTCTATCTCTTTATGTCTAACGTATATCCTCTATATCTTTCTCTCTCAGTTATATCAGGGCCCAGCACAGCTGGTGAATTACTCATCTGAGTTAAGGGATTGGCTTCATGACCTGCTAGAAGAGCTCATGTCCCAGCACCTCCTTGGCTGAAGCAAACTATGACTCAAGGAGAATTTGGCCCTGAAATGCATGTCATGCCATTTCCAAGGTGGTCTTGCTCGCAGGTGGAGGCTCTGATTTTCCTTCATATCTGAAAGATGGAGCAGCAGAGAGACATTTGTGCTTAAAAATCTCAGACTAGAAAAGGGATCTGCTATGAGGAATACCTTTATTTTATAACAGGAAAAGGAAAGAGAACAACTGAGCACAGCTCTCCACCAGCACTCATCTCAACTATACAGTACCTTGTATTCAAGATGGCTACTTAGATAGGAGAGCTTTGAAGAAAATTGGCCACTTCCAGCCACAACACTATTAGACAGAGCCAGGCCCCTTTGTGCTCTGTTTGCTCTCTGGAGAGAAGCAAATAGTGTGGGTTTGACCATGGAATTAGGTGTGTAGTGAAAAAACAACCACTATTGCTTCTGCACAAAAATCAAAGCTGGGACAAGAGCCTCAATGCATCTTCAAACAAGGAGGGAACAGAGCTGAGGTGAGTCCTTAAGCTGGGAAACCTCCCGGCATCGTTCTTTAGAGTTAATGGTCAGGCTCAGCTGCAGTCACTAAGTAATCCAGAGACTTTGCAATGCCTGCTGTCTCCCACATCTTGCTATCACATCCCTTACCTTCAGCTCAGGTCTGAGCTTTGTGCCTACTTTCAGATGGAGTCAGACAGACATACTGGGGAAACCCTGTATAGATGTAAAATTACCTTACATCACAGATGGAAAAGGGAGGCCTCTTTACACTGGCAGAGGATTTATCTCCAACTTGCTAACCTGAAGCAAAGGTTGTAGAAGGCAAGGAATCCAAAACATAGAAATAATAGTGATTAAAAGCAGTTTTATAGCTAAAGCATGCTTTTCTCACCCAAAACAAAATGTGGAAGCACTGCTCACAAACAAAACAAGCACTTTAAAATGATCTAAACCAGTCAATATATCTCTGTATTGCAATTATTATTGCTAATGCATTTTACTGGCTATGCAAAATCAACAATGTACTGCTCATGTGTGACACACCTGCTGTTTTTTTATGTTCTGTGATCACTATTGTAAAAGATGCTGTTTGAGAAAGAAAATTCTGGATTCATCACTTCTGAAGTCAGCTGTAGACATTAGGAAGCCCTAGTTGGTCTTTGTCATAGAATCACAGAATGACTTTGGTTGGAATAGACCTTCAAAACGATCTCTTTCCAAACCTCTGCCATGGGCAGGGGCACCTTCCACTAGACTAGGTTGCTCCAAGCCCTGTCTGACCTGGCCTTCCAGGGACGGGGCAGCCACACCTTCTCGGGGCAATCTGTGCCAGGGCCTCCCCACCCTCACAGGGAAGAATTTCTTCCCAATATCTCATCTAAACCCACCCTCTGGTAGTTTAAAGTCTATCTAAAGTTTATCTCTTGACCTTTTCTTTCTGTCTTGAAAACAAAGACAGCGCAGCATTTCACCATTAAGCCTCTTGGATATCAGTCAGATTGATACTCGTGATCAGAGCACACTGACAAAATGTCCCGAAGCTCCACTGTAATGATCCCTGTACCACCTGCAGATCCACTGAAGCTCTGGGATGAGGCAGCCCATAGGGTTTATTTCTCCTTCAGATGTACTTCAAATCCTACTGAGGCTGGGGACTTCTCACTGAATCAGGCCATCTGCCTCATTCTCTATCAGCAATTTACTGCCTGCAAGGAGTGAATAAATCAGTCCAAGAAAGCTGGATTCAATTACTGGTTCTGCCACTTGCTTTCTCAGTAGGTTTATTGCCTCTATTTCTCCTCTAATTCTTGTTCACTTTGGCTTATCCTTGTGGCATCAAAGCAACATCAATCTCCACTGGGATACTGAGATGCTTCTGCACTGCAGATACATTCCAAAGCAAGACACATATAATTCAATTATGTAAAGTTCTCAGTTCTGCTTAGTTCCTCATGTTAAATAGCTTCACAACTTCATTCCAGAAGAGGTAGAATGTATACCCTGACTTGCAGCAAGTGGCCATATAGCCCAGTATCTTCAATGGGAATGTAAACAGCATAAACACATTTGATACTACCCTTGATCTGACCATTTTCTGCATAGGAATCTTAATGGCTGAAGTATGTCTAGTTAGAAATCTCCACTGGATCTGTCTTCCAAGGACTCATCTCACACCCACAGTCATGTTTCGTGCCTACCACATCATCTCTTGAAGAGATCCATGGGTTAACTGCTCACTTCATGGACCCACATACAGCTGGTGAAACTCACTGATGAAGTTCCTTTGTCAGCCTGTCCAGTGTTGCAAAGTCTGCAGTAATTACCCCAGATAAGCATTTCAGTCAAGCGAGCATGCTGTGGGAAGTTCAAACTTGGTGTATCTTAATATGTAACACTTAGGTCTTCAAACACATGGTGCCCCATGCGCCTTTCCCTGTAAAATGTCAGCCAGGCCCATTGCTGCAACCTGGCTCTGGCTTGAGGTAATGCAGATTATAGCCTGGAAGCTGAAAAGTACCTCAGAATAAAAGGCTCTCAGATTGTCTGCCAGTGCCTCAAGAAATGAAATACAGTTCCACTCATAAAATGTCAAAGATATGTCAGTGTGAAGAGGAAAAAAAAGAAAAAAAAAGGTGAAAAGTTTGAAAAGAGGTTTTGCTAGCAGCCAGGAAAATGTACCTTCTTTTACTTAATCTTTTTCTGCTTCTTCTGAGCTTGAAGCTTTGTTTCAGTGGAGGAAAAACAGTGGGGGAAAGGGTTAAAATGGAGTGGGAGCAAATAAGTGTGTATTTGCTTTGTATCAAAGAATCATACATATCAAGTGATGAAGTCCTTGCAAGTCTTTACAAACAAAGTGCAAAAAGCCATTTATTAAACAAAGCAGCCTCCTTTATACACCTTTTGTATGTTATCATTTGTGTTATAGATTCATTGGTTGCTAAACTACTACAATAGACTCATTGGCTATTACTAACTACAACATACTACCATTGGCCGCCTATAGCATCAGCATTCAAGCATTCAGAAAAATAATAGGTGCAGATATGTTGCTGTTTTTTCCTCCTTCTATTGTTTAACTTTATTGCTTCTGTTGATATTACATTCTCATGGGTAAAAACGAATTGTTTTTCTTCTCACCGACTTTTCTCACAGTCCTTCTCTAGCCAAAGTAACAGGCCTGAGCCAGAATTTTACAAAGGCAACAAGGCCTTCATTTTATAAGGTTTTACTTAAATGCCACAGAAAAGGACCTCCATGGATTTTCACAGACCAACACATCTCAGAGCTCCCCTCCTTTTCTCCTGGCTTCCCCACCATTCTCAATGCCCAGCCTTAGTGACATCCCAACAAGGGTGGCACCCCATGATCACCCCACCACCCAGCTCAGCCAGTAAAGAGGTTTTTCTTCCTGCCACCTGAACTCCAGGCACAATTACTTGGCATGGGACCAGCAAGGCTTCTCTCATCACTAGATCCCCATTGGTTGCTCTTCCTCCAAGGGCCTCTGGCTCTCCTCCACTAATGTTCTCTGTGTCATTCCAAAACAATCACCCAGCACCAGTGCTTATGTCTAGTGAGACCAGTGAGCAGTGGGTCAAGAGTGCACCCAAGGAGAATGTGGTGTAAATAACTGACTCCATCTGCTTTGGGTCAGAACAGCTTCAACTCATCAGAGGGAACCAAAGAGCCTCCAGGGGCGAAGGCGCTTTCTGAATCCACCCAGGGAGCTGGCACTGGAAGAAGCCAAACATGTTCTTAGTGTTTACGCTGTCAGGCTACAAAGTATTCATCTTCATCCCAAAACACATTCCTCACAGAACACTTCTGTACTTCAAACTCTGTCATCAGGAGAGCTAAGGAAATGAAAACTGGGAGGATGATGCTGAGCCGTCAAGCCTCGTGTACAGCAGCAACTCCTCCCATGCCTGGGATGCCTCCTGAGAAGCATCAGGACATGGCACTATGCTGCTTGGTTTTCATCCTGCCATAGGCATGTAAAATGAAGGATTATATCCCTATCCACTTTCAGCTCGCTGCCATGTGGGGAAGGTGCAGGAAAGCGAAGGGGTTGTTGCAAACCCAAGCTGGAAGTTTTCCTCCTTGGGTCCCTTCCAGCAGGGTAAAAACCTTAGATCAAGGAATGGCCAGCAGAGAAAGGGATGGTGGGCATTGCTGGTGTTCAGGACATGTAGGTACCAAATAGAGATCTTAGCAGGACTACCCCTGCACTGTCACCTCTCCCCAGACCCAGATATTAAAAACAAGCAAAGTCAGAGCTCTAGCAGCCTTTTGGGAATAAGGGTCCTCCTCCTCACCCTTCCTTCAGTAAATGGATCAAAATTTAGAATTCTAGAGTGGCACTCAGCTTTGAAATCCAGGCTTGTTTTTATGTCCTCCGTGCCCACACAAATATTTTCAAGATTTGGCATTTTGGATGTCCCCACTTTTTGAGGTTTGTTGAAAAAGGGATCCCACTAGAGCCCCAGTTCAATGCTGAGCTCAACCCACCCATCATGTCCCTATGGTTTGTCTCAAGTTGAGTACCTTCTAAAATTAGGGTACCACAAAATAGAAGCAAATTCTGCAAATTTGGCCACAGACGTTGAATTTCTCATGCAGTGCTCCTTTTGTCCCACAAACAGGATTTCTTTCAGTCCTCAGACTAGCCAGAAACCATTCTTAACAGTTTTCTTAACATTTTTTAAAATACAATAAATTTACAAATTTAATATAATTTTAATACATGTTTTCAATAAAAGGCTACAATATTTAGCCTCTGAAAACTGCTTTTCCCTTGCAATTGTGATGTTTACAGCTCCTTCTACCCAGAACCACCACATCATTTTGACTGCTGTCAGTGTGGCAAAGTAAGCAGGACTTTGGTTATGCACAGGGCAAGACCCTAGTATGAAAAATACAAGGAAATTCCCACAGGGATATCTGCCTGTCCTGCGTCCTCTCCTCTTTTGCAGTTTGATGAAGCTGTGGGAGCTGATGGTGCAGCTCTAACTGATGTGCCTCAAGTAACCACAAGCATCTCCCAGCTGTTCTCACACATGACACTCCTTTCCCCAAAAGAAGTTGAAGCATCTGGGAGAAGGAAAATCACTTGCAAGCCTGGATGGCAAATTGAGCCCTTTTTTGTCCCTCCTCTCACAGAGAACTGAAGTTTGTGATCACTTACTCTTTGTTGGTAGGTTATTGCCTCCTTGGTCATCTGGCATTTTTTTGTATCATGTCAAAATCCTTGAAACATTCAGTTGTTTCAGCTAGATTGGCTGAAAACCACATAGGCTGAGCCTGAAAATAAACTCCCAGGGCTAAATAAAGGAACTACTTCTTGCACATCCCTTGATGTGTCATTCAGCAAAGTGATGGGAGCTGTGATTTACCATCTCCAATAGAGAACAAAGAAACAAGACCTTTTAAATGTGATGTCAAGAAACCTTCTCCTTCCTCACTAATTTAGTAGCAGCACATGGTCCAAACTTCTGGGGCAGCTTTGAGTTCTGGTCTTGAGTTGTCCCACATGGTAGACAGAAGAAGCTGAAATATCTGGAAGAGATGTCCAACTTGTTCTGCTAAGGAAAACAAAGCAAAGCGGAATAAGATTAAATTTGAAAGCAGTTTTCTTTGTCTTCTGATTCCTATGACTCCTGGCTGCCCTTGCTTCCTTCACTTATAAGCTCCTCTGAAATTTGGGAGGCAACGAAACTGAGAACTTCATAAAGCCACCTGTCATCTGGAAAAGAGGATTTGACAAGACACCAGATACCATAAATTTTTTAGGAAAAAATAAAGAGGCAATGAAGGCTGTCTGGGAAGAGGAAAATGAATTTTTAGGGAGTTTGTGTTTCCTTCTGTACCTTCAGGAAAGTGTGAGACAAAGAGAGATGATGGCATGGTTCTCCCCACTCATCTGAGCTGCTGGCTGTGCCCAGCTCCTGCAGAGTAGGATGATAAAGGAACATTATGTGATGCAAACTTTATTAGGTTTACAACTCTTCCAGAAATCACATTTCTGGAGGCTTTCATTCAATCCTCAGCCCAAACAATGGCTGATTCAGACAGGAAAAAGTCCACAACCTCAGGCCTCCTACAGTTCTTGTCTCTGACAGTGCAATAGTACTGCAATGGAAGGACTCTGAAAACTGCCCAAGGAGGTGCCACACCAACTCTTCTTCAGACCTACCGGTTTCAGTGTCTTTGGTTACATATAAGGGACCCCACTGATGTCCAAATGGCTGGCTCTGAGCCTGGTGCTGCAAGATGGGGAAGCCAAGATGACAATGAGCCAAGACACAGTCTTAGGAGGTGTGCAAAACAGCACAGACAGTCCAAGTGTGTAAAGCTTCCTCTTGGCATGTCAGACATGGGAGAGAGTTGGAAAGTGATAGCAGGTGGCGTCATCCCCTTTAGTTCCATTCACACATCAAGAGGTGTTTTCACCAGGCTGGAAGTGTCCAAGCCAAAGCACATACCAAATACTGCCAAGCCCTGGCATAGGCTGCCTAGGACAGGGGTGAAGTCCCTATATCCCTGGAAGTGTTCAGAAGCTGTGTAGATGTGGCACTTGATGACATGTTTTAGTAGTGTCCTTGGAGGTGCAGGGTTAATAGTTGGATTTGATGATCTTAGAGGTCTTTTTCAACATAAATGATTCTATGATTGTATGTCAACTTCAGCAAAGTTGATTCTAGCTATCTTGGGGAGAAATGCCAGAAAAATCCCACGTTCAGAGGTTTAGCCTCATCTGCAATTGGTGGTTTTTAGATTTGGGGAGGGGCTCTTCATTCCTTTACCTTTTTGTTCCCACACTTTTCCCACTCAGACAAGGTTAGCAGAACCTGGTAGAGATGTGCCTACAAGGTTATAAGTGAAACTTCCCACCTTGCAGTATGCACCACAATTTGTCTTGAACAAAGTTGAGGACAGCTAGGATTTCTATGTCACTTGGGACCTAGGACTTCAATTTTGGCCTTGTTGGAGTAATAACTGGGCAACACCCTGAAAAGTCCCAGATATATTATTGACTCTTGAGTTTATCCTCTTAAAAGTGCAAGCAAACTGTAAGGTTTCATCTTGTTTGCTTTCAAGATGCCATAAAAAGCAGGACAGGAGCTGCAGCTCTGAAATGCAAAAATCTTCACCTAACTTTAACATTGGTTTTAGTGGGATACTGCTTCTTCTTCATGACTTTGCCTCTTTTTTCTTTCCCTCCCACCTGCCAGCTGCAGTATATATTTAGTCTTTCTTATCCTGCTGTTGATCTTCTGAGACCCTGCAGTCTTTAAAGATTTTCTGATGGGGAATCTAGTGCTGGGAATTTGAGGGGCGAGCCTACACCTGGCCTGCAAACAGCTGGAGTGGTATCACTCTTTTTTCTTCTCCCCTGGCCAGACTCTCTGTACCTCTCTGCCAAAAGGACACTGGGCATGAGATGTGCCACAGTTGCTCCGATTCCTCCTGTGCACTCAGCCAGGCTGTGTACAATGACCAGGATCCAGGCAGAGGGCAGACTGGGGGTACCCACCTCATGGAATGTGACTTACCCTGGCAAGGATCAGAGAGGTCTCTAAGAGCCTGCTGCTTCAGCCTGTGCTGAAAGAACTGCAGCCCATCACTCTTCTACTGGTGTCCAGATGAGAAATGGCCATTATATTTTTCATATGCTCTGTTTTAAAAGAAATGGCAGAAGGTGGTTTACCTCTTTAGAATTTTATTTTGCTGACAAGATGATCCCTCTCTCTGCACCCTAGTTCCCTGCAGACACCATCTCCAGGTGATCTGAAGTAGATCTACCTTTTTCCCTGAAGCTCAGGACTGAACATTCTCTTTCTGAGATGTAGGAGAGAACTGGTATTTTCTCTCTTCTGTATCCTCTCTAGATGAAGTTGTGAGCACAGCTGGAATTAATGCAGAGCTCATGAGAAGTTTCCATGGAAGCTGTGGCATTAAACCCCTCCATCCTTTGATGGCATCCTTAAACCCTTGCACTTTTGCTGGGACCCTATGAAATCATAATGAAGCAGCAGCCTGTATGTGGAGAAGGAATTCGAGACATTAAGTGAAGGGCGGATTAAGATTAAATGGACCCCAGATCCACCCGAATATTACCCCACAAGAAGAAAAACTCACCTGTCTCACAGGTTTTTCTCTTTTCTCCCCAAGAGAACTGTAATCACCAAAAGTGTACTGTTAGGAGCTTAATACATGAACCACAGGGTGAAATTATGGTTGGTTTAAATAATCTGATGGTCAGATCTGCTGGGTCTGCTCCAGCTCCAATGTACCCCACTGTCAAAAGGGTTGATCTGTGGGGACCCCTTTGTACAGAAGAATTTCTTACAATGAGGATGGTGAAACACTGGCAGAGATTGCCCAGGGAGGTGGTAGATGCTCCATCCCTGGAAAAATTCAAGGTCAGGTTGGACAAAGCTCTGAGCAGCCTGGTCTAGTGAAAGATGGCCCTGCTTATTGCCATGGAGTTTGGTCTAGATGCTTTTAGAAGTCTCTTCCAACCCAACCCGTTCTATGAATCTATGATCCCAAAAGGCTAAGTAAGGATACATCTGCCCATGTCTAGGGGGAAAAAGATGTTAAATTAGTAGGTCATGCTCCAAAGGAAAATGTTGTTGGCTTTTTTCCTTCTTTCTCTTCCTCTTTCAATTGGGTTCTACACGGCCTGTGGTTGGTCTCCACATAAAATCTATTCCTAGATGCTTTCATAAACTGTTTTCTCTCCCCCACCAGTGATTTCCAGTTGTTCAGGATATCAGCTCTGTTCCTGGGAGCACTGTGCCTTGTGAGGTTATAGCTCTGGATGCATTTGACTAATGGAACACACAAATGATTCCCACCTGCAAAAGTAGGATGTGATAAAAGATGTGCCACTTGTCACCTGCAAACTTGTGATCCAGATATCAAAGAACCCTGGAAAAGTTTGGATCAGGCTTCTTTCCAGCTGTCAGCTGCCTTTGTAATTGCCTATACCTACAGTTTTTCTCTCAATAGGCTGGAGCAGTGGGAAAATTCTGAGCTGCATCTGAACATCCTGGACTGGGCTTGAGTTGCACTGCAAATTCTGATTCTGTTGGCGGTTCAGCCATTTGGTGGTACGCAGGTCATTAGTAAACTTTCTGGTGTGCTGTGTTGTAACATAATCACTCTTTTCTTTTTCTGTTTTTTTCTTTTTTCTTTCCTTTTTCCCTTCCCTTCCCTTCCCTTCCCTTCCCTTCCCTTCTCTTCCCTTCCCTTCCCTTCCCTTCCCTTCCCTTCCCTTCCCTTCC
>NW_024581112.1:222223-232633 GCF_017639235.1 Corvus kubaryi | reverse complement strand
CCTTCCCTTCCCTTCCCTTCCCTTCCCTTCCCTTCCCTTCCCTTCCCCTTTTGTAGCCACACAACCAATTTTATATGCTAAAAAAGAGAAAGAAAAGAATAAAAGAAAAAAAAAGTGGCTTCATCCCAGGGAAGCAACAGAAATGATAATGACTTACAGAGCCATGAACCATCAGAGCAATACATCCGAGGCAGAGGAGCCTAAAAGAAATAAAGTCCAGTCTACAATAGCCATGGGTGTTGGAAGTAAATGATAGTACCAACCTGAGAGAGAGATCCCATAACTAAAAAATAGCATCTGATGTTGACTGTGTGAAGAGTTCCCGGGGAAAGAACACTAGATACCTTTGCAAAGCTGGGTGTGCTGCTGGTTGCACCTCCCAGGATTCCAGCCCTGGTCCAGGGTACGTTGAAGCAATATTTTATGCCAGGGGGCTTGTTCTGCTCCCACACCAGGTGCTGCAGCCCCATTAGGCTCCGCATTGTGGGGGTCTGAGAGTCGTGGTGGCCCCTCAAACCCTGCAAATAGCTGAACCACATTAGCACCTAAAGGTATCACTGAACCTAGCTCTCCCTCATAGGTTTTGATGTTCAGTCCCATTTCATGGCAGCATGTGGTTTTGTTTCCATCTGTTTATTATGGTGTCTGCTCTGTTGTGAAAAGGAGCTGGGTCTTCAGCTGATGGTCCCAGAATTTTAAAAAGAGAGATCTGATTACTTTTAAACTTTATTTTAACATTATGCAACTTCCCATTGGCATCATTAAAGACAGCCTCGTACCACTTAGCTGTGTTTTAAACACAACTTTTTCTTGGGAGAATGAAGATCAGTTGGTTCCATGAGAAGCCTCAAGGACACATCAACTCTAATTATATCAAAGGGATCAAGTATCAACAGTGAAGAACAAGGATCTCTTACTTGATACCAGCACCTTGTACCTGGAGACAGTTCTGTTGCAAACAGACCTAACTGCCTGACTGGATTTGCAAAGTAATCTTGTTCCCCTTTTAAAAGTGCAAAAACAAAGGGAAAAAAGTCAGCATTGCATAAACTTCTCCTTGTTCCTCTAGCTCTGAGTGGCAAAGGTTGCACAGACTTGAGCAGCACAGGGTCAGACCTGTAGGGAGCACCAGAGGCTGAAGGGTCCTTTGCATTTTCTCCTTTCATTGCCTGGTCTGTCTCAGTGGCTTCATCCCACCAGGTTGTCTGTTCTCAGAACCAAAACTGTCACTGCAATATTATATTTTTTTAAATTTTTGTTTGTCACAGTATTTCTGTCGCAGCCCAGAAGCAGCATGAATGGGGTGTGTTCAGCCTCAGCACTAGAAGGAATTGATGGGGGCTGGAGGGTCCTCTCTTCACTGGATGTGGCTTTACATTGCTCCCTGAGAGTACCCAGAAGAGAAACATTTAATCCACCAAAATAAAAGTAAAATTAATGACCCCACTCACATCAGTTTTGGAAAGAAATTCACATGCACGCAAAACCTTCTGAGAATGGTGTTTTCCATCTAGCTCTCCATACAGTCATAACTGACTAAACTACTTTATACACCCTTGGATTCTGGCCCAGAAAATGTGTGGTTTCTTAAAATGATTGTATATACATAAACATACTACTTTATACCAGCCAATACCTTCTGAAATGTAGGTGGCCAGAAATTGGCTGATCTGTTCCTATTACATATTTTAAAAATGAGCTGACATTCAGATATAAATTCTGTATAAGCTTCATGACGTCTTAGTACCAATAATGAAAGGGAATGTCAACAACTGCTTAGTTGCTAATATGGGCTAGAGATAATAAGGAAGGTGGCTGGGCAAATTGCATTTCTAGGAAATTTTGTCAATTATACAAAAATGGAAGGGCTTGGGGGAAAAAAAAATCTTGATTCTTTTCATGAAAGAAGTAGGTACTCTGAGGTTGAAAGGAAATTTGAAAATGGATGTATAGGGTCCTAATTTACTTTAATATTTCCTGTGTAAAGTCTTAAAGTTAAAGATTGATTTTTCCAATAAACATTACAAGCATAACGACATGGAGGTACGATCACAGATCATGTACCAGATGGAGAGCTATGGAAAAAGAGCTACTGCTCTTAGAATGAGTTTCGTCTTTTTTTTTTTTTTCCTCAGGGAAACCTGCATTAGTTTGAAAGAAAGGGATCAGATCTGAAGCATGTAGTAAGAAAGACTCCAATTATTAAAGTATGAATAAAAATGGAAGAATTTGGCCCCAAACCAAACTCAGTTAGGAAAAGAATACACATTTATCAAATATAATTGAAATTTCAAGGAGATTTCTGATACACAAATTGCATTTATAATTTGGTCCCAGCATCATAAATTGTGTAATCATAAAGTCTGAGTCAAAACTTTTGTTTTCCCTACCAAAGGAAGTATAGTTTTCACTGAAATGAAAACTACTTTCAGAGTCCTGACTTCAACACAATCACAAGTTAAAACTAAGCAGGCACATTCAGACAACATCCAGGGTCTGTGTGTCTGCACCTTCATGGAAAATAACATTTTGACCTTGTTTTGCATCATTTTTCATGGGGCAAGCACTCTTTTCACACAAAAAAATGAACACTAAGGACTCTTAAACGTTGGATTTCAAATTAAATTGGGTGGTTCTCTTGAACTCAGTCTTTTTTAAGGGGATAGATGATTTTCTTTCTGGTGCATTTTTGTGTGCGTTTGCATGTTCAGATTTCAGGAAGTGGAAACTAACAAAATAAAAGGCCATCCCTTCAAAGCAGAAAAGTAAGTTCTCACTTCTGATTTTTACCCTACACATGGATCATAGAATCCTAGATCATAGATTCCTAGAATAGTTTGGTTTGGAAGAGGCCTTAAAGATCATCTCATTCCACCCCCCTGCCATGAAAAGGGACACCTTCCACTAGACCAGGTTGCTCCAAGCCTCATCTTGGGGCAGCATGGGGCAGCCACAGCTTCTCTAGGCAACCTGTGCCAGGGCCTCACCACCCTCACAGCCAAAAATTTCTTCCCAATATCCCATCTAACCCTGTCCTCTGTCAGTGGGAAGCCATTCCCCCTTGTCCTGTCCCTCCAGGCCCTTGTCCAAAGTCCCTCTCCAGCTCTCTTGGAGCCCCTTTAGGCACTGACTGGGGCTCTAAGAATGATATATCACAGAATGATAAATGCCTTAGAGAGAAATCCTGTTTTCTGTCTGCCTTCTCCCTTTATGAGCAAGCAATTTGAGATGGAGCAACAAAACCAAGGGCAGAAAATGGGTAGGCAGTTGGAGCAGAGCCGTCACTCAACACTCCCTTGGTCACTACCACGAACTGAGGATCAGTGTCTGTCCCTGATTTCAGTTTTTCTGGACTAAGAGTGTTTGCAAATACATCCCTGTGTTTCTGAATTTATTTCATGACAGCTTCTGCCACAACATGTGTTCCCTGTAGGAATAATTATCTGTGTTCCTGGGTACATGCAGCAGGATATATTTTTGCTTCTGCTGTCATGTGAGTCCCTGATCACTCCCACCCCGTTACAGTTGTGCCTGTGACTTTGACACCTTCTCTCTGGGGTGTGGAGAAGAACACCTTTTTTCCCAAACCCATACAGCTTGGTAAGGAGACCTGATTGTTTCTGGAGAAGAATGGGCATGCATTAGGACTCACTGATACTTTGGCTCATCATCAGCTGTGCCAAGGACACTGAGCTACCCCAGGGATGCTGCACCTGTCGTCAACCCAATGCTATCCTGCTGGGCAGAAGAGACCCTTCACTGAGGACGTTTTCATGGTACATCTGACAGATTGACTTTCCTAAAATGACCCAGGTTCATGCAGCACCTGCTCTCCTGCCTATTGTATTCAGAGCACATCTCTCTACGTATCTTTTGGCTTTTGTTGGGATAAGCGTGTAAAATGACATCTCCACCTCATGTCAACTCATTCCACCCCCTCCAACATGGAAGCAAAGGCAGTTGTTGGACAAGCCAAGAGCATGAACCTCCTCAAAAGAGGAGAGGACTCAAAGGGAAAAACGGTGAAAATGTATATTGTTTCCAGTGAGCTAAGACAATATTTAAAACTCAACAATGGAACCTGACTCCTTCTGAAAACCTCCAAAGAACTTAAAAATAGGAATCTGCTCTCTCTCCCCCTCTCTGCACCACA
This sequence comes from Corvus kubaryi, assembly GCF_017639235.1. Classification (NCBI taxonomy): domain Eukaryota; kingdom Metazoa; phylum Chordata; class Aves; order Passeriformes; family Corvidae; genus Corvus; species Corvus kubaryi. The sequence goes on along the minus strand of NW_024581112.1, from coordinate 228,480 downwards.
TACTCTGAAGTGCATAACAATGGAAACTCTGTTCCTATGTGTTCCCCTACAAATGACCCCTGGAAACCATCGACTGCTTCCTGTAGGCTTCTGCCATCATTCCTTCCCTGGTAATACCTGCATCTGCTTCCAGATCTGTAATCACATTCCTTTAACCAAGTTGTGAAGTAGGATTTACGTGACTCCATTTAGATTTCGTCGCTTGGCAATAAGGAGATAGTTATTTCAAATTAGAAACTAGGAACATGAGATTCTGATCTAAGAAATAATCTAGTATCTAATAATATGTGCCTGGCTATAGGTGATAATTTAAGATGAGTTTATGGAGCCCCTGTAATTACATTTTCTATGTGTGCTTTTTTGTGGTCACCAGGTAACTGCAAAGAGATTACATGAATATTTATGCTTGGCAGGTTAGACACTGTTGATACACAGGATTAGCATCATTTTTTCCCTCTTGTAATTATTTGTGCTAATATCTGGGACTTATATCAGGATAAAGGCACCTCACTAGCCGAAAATACCACTAATTCCATGCTTCTTACCTAAAGCATCAGTTTGGACAGCACTGAAACACAGCACTTGTGTTTTGAAACACAAATACTTTTCCTTTCTCTGTGATATATCCAGGATAGTTTATATGCCTTTCTTAGAGGTTGTGCTATGTTGGATCTTGTCTGCCAAACTGTTCTGGTTTGGCCAAATTTAGAAATATATCTTCTGAGAGAAGGCACAACCACCCCTCCCCTACCAGGTTCGGGAAAAATAAATTTTCCTCGAAGGAAAGTGAAGGAGATAAAACTATTTATTTAACAAACACACGGGAAAGGAAAATAATGCTAAATAATAAAATCTTTCGCTGTGGAGGAAAAACCTGGGAAAATGTTAGACTCCTCCCTCTGGTCTCCTCGGGGCTGGGGCTTGGCCCAGGGCCAGGCCCTCTGTGCCCGGTGGAAAGTCCTCCTGATGTGCTCTGATGTTAAAGCAATCAAGCAGTCCAGTAGTAAAGGGAGAAAATCCGAAATTCCAGGGAAGGAAAAATTCAACTCTCAGTCTCTCTCCAGAGGAAAAGCAGCTGAACCACTGGCCAAAAAAAAACTATCCTGGGAGCAGCCAGCTGGGTGCTTCCTCCCTCCCCTGCCGCAGCTGGGAAACAAATTGCTATCTGTGTGTGACCTTGAACAAGCTGCAAACGGCTTTGAAAAAGTTTTGCTCAGTTTTTTCCTTCCCCCTCTCAGGCTCAGTTTAGGGGCATAGAAAGGCACAGGAATTAATTTCTGGGCATAGGCAGCGATATGGGATACACGTCATAAGGTCACCCCAAGACACAAACCTATAAACCTTTTTGTATGTGCGTGCATGTGTATGGACACAGCAGTGGTTTAACCAGCTTCTATTGGGTACTATAAATACAAAAATGATGTGGACACAGGAACAAGTTACAGAAGCAAGGGTGTGAAACTGCAGGGTATCATACTGCCCACATCCATGCCCTTAACCCTGTGAGAAGTGTGAGCTAATAGGAGATGAACTCATGCCCCTTAATGAGAAAGACCAGAGCTAACTCACTTTCTCCAGGGCATGGGAGGATGTGCACCGTGCTATCCCACAGACCAGCCCATGCCCTCACCAAATCCATCACTATTGCTATGCAGGTCCCCAGCTGACATCAGTGTGGAGGCACATTCTCAGATATTTACATGAACTTGTGGGTAGGGTGGACCTTTTGGTCCATCAGGGTATCTGATTTCTGCTCACCCTAAATGTGCTAATAGCAGAGCAAGGACACTTTGGAGAAGAGAGAGCCTGAAGAGGGCCCTTCTGCCTGGCTCCCACTCATTTGAATGAGCATCGAGTGGCTGCTGGGATGTTTTGAGAGCAAGGACATGATGCCCCAGGGCTGTCACTTCTGTCCCTCCCTACTTAGTCTCATCAGGTGGTGAGACCCAAACCATCTAGCTTACCCCTTCAGTTGGGGGTTTTCCTCCACAGATCCCCTCTTTTGGGAACATATTTTGCGAACACTGCAAAAATTACCATCTTGCAAAGCCAGTCAAATGCTGACCAGCTCTAGCGGGTTGGCTTTGTAACCGGGCAGAAACACCAGTTTAGTGTAGTGGTTTGGCCCAAAATACTCATTACTGTTTATCTTCTGTGAGATAAGAATTAGGAGAAACGCAAAGCAGGCACCAAACTTGAAAGAATATAAAGAAGTTTATTAGCGGACCTAAAAGAAGGGGAAAAAAAAAATTATACCACACCTTCAGAACTCTCCTCCTCCCCACCACCTTCCTCCCTTCTCCCACTGACAATGTAAAAAGACAACCCTTAAGATGTTCAGTCTGTTTACCATTTCCATAATAACCTTGTTCAGTCTATTTAGGAAGAAGAGTCTCTCTTGCTCATGCTATGAAAACATTATCACAACGAGACAGCCGCCCACTTCCAAATAACTTTGTTCAGTCCATTTAGGAAGCGGAGTCTCTCTGCTCGCATGCGAGTCCCTTCCCCCAACTTGCAGCTTTTCCCACAACTGCTTTTGAGGGTCCACTCTTGAAGTTTTTGGGGTACAATTTTAAGGTTGAGCCGTTCAGAAACAAAAGTTCTCTTCACCCATCTCTGGGAGCATTTCATCTCTAAGAACAGAGGCCCTTCTCCTTCCCTGGGAGCAAAGGGTCATCCTCATCTTCATTGTTAGGACTATCTCTGGGAGCATCTCTAGGAACTGAGGTTTCTCCTTTCCCATTTGGAGCAAAAGTCCTCATCTGGTCCATCTCTCCCTGTCCAAACTTCTCATGAAATTACAGCTGCATCAGCATCTGCCTATCTCAGCACAGGTGCTTTTGCTAACAAGTTGAACATTCCACCCCCCATATCTTCCCGTATCTTCATGGAATTACAACGGGATACTCTGATATATCATAGCTTCACAACAGAATTTCAGCTTTAAGCATCTCCTCTTTCTCTTCCCTCAGATTTTCAGCTCTTCACAGCAATAAAAGGGTTAATCTCACCTTTGCCTTGCAGCTGTGTGGCTTATCAGTGTTGGTCACCTGACCTCTGCCAGACAGCGGTGCCACTTTGCTGAAATCTTGGCTGCAGTGGTGGGGGGTTGTTCCGAGTCGCTCTGGCTGCCCACAGCCCTGCTGGGGGGGGTCATCCTGGAGCCCCGCAGCCACCTGTCCCAGCGCCAGAAATGAGAGAGAGACCTTGGGGGGAGTTTGTCTATTCTTAAGTGTGTATCACAGAGGCGGTCACAATTTTAAGTGGCTTAAAGAATTGTCCATATTCAAACTGGCCATCTGATAGGTCATGGGAGGGGGAAGCTGTAAGCACCCCTTGGCACGGACATCACTTCTGAGACTCAGCTTGCTAACGTATGACACTTATTCTGTATGTATCAGATCAACAGCACATGGATATGTGATGGCCAGCAGTACTCTGGAAGACACAGCTTTAGGTAGGCTGCTCAATGTCTGGAAATCCAGCAGATCATTTATAAAAGTGGTAGGTCATCATTAAAAAAAAACCAAAATGGGAAGAGCAGTATCTTGATCATGGAATGAGCAAACTACCTCAGCAAGGAACAGAATAAGAGATTATACACAAAGCAGTAGAATGATAGATTAGCAGTGAGACAACAGATAACAAGTAAAACAGAGCAATAGAGCAGGTTAAAAGCAGTTGGCCATGAAATTCATGAAGGGGGAGCTGTCCAAGGCTGGTTTTTGCCATTGCAGTTGTACCAAGCTGGCTGGTAAAAGCTGAGTATGCACCAAAACTCATGCAGTTTCCAGGCACAGGAAATGCCTTTTCACCTGTGAAAATGTTTCCCTGTTGGATGGAGAACGAGAGTTTGCCCATGGAAGAAGCTGTCCTCAAGCTCTGGTAAGCTCTGAAGGGCAAGGTCAGATTTCAGTGTCAACCCAAGAGGCATCTATAAAATGCTCTTGATCCACATTCAAATCACAGGTTTTTGGGAGCTGATATTTTTGTCTTTTATTCCCAGCAGCTTCTGTGAAGGCCAAGACATTACACTGATAAATGACTTTCAATCGTACAAAATCAGATCAGTTTGTAAGAGCCTTGGGGTCAACCCGGCCTGCTTATTTAGTGATCTCAGCACAAGAACCCTGGACTTTCTAAAGGACATGAGACTTGCTTGGTTTGGACTGTGGCTGCTCTAGGATCTTACTGGTCACTGGTGAAATTTTCAGTAAGTGATTCAGGCTTCGTTGTAGAGGTCTATCTTTTTTCCATGGGTTCAGGAGAAATCCCAGTGCAGCTACACTCCAAAAGTAGGTCCCTCATTTAGGTTGGATGCTCCTCTGTGTCAGTGAATACAGACTGCCAACCTCTAACACTCTTCTTAGCCTCACTGGGTGCTTGGATAAAATGCAGTGTCAAACGCTCATTAGAAATAAATGGGATACCTCAAAAATGGGATACCTCAGAAAACTTAATTCCTCAGAAGTCTGAGATAAGTAATTGCAATTTCTCATGTTACATTTTCGGCCAATAACTTTCATCCCATCACTGGGCATGTCCAAGGAGACTCCATCTCTGTCTTCTCTGCATCATTCCAGCAGGGACAGGTTGCTGCCAAGAGCGATAAAATTGCCCTTTGGCTTCACCAAATCAGAGAATCATTTAGGCTGAAAAATGCCTCTAAGATCATTGAGTCCAACCATTTTCCCAGTACCGCCAGGTCCACCACTAACCTGTGTCCCCAAATGCTACATGTACATGGCCTTTAAATCCCTCCGGACATGGGGACTCCACCACTGTCCTGGCCAGTCTGTTCTGGGGCTGGAGAGCCCTTTTGGGGAAGAATTTTTCCCTAGTATCTAATTTAAACCCCCCCTGGAGCAACTTGAGGGTATTTCTTTTTGTTCTGTCACTTGCTACTGAAGAGACCAACTGCCACCTCGCCATAAACTTCTTTCAGGGAGCTGTAGAGAGCAGAAGGTCCTCCCTGAGCCTCCTTTTCTCCAGGCTGAGCCTCCCACCTTCCTCAGCTGCTTATCATCATACTTGTGCTCTAGACCCTTCCCCCAGCGTCATGATACTGGGCAGTACCTGGATAAAGTGCTGGGCACACTGGAGGTTTTCCCTGGTCACTGCTCCATGGTAGAGCTTTGTGGACTGATTTGGTGGCCTTTTCTTCTGCATCAATCCTTTTCACATGCCACTGAAATCACAAGTGTGAAAACAACATGCTTAATAATTTTGAGCTCTGAGACATCATCAGTCCAGGTTTTTTTTCTCCATCCAGTGGTGCAAAACCAGAGACACTCTGGCAGAGATGATAGCCCCCCATGTAAATGAGATGGGCGTCTGGCATGCTGGTTTGCATTATCAAGTTTCCTTGCTGTCTCGGTTTTGAAAGACAGGTGTCTGCTAAGGAAGGCAGAGGCCCCCCTTGAAGTGGCAGATATAACCCCTTTTCCCTCCAAGTTATTATATTCTGAAATCAAGGGCCTTTAGGCAAAGATGTGGGAAATAGGAATAACAGTTCTTTACTCTCTCTATATATATGTATATAACCAGTCAAACAAAACAACAACAACTATGGCAGTAACAGCAGTCACAAACCCAGTGCCAGCCTTCTCGGCTGTCAGGCTATTTCCCCTCGGGTGCAGTTCCGCTCGCAGCCGGCAGGGGCGCTGGCGGCTCCCGGTGAGCAGGGCAGGTGCGATGGTTCCCCCGCGGCTGCAGGGGGCGCTCCGGAGCGAGCTCGGGAAACACGCGGCACTGGTGCTCTGGGATCCCGGGAAGGGATGGAACAAAGGCTTCACAAACCCCTGGGCAGCCGATCCCGGACTCTCAGGAACAGCGGCTGAAGCGGCAGGGACGGACGCAAATCCCGGGTGGCAGACGAGATGTATCCAGATGGGAAAAGCCCACGGAGGCCCAGGCAGGCAGGGCGAGCAGGGCTACAGCGTAGCGGAAGCTCAAAGCAGCAGCGGGGCAGGGCAGCCACAGCCCGGTCTCCAGCAGGGCAGGGAAAGCGGCTTTTGGGGTCCCGGCGTTGTTTCCAGCAGGAAGAAAGAACGGCCAAAAAGAAAGAAGCAGCAGCTCCTTTCTCTGCAGCTTCTCTCTCTGGACGCTCAGAGCGAACTGACCCCACACCCAGGTGTAGACAAAAGAGTAGCCAGGTCCGCCCCACTCCCCTTTTGTCTTTCTTAAGTACAGCTATTTGTCCCCTAGCAACATGTATATGGGAGAAAATTCCTTTAACAGGAAAAAAAAAAAAA
>NW_024581112.1:220125-222213 GCF_017639235.1 Corvus kubaryi | reverse complement strand
CAACATGTATATGGGAGAAAATTCCTTTAACAGGAAAAAAAAAAAAACAGACTAAACTAAAACCCCAACACTTGCACATAGCCTGATTTTATTAATTTTTGGATCAATATGTGCAGGACTATATTCACTGAAATAATTTTAAGTGGCTTTTTAAAGCAAACAAATACAGGATTGCAGCTCTTTCTCCTCTGCTGTCTCATCTCTAGCTGACAGCTTGTTCCAGCAGGAAAGTAGGACCCCACAAGGACTGTGCTTTACCACTGTGTATCAAAACAAACATAAAAAGAGACCCGGCCACTAACCTCAAGCAGCTTCATTTACTCCATATAGTGCTGTCTTTTAAAGGGAACCTCCTGACCTGCTGTGGCTGACTCTTTCTTCCCTGCCAGAGCATTTCATGAGTAAAATCGAGGACCTTCTGAGCAGGCTCTGATTGATTCACTCCCTGTGCACAAAGTGACTTTGTACTGCATGCAAGTGTTCTGTTTGCCAGCCCTACCTTCCCCTTAGAGCATCAAGCACCCTGTGGTGTCCCTTGGGGCAGTGCTACAAGCTGGAAAGGTCCGCTTTGCCGTTGGAATCCAATGGATGCTGAGAAGCCACCAAGTAAAACCATGATGGGGAATTACCACAGTTCATATACAGATTCTGAACACCAAGTCTTGCTGGAAATCGTAGAATAGTGTAGGTTAGAAGGAAACTTTAAAGTTCATCTTGTTCCAGCCCCCTGCCATGGGCAAGGACCCCTTCCACTAGACCAGGTTGCTCCAAGGCACGTCCAAGCTGGCCTGGGACACTTCCAGGGATGGGGCAGATACAGCTTCTCTGGGCAACCTGTGCCAGATGATTACCACCCTCATTGTAAAAAACCTCTTCATTATATCCAATTTAATATTCTAATCTTCTTCCTTATATCTAGTCTAAATTGACCATCTTTAAGTTTAAAATCATTGCTTGTTCTAGGACACCAGTCCCATGTCCAAAGTCCCTCTCCAGCTCTCTTGGAGCCCTGTTAAGCACTTGAAGGGGCTCTCAGTTCTCCTCAGAACCTTCTCTTCTCCAGGCTGAACATCCCCAGCTCTCCCAGCCTGTCTTCAGAGCAGAGGAGCTCCAGCCCTTGGAGCATCTTTCTGGCCTCCTCTGGACTCATTCCAGCAGCCTTATGTCCTTCTGATGTCGGACCCCAGAGCTGGACACAGTACTCCTCAAAGCACCCATCAAAGCCCAAATATCTCAGGTGTTTCCCCTGCAGGCATTTTCCTGCTTGAGTTAACAAAACTCTTCAGTCATAATACCCTGGGGGCATGTCGTTGGGGAACATTGGCATTTGCAGAGCCATGCCTCCACCACAGAGGAGTTTGCAGCCATCTCCTGGACCACAGAATGGCAAGACCCTCCATGGACCTGAGAATGGAGTTAGAGGCTTGGCCGCCAAGCAAGCACAGCATCTCTGGAGCTGCATGAAATGTTTAGTCGGTGCAGCACAGGACTCCTGTTAGGAAATGGAGCATACACTGTTTCTCCATGTTATGAGAATATTATGAAAAATCACAAAGCTGGATTGCTGATTTATATTCTAAATACTAAATTATATTACCCTCTCAACCCCTGTTGCAGTTTGGCTGCTCCTTGCACACAAGCCTAACACATGGGCAAGTCCTTACAGGAGCAGGGCCTGACTCCATGGCACCAGGCAAGTGCCTAAATGATATCTGCTGGGATGTTCTAACAACACAAAAAATTCCTTTATTTTGTCTGCTGCTGGCATTGCATGAATAGCAGCAGGTATGGATGGGTAGCAGTTTTGTTTGGCCTTCAGACAATGCAAGATTGTTTCCTGCAGTGCACTGGGAAACAATGTAAATAATTCGGGGGGATTTGACATCTGCAAAATTCAATTTTCAAGAAAGTGATGCCGATTCCAGAATAGCTTCAGAAACCGCCTTGGCAGAGAAAAAAAATCTACATTGTTTTCCAGGCAAAACGGTATTAAACTAGCTCTTGGGTGTTGTCCTCCCTCATTTTCCTCCCAAAATATGAAGAAAATAATTCCTGTCTTTTCCAGATCCCGTGCAAATATGACATGGC
>NW_024581112.1:207625-217625 GCF_017639235.1 Corvus kubaryi | reverse complement strand
GGGGTGGAACAGACCTTTAAAAAGTAATCTGGTCCAACCCCCTGTCACAGACAGGGACACCTTCCACTAGACCAGGTTTGCTCCAAGACGCGTCCAGCCTGGCCTGGAACACTGCCAGGCATGGGGCAGTCAGTTTCTCTGGACTATCTGTGCCAGGGTCTCAACACCCTCACAGCCAAGAATTTCTTCCCAATATCCCATCTAACCCTGCCTCTGGCAGTGGGGAGCCATTGGCCCTTGTCCTGTCCCTTCAGGCCCTTGTCCAAAGTCCCTCTCCAGCTCTCTTGCAGCTCCTTTAGGCACTGACAGGGCGTCTAAGGTCTCCCTGGAGCCTTCTCCAGGATGAACACCCCCAGCTCTCCCAGCCTGTCTCCAGAGCAGAGGGGCTCCAGCCCTCAGAGCATCTCTGTGGCCTCCTCTGGATTCTCTCCAGCAGCTCCACATCCTTCTGATGTTGGACTCCAGAGCTGGAGGCAGCTCTGCAGGTGGGGTCTCACCTGAACAGAGCAGAGGGGCAGAATCCTCTCTCCCCTGCTGCCAATGCTGGGGAATCAGCCCAGCACACAGGGGGTTCTGGGTGCCAGCACACACGGCTGGGACATGCTGAACATCTCATCCCCCAGCACCCCCAAGTCCTTCTCCTCAAGGCTGACTCCATCTCTTCATTCCCCAGCCTTTGTGGATCCTGGCAGTTGACCACACGTTGCTGTGCCATACATGCTCTGAAATGCACAGAAAAGAGAGGAAACATCAGAGGGAGCAGAGTGAGGCGGCCTCGCTTCAGGTAACTTCATTATGTACATACTGCCTGGGTAAACAGTGTCATGTAAATATTGATGCCTCATATGTGGTCTTGTAACTGGTGGGATGTTACAGCCCACACCCACAGGGAATGGCTTGTTTGATGAGAGAAGCATGATATGGTTTGGGGAGGGTGGGGAGGATTCAGCCATATGAGAAAGAATCTAAAAGCGAGTTTGGGATTGAGGCTGGTGACTCTTTTAGAAAAAGAAGACAAAACAAGACCAAATGGCAACTTCATGCCAGAAAAATTAAACCTTTTCCAGAAGCAGCATTTTAAAACTCAAATACACTTCAAAGTCTTCTGGACATGGGGTCCCAGTGCAAACTCCCAGCACTTGGTCCTTTTCTCAAGCGCAGTCAAGCCTTTGTTTTGAGTTTGGAGGAAATAAAAGTGACAAACTACACTGTTTGGTGATTCAGGGAACTCTGTGTCCTCCTTCTTGCAGGAATGCTGTTTGAAGGGTAGAATTGCATTTGGCATATTTGTATTTGTGTATGTGTAACAAAAGAGAAACACAGGCAACTTTCACACTGATTTTAATAATTTTCCATTCTATAAACTATCCTCTCAGGCCATTGTCTCTCAGGGGCAGAGGAATTCCCTTGAGTGCCTCAGTCAAAGTAGGAAGAGGCATTTTCACCACCACCAACAATCCCTCTTGGAGATGATATGCTTCATGTTTCTCCATATCAGCCCCTTGCTCCACATCCATGTGTGCTTCCTGGCAAAGCTCAATCACTTTGTCATCCAGGGTGAATCCAGGAGACTGAGTCATTATTGCAGTGATCAACTTTACTCCACGTTAAAAGTCTCACTCTCTTTAGTGACTACCACTGGGCCAACACTGTGACATTGCTCTGGCTGCTACAATTGCTTTGGGCAAGCTCAGGTAGATCCATAACTGGCAGTGTCACAGAGTTATACCTTCCTTTATATAAACTAAAAGTTAATTTTACCCTGGGGCAGAGACTTTTCCAGCACTTTAAATCACATCCACCCTGTTTTCTCTCTCCTGCCTTTATCATTTGTTCAGCAAAACATCCGTCTGTACATCCCCTCCGGCTCCATGGGTATAAAGCAAGCCAGGGGGAAATAATCCAGCAAAATGAAGTCATGGGCTCTATCTGGCCGTGGGTCTCCCTTCCCCACCTCCCCCCAATAATGTTTTGTGATGTGGATTTCTGTCGACAGAGCGAGACGCCCGACTCTCTCCTCCTGATGAACATGTCCCACGAGGACAATGATGGAGTTCCTGCGAAATTTTTACCACTGACCTTTTCTCCACTGTGGAGCGGGAATGCATCTCCCAGTGAAGGCTGGGGACAGCAGAGCTCATGTTATAATGCTGGAAAATGTGACTCTGTCTTTGTGGAATGCCATTTCCTGCTCCCCCCTCCCCTTCCCTTCTCTTTTCCCCCTCCCGTAGAAAAATGTAGCACTGAAAACTTGAAGATTTAAGGCAAAAAATTGCTGTCTCCTCCTCCCCATCCCCTTCTCAGCTCTGTCTGAGCAAGCAGCCAAGCTGTTAAATGCTTTTACCTGCTGTGTCCAAGTCAAAAGTTAAATAATGTGTGAATGAATGTGGAAGGAAAACAAGAGGCAGAAAGGGAGCACTGGAGAGAGCCCCTCTTACAGCAAGATAATTGCTACATTATGAGAAACAAATAACATGCTGCTCCTCTCTAGGACTGTGTCCGTGACATCTTGACAGGTACATCTGAAGTTAATTATGTGCCTCTTGTTGAATTTTGCCCTGCTCCTGGGGCTGGATCCTGCAAACACAAGTCCCAGAGCATCTCTCCCTGGCAGCCAGCACTCACTTTTCAGAGGTTCAGAGTGGATTTCAACAGGGTCACTTGCCTTTCTGTGAGCCATCACGGCTACAAAAATGCCTTTGCCAAGAGATTGGGATTTCCCAACCAGCTGTGCATGGCAAGGTGTATGCTGGAGTTGTGGGACCTGCCTTTCACACATGCCCAGAAAGAGAAATATATGACTCCTGCCAACAGGAAAGCAGTGTATTATTCTTTCTACCTACATAGTGCAGTTGCCACATTTTTCCTTCCTGTGGTTTGTTTGCTGCTCCTTAATGTTGGAAAGCTTTTGCTCAGCCAATGCATTCTCCTTTGCATAGAGACACTGGTTTAACCCTGCACATTTCCACTGTTGCTGAATGTCCTTCACTGCATCTCAAGTCCAGCACACCCTACTTCTGCATATACGCCACAGGATCACCCATCCCACCTTCATCCACGCAATGGAGTGTCTTGGGTGTCTTAAGAGTTATTTTTAAGTGCTAGTAGTTGAGGCAATGTGGTAAATGAAAGGGTGCTCAGTTCCTTCTGGACATGGATTCTTCTCACTTGCATCAGCAATCAGATGTCTTTGGTTTGGAGAGTTTCTTGGAGAGCAGTTCATCTATCTTATCCCAACACTGGATGTCAGAGAAAACGTGTGTCAATGTCCCTCTTTCTATGTTGACTTCAAGGTGAGCTGGACATTAGTAGTTCAAATGCAAGGGGACATGATGATGAGTGCATTTGGTCAGATGTCTTCTACCCCATGTGTGGTGCACTCACTAAGGATGCTAATTTAGCGTCCTCTTTGTTTTAATATTGGTTTTATTGTGGTTCATGTTCAAAGAGATGAGGAATTTGATGAGCGGAGGAGTGATGTGGGTTTTCCTTCAAACTCTTTCCCCAGACCTGAATTTGCCACGTTGCATTTCAGTTTCTTAAAGGCTGGGAGCAAAGAGAGGAGGCTGTATGTGCAAGGTGCAAAAGGGACAATGACTCTTTCACCTGCACATAATGGGTAGAATGAACCCAGAGCCTCCATGGCTGACTCAGAAAAAGGGTTTGTCTCCATTGCTGATAAGGAGAACATCAGAAGATGAGCTTGAGACCATCCTGATGGCCCACATTGCTCACTCCCCTGCCACATACCCACCCTGAAGTGAGTTTACTCAAGAGTCCTCATGGGCAGGGATTGTCAGTCTGACCCTGTTTTGGCCTTGCTGGTCATATAGCATATATGCATAGACATATAGCACTATCGCAACAGGCTTCCCACCCTCAAGCATTGGTTTCCTGCTAGAAAACACTACCCCAGTGGTCTGCAGCACAGTCCACATATTATTGCAGACAGTTTAACTTGGCCAAAACACACAAAACAGTTCTATTGTCTTGGGGCCAGAGGGGCAACACCTGAGCTGGGAGAAGCCATGTGCTCTCTAGGGGGGTGTGCTCAAGACAGGGACAGTCCTGAGCAATGTGGACACTGGTCCACACCCCTTGGTCTCAGGGTCAGGGACACTCAATAGACTTTGTTATTTGGAAGTAAAGACAAGGCCTATGAATTCAGCTGCTGGGAGCTTCTGTGTCTCTATACACTGTCTTCATCCACACCCCAACACTAACCGCAGCTCTTTGGTGAAGGTGCCTGGCTATATCCACACCACCAGGCTATGCAGACTGAAAAACTGCTGATGACTTGCCATCAACAGTTCAGAGGGCTTTTTTTTCAGATTAGCTATAGCCTGGTCCTGTGGCCCAGTCTTGGTCAGCATATGGTAGGTGTTCACCTGGACCAGGTTCTTTGGTTTGGGTTTGTTGTGAACTGAAACATGAATGCAGATACAGACCCCTCCCTTAGAGAGATGCAATGGTGAAGACCATGAAAAGCTCTGCCCCACAAGCCCATGCTCTTTGACTTTTGATTCCACTTTGAAGTTCAAATAAAACTAGAAACTTGAAAGCAAACCTCATCCCAAAGCTTCCAGAACTAGCTTCACCATTGCAGTTGTAGTGGGGCCACAAGCTGTTTGCTTGGGGTGGGGTACCTTGCCCTCCTCCTTCACTGACACTCAGAGGAGCCTCATCTCCATCTCAAATCCCAAGTCCAGGTGTTCTTTGTCTGCCCAGAGTTTTGCTTTTTTGTTTGCAACCCTCTAATAATGACACTACTATTCCCCTGGTCATCTTCTTTGATACAAATCATACAGTCATAGAATAATAGATGGTTTGGGTTGGAAGGGATTTTAGAGGTCATCCAGTTCCACCCACTGCCATAGACAGGGACACCTTCCACTAGACCAGGTTGCTCCAAGCCCCATCCAACCTGGCCTGGAACACTTCCACAGCTTCTCTGGACAATCTGTGCCAGGGTCTCAACACCCTCACAGCCAAGAATTTCTTGCCAATATCCCATCTAACCCTGCCTTCTGGCAGTGGGAAGCCATTGTCCCTTGTCCTGTTCCTCCAGGCCCTTGTAAATAGCCTTTCTCCATCTTTCTTGCAGGGTCCCTTCAGTTACTGGAAGGCCACAATTAAATCTCCCTGGAGTCTTCTCTTCTCCAAACTGAACACCCCCACATCTCTCAGCCTGTCTCCAGAGCAGAGGGGCTCTAGTCCTTGGAGCATCTCCGTGGCCTCCTCTGGACTCATTTCAGCAGCTCCATGTCCTTCTGATGTTAGGGACACCAGAGCTAGAGGCAGATCTGCAGGTGGGTTCTCACCTGAGTGGAGCAGAGGCGCAGAATCCTCCACACCCCTCCCCCCCCATCTGCCCATGGTGTGGCATCAGCCCAGGATTTGTTTGAATGAATATCTCTTATGTCTTTTTTTCTGAGGGTAAGTTTTAGTGAATACCTTCAGCTGTTACTTAAAGGTACGTTATGGATTTACTACAATCAGAACTTTCTGGCTTTCTAACTTGGCTGAAAAGTTCCCACAAAGAAAACAATCAATTGGAAGTAAATAAGCATTGCCGCACACCCCAAAACAGATTTACGATCCAGATAGCCTTAAGACTTCTACGTAGAGACCACATGTATTTTTTTTTTCAAACATTTTCTTTGGCATGTGTTCCTGGAAGACCAGGGCTCAGTGGTGGGGTTAGGAACTGACTAAACAAGACCTGTAGTCATGCTTAGGAGATTGCAAACATTTTTAAGGCTCTTTGAGAAAACACCAAACAAATTAGTTTGAAATTAAGTTGAAGGTACTTTCTCAAGATTTTTTTCCCTCCAGAGGCAAAAATATATCACACAAGACTCTTGTCTTTCTATTGTTCGTTGATAGAAGGGTGGGAACTCATTTGATGTTCACTCCTCTGAGTAGACCTGCCTCTAGCCTACCATATACTTTTAATATTAGTCCTAAAAGGATTCCAGGTACAGTTCTAGATACTGGAGGGATTTCAGAAATGCTTTTGTGCTGCATGCCAAAATGCTAAAAGCAGGGAGAGATTGTGTCATCAGTTTTCAATCAAGGTCCTCTGTGCCTCTTTTTCTAAGTTGCCAAAAAAGTTACACATAAAATCATGAGCGAAGACTTTCCATACTTAAAAAATGGGATTTCTCTTCACAATGGCTCTAGGTGGTTTGGGGTGTTCTGATGAAGGACCTGGTCCTGTCTGGCTTCATATGACAGTAGCAAGAGGAGGAGTATACTTTTGCTTGGCTTGGTTTGCACATTTGCTCTGCTTTGCACCAAATTTGATAATAATATTTTACAATTTCATTCCAAGCAGGAAATCTAGACTATGGATCAGTGACTGCCTTAATTTTTATTGACAAATCATGCTCTTTATTGGTGCAATTATGAGCTAGCTGGACTTTACTGTCTTTGTGTAATGAGACCAATATATTGTTACCAGTGTGATGTTTTAAATTTAATGTAATGAAGAACAAAGGTAGCTTTCTACATGCTATCCTTCTTCCTTTTCCTCTCCCTCTCCTTCTCTCTTTCTCTTTTCTTCTTTTCTTTTTTTATTCTCTTTTCCCCCCACTCTTGTCCTTTTTCCTTCCTTTCTTCCTTTTCTGTTTTGCTTTTTTCCAAAACAGAGGTTCAAATTTCCAGAATTCTCCTGCAGCGCTGGTGATTATGCTAGTCTGAAATGGGAAAGGCTTATTCCAGACCCCTGCAGAGCAGTGTTTTGGTAGGGACTGCACTGTCCATCACCTTCAGAGGAAGGAGAGCCAACTGAATTAGGCATCCACTTCCTTGAATGCTGGAGAAGGGTGAGGCAAATCAAACCTTTTGTGGGCAAGGTTTCATGGTTAGGGTTGGATGGGACCAGCCATAAACTAAAACACAGCAGCTTCCAGCCAAAATGCCAGTTCTGACCTCAGCTCCAGGGCTCCCAATTGCCCTTTGGAGCATCTTCTCTTCCTCCACTGACTATGGAAGTTCCAAACCATCTTTGACAATTACTCTACGTGCTTTAAATTACCTGGTGTGAATAACCCCTGTTCCTTTATCTCCACCCAGGTTCTGTTGGAATCCAAACAGGAATGTCAAAGAGAGGAATATGGACATGAGGTGAAATCATGTGCCTCACAACAAATAATTTAGCAGTGATAAGCTCCAGCAAGATTTTGTGTTTCACTTCCAAAAAGTTTAAAACACACAAACAAACAAAAAAACAAGCAAACAAACCACCTCCCTTCTGGTTATTTTTTAGGTTTTTTCCAGGATGGGAGTGATCACAATGATATGTAAAAGGATGAGAGGATGCTGCCAGAGGGGGTGCCACAGCCAGAGGAGCACATCTGGCTTCTCAGATCCTGGGATGGGCTGGCAACATGAGCAGCAGGAGCCATGCTTTATCTGTAAATGGTGCAGTGTTTCAGTGGTGTCACTGCAGCACAATAAACGTTGAGTCCCATGATAACAGTTTTATAGCCTCCATCCAGACTAAAGCCTTGCTTTAATATTACTTGAACTTAATCTTCAGTTTGTAATATTTATTTAATTCCTTATTGTTAAGAACCCCAGAGGAAGCACAGGCGAGTCTAACCTCTCCTGGATTGCAGTTCTGAGCTATTAATCTGTCATGTCAGCATATTTTAGTAGTACTGTTCTCCTGCATACCATTGGTGGAATACATCATAACTCACCATCTGCTGTGTAACTGCGTTGTAAAGTGTCTTTCTTCCATAGATTATTGCTTTGATAGATTAGAGTTTTGTACAGTCATAATACCTCATCCCATCAATTTTAAGCTCTCAGGAGGACCTTCATGGCTGAAGTATCTGATCAATGCAAAAGTCTTTAATGGCCTTTCACTGTGTCCCCACAGGCTAGGGAAGTGCTATTACACTTGCATTCCAGATGAGAACATGTGTGTCCAGGTTTTGTGCTGCGCTGCTTTAATTAAGTGTGTTTTCTCCTTCTCCTCCACCCCTTCCATTCCAGGCCAGGGGAGAGATAAGCAGGTCTAGGAGGGAACATCCTTTTCTCCAAACCGAATTGGGTATGGATCTGGCACTGGATGATTTCCTAGGAGTCCCTTGTAGCATCCTAGGCACTGAGCCATCTGTTGTGCTCTTTGGAGCTTGAACCTATCTACACCATCAACTTTTACAGGCAGAGATGCATGAGTGCCATGGGTGACCTACAGACCATCCCAGAGAAGCAGCAGCATCCATGGAAGAAAAGCTCACCCACTGCCATCAGAATCCACCTCACACTGATTTAGCTGTATTTAAACCTGTGTGCTTAAGTATAAACAATTGTGTTGAGATAAAAAAATGAGATACAGGGAGACACCAAATCAGAAAGGGTTTATTTCCAGCCTAGAGAAGGTAGCTAAAGAAGGTAGGTTGAACTGGAACTGTGCTTGCTCTATCCCACCATAACTGCAAGACAGTGTCACTCCCTTTCATCAGGCCTTTTCTCTTTAGCATTTCAGAGATGGGGAATCTGTGGGCAGCTGATTCATCAGCAGTTCCTGTTCTGCCTTCCCTGATGCAGCGTGTCCTCATGGTAGATATTTTTTCCCCCCAGTAAATCCTTGTCCATGAGTCAGCTGTGTCTGTGCTGTGCTCAGGATCTACAGCATGAGTCCTATGAAAGGCAGCTGAGGGAGCTGGGGAGCCTCTGCCTGGATAAAAGGTGGCTCCTGGGGCAACTTAGCACTCTCTACAACTCCCTGACAGGAAGGTGGAGCCAGCTGGGGACTCTGCTCCCAGGGAACAAGCAATAGAAAGGAAGAAACACCCTCAAGTTGTGCCAGGGGAGTTTTAAATTGGATAAGATGGAAAATTTCTTCCCCAGAAGGGCTCTGAAGCCCTGACACAGGCTGCCCAGGGCAGTGGTAGAGTCCCCATCCCTGGAGGTATTTAAAAGCTGTATAGATGTGGCATTTGGGGCCATGGGTTAGTGGCAGTGCTGGTTGGACTGGCTGTTTAATGGTTGGATTCAATGTTCCTGAAGCTCTTTTTCGGCCTAAATGACTCTATGATTCTACTGAGTTGTCACCTAAGTTTCTCTTGGAGGAGACAACTGAAAGACTTTCTGATCTGGTGGAACATATGAGCCACTGACTGTATGAGTTTGGCCCCAAGTTTTCTGAGACCAGTGGTTTCTGAGGGGTTGCAGCTGCTGTCAGGTCCAAAAACAACCTGAACTTAAGTGGTCTTTCTGGGAAAACTCAATCTCTCTGGAGTGGGGCTTAGGAAACAAGGACTGATCAAAGACCTGATTCAGTGAAATGTAGAATAAGGGGTACAAGATGCTTTTGAGTGACAAACATCTGGTAAAACTTAATGAATGTGAGGTTTTGTATGAATGTGTGCATTAAATGCACTGAGAAATTCAGTGTGAAAAGGAACAGATTGAGCATGAAATACCCATGAGGATATGTGGAATAAAGATGTCAACCAAAGGAATAAGGGATATCAGCCTGTAGTCCAAGGGAAGCTGAGGAGACCATGGCAGTTGGGATGTGGCATTGCCCAGCTGGATTTTCTGTGCATTTTGGCTCCCAGATACCCCAAATCAAAGTGGGCCACCCCTTCTTGCTGCCCCTAAGGACTCATCTCCCACATGTTGGTGTGCCCAGCACCCTAAAACTGTCATCTATCTGAAAGCAGTTCAGCATCCTCAGGGTTAAATCAGATTTAGTATCTAACCAGGACCTGGCAGCTGAATTTTAGCCCAGCATGAGGTTTTATGATCCTGCTGGGCTAAATTATAGACCCAAGAAAAAGAAAAGAAAAACCACAATCCCCACCCCCATCCCCCCCAAAAGATACGGTCTGAGGTTTATGATAGAAATCACGACAGAGTCATGATTGTAGTAGCAGGAACAACATCACTGTAACACAGTGGTAAACTGGTGCTGTCCTGTGGGGAGAAGAAAAAAGAGAAGAGAAGAGAAGAGAAGAGAAGAGAAGAGAAGAGAAGAGAA
>NW_024581112.1:60873-207615 GCF_017639235.1 Corvus kubaryi | reverse complement strand
AAGAGAAGAGAAGAGAAGAGAAGAGAAGAGAAGAGAAGAGAAGAGAAAAGAGAAAAGAAGAGAAAGAGAGAAGAGAAGAAAGGAGGGGTGGAGGTGCATGTGGTATGCCCAAAAGGCCTGAGGAGGTGGGTTCCATGACTGGATGGGAAAAGGGCTACTTGCCAAGATGAATTTTCAAGAATTAAATATTCACCCTGGTGAAAACTGCATTCACAATGTCTCTGCAGCCCCATGCTAGGGAAGGTGAGATGCTGAACCAGCCCCTCTGCAGGGCTCACCATGACTCTTTGCACCCTGAGATGGGAAAAATTAAGCACATCCATTTCCAGGATAGACAGCTGTCTATATATGGACAAACTCAAATTATATAGGGAAAAACAATGCTGGACTGCAATAATATTTCATAATGTGGGTCTAATAAGGTGAAGGCTTTTCCAACATTAAGTAAGAAAAGAAGTAGTAAAGCTTCTGGAGTTCATCTTTGTTATTATCTGGCCATAAAGGGAGGCAAAACATTTGCGAGTTGCACGCAAATCCCAGCTCCTGAACTGCCACTCTGGACCCTGGGTTTGCAACAGGTTCGATCCATTGTCTTCAGGATCTCTTAAAAAGACAAAGGAGAAAATATGTTTGGTTCCAGCAGAAAGTGAGTTCTGAGAGTGAGACAATAAAGCAAAAATGGTGACATTTTATTGCCTTACTCACCCATGGTTTCTTGAGTATGGTATGACTTATGGAAGCTTTGATTTACACTGGTGCAAGTTTTATCTGCTGCTGTCTTGGCCCGTTCATTCTTAATATGGAGACCTATGGGCCTCTGCTGACTTTCTTGGTTAAATAAATTAAAGGAAATATAAACATTAATGGAAGTCACTTTATTTATGGCTAGATTGGAACACTGTCTCTTACACCATGGGTCCAATCCAAACCCCATTAATCCAAAGCCTTCTGACATCCCTGCATCAGGCCCTATCTGTGGGCTTTTCCTTCTCACTATGAAAACAACAGTTAAAACTAATTTAAGATGAGATTATATTATCCCTGAAAAGCTGTCCTGCACAAAACTTTCAACTCTTGTCACCTCTGGGGAGGCAGAGTATTTGGGATGTTTTAGTGGCTGTTGTTTGAAGGCTAAAGATATTCCTTCCACAGCAATGCCTCTCCCCCTTTTCCTCTCCATGCCAACCATCCCACCCTTTAAATATCTCCTTGTGAAGCATTTTGCAATGCATCACATGCTGTTTGTGGCCAAACACATTTTTGGCTCTTCTGTATGATACAGAACCTAATTCCAGGTCTTCAGGCACTTTCTCAGATTATTTCTTGCCAAAATTTTACTTTTTTGGCCTGGTTGAATGAAAGAAAGCTTTCTGCTGCTTTTACTTTTATTATTTTTATTTTATTATTATTGTTTATTCAGAGATGCTCTGTGCCACATATATCTCTGCCAGCAGTATCTCTGCTGGCTTGCCATTCTAGTGTCTGCCTTAATGTGCTCTGATATGCTCCTTCCCTGGCTCACCTTCTCCAGTTTAAAAAAAAAAACAACCACCAGACCACCAAAACTAGCAAAAAAATGAAACAACAACCAAAGAACATTGTATGCATTTTTTGTGCTGAAGGAAAAAAGAGCAGAAGACAGAAGAACAGGGGAGTACAAAATGTTTAAAAAGTGTAGAAATATAGGAGTTGTCCCACAGAGTATTAGTATGAGTCAGTAACTGAAGCTGTTGTGTTTTCACATGGAAGCAGCAAGTTCTGGGTTGTTCTTCTAGAAAAAGTTATGCTGTTATCACAGCTGTGGGAGGGATAAACAGAGCAGTGAGAAGGAGAAGTAGCTCCTCAGTGAATATGAATTATTGTAGTTTATCAAGGCTGTGGCTTTTCACAACTGATCATGTCCTGTTGATATTAGTAGAACTTTTCCCCTGAGTCAATCAGGGACTAGATTCAGAAACTGAAAGAAAAGAAGAAAGCACTGGGTTAGATCTCCAGTCTGGAGAGGGACAGGGAATATATCCCAAAATGGTTACAGCACAGAGCCCTCAGCCTCTGTGTGAATGCGTCCTTTGGGATGACATCTGAACTTCTTGGGTTTATGGGCAGGGTGCTCCTTCCCAGCTGTGACTGTTAAAGCATACGTGCACTCATGTGCTAGCTGTGGCTCTGTTGGATTAGGCAGCTATACCAATCCAGCAGATTGGAGTAATTCACAGAGACCTGATGCCTTTATGTCCATGTTTAAATACTGTTTACTAGCAGTTCAGGGAAGATGATTCTGCCCCTCTGCTCAGCTCTGGTGAGACCCCACCTGCAGAGCTGCCTCCAGATCTAGAGACCCCAACATCAGAAGGACATGGAGCTGCTGGAATGAGTCCAGAGGAAGCCATGAAGACGCTCCAAGGGCTGCAGCCCCTCTGTTCTGGAGACAGGCTGGGGGTGTTCAGCCTGGAGAAGAGAAGGCTCTGGGGACACCTTGTTGTTGTCTTTTTGTATTTAAAGGGGCTTATAAAAGAGATTAAGAGTGATTTTTAACATGGGCAGATAGTGATAGGAGCGGGGAAAACTCTTTTAAACTGAAAGAGGGTAAATTTAGATCAGATACTTTCAAGAAATTATTTACTCTGAGGCTGATATGCTGTTTGGTTGTATTATTTCTTATTGAATTCCAGGGAAATTCTTCACTTCCAGGGAAAACAGCATGTTGGGCAGGTGGGGTGGGTTGTCCACTGTAGGACTCATGTCCCAAGCCTCCGTGAGCTGATGAAGCAGCATTATAACCCCTAGCTAGGTCATGCCAGTATGACCACCCTGTCAGGCACATCCTCTAGAGGCATCCAGACACCTGCTTAACCCAGCTCACAGGGGCTGGTGGGGATGAGGGATGGACATGGGATCAGAAGACCAAATTTTGTGTGCTGTATTCAGGCTTTTGTGGCCATTCCCCATTGCAACTCAGCTTCCATGTCCATCAGCACTGGTGGCTGCGGGGATATGTCCAAGTAAGGTGGCTCAAACAAGACCCCATTTCTTTTCCCCATTATTTCACCTTAATAAACTTCCTGTACTCATGCTGACAAGCACTTGACTCTGTGAACGAAGTGACATATGGCTTTCAAACACATCTTGTATTTGGCTAAGGAGAGAACAAGCTTCATGAACATTTACCCCACAGAGTTCCTCACTTAAAATATCTTCATGAATATTTGTTCTGTAGATCCTGTGCAATTAAGTGAATAAGTAATATGTAGCAGCCTTTGTTTTTCAAGAGTGATGATACCAGGCAGCAAAAGGAACAAATGCCTGCCTAAGCTTTTGTGCCAACCTGTAATTAATCCTTGAAATGGCTCTAGAATAAAATTCAAGTAACTCAGTGCTGAGTCAGGCCATGAACCCATATTACAGCCTTAAAAGTGCTATACTTTGCTCAGCACCTACTTCACAATGTTTTTATGATGAACATACCCCATTATGGAAGACAAACCAAAGCCTGTAATCAGGTGTTTGTAGGTAAACAGAAAACCTAACAGAACCATAAGGTGAAATCAGAGAGAAATCACATCAGGATTACAGAGAAATCACTCAGGGGAAAAAAATCACTGCTGTCAACAAATAGGATTCATCTCTGGTGTTTTCCTGGCAGTTTAGCCAAGCCTGGGTGCTTATAGGAAAGAATGAAAGGTTTTCATAGCATCCCCTTAAAGACCATTCTTTAATGAAACCAACTGGAAAGGAAGATAACTCAGGCTGAATATCTCAAGAATGTCTGAAGGACGTTTTTAAAGAATGCCTACATAAATCAGAGGCCAGGTTTTTGTCTGCTGGTCTCCCAGCGGTGCAAGCAGATGAGGAACTCTGGGTAGCCACGGTTGTGTCCCAGCTGGGAGAAGCCGGCATCTAGAGTATTAGCAGGACTAAATGGGACA
This sequence comes from Corvus kubaryi, assembly GCF_017639235.1. NCBI lineage: Eukaryota > Metazoa > Chordata > Aves > Passeriformes > Corvidae > Corvus > Corvus kubaryi. The sequence continues at coordinate 203,689 of NW_024581112.1, read as the reverse complement.
TGGATGCTTGAAAAGTAGACCCCACTTGAGCTGTACAGATTTGCTTCAAAATTTATGTTTTGAAGTCAGGAAAGGATTGGGTGAGACAGATGTATGAATTGACTCCTGTAAAAAACAAGGAAGATTTCAGGTAAAAACATAAAAGTCTGATGTTGTCTGTGATTTATGATTACATAGCCCAGGGTGTATTTGGGAGAAGTTTTCCTTGTCCAAATGGTTCCAGTCTGAGTTTCCAAGAATGGTACCTTCTTTGCTATCTTCTCTGCTACTTTGCCAGCTCTTGTCAAGTTAGGTCATAAGGTGATCATGCCATTAATCTCCTAGCTGTCCTAAATTTCCATCACAAAGCAGCTTTTTTCCCAGTTGCAAACAGAAATACTTGGCTGAGCTGGGGTGCTGTAGGTTGCTTTGAGATCCTTCCCCAGTCTGGGGATTGTACATTCTCTGCTCAAGGCTGTGGACTGCAACTAACCAAGGGGACCCATGGCCCATCTCAGTCTTGCTTTGCTGCGCCTAGTCTAAAAATGTGTCATAGAACCATGGAATCACTGAATTATTTGGGTTGGAAAAGATCTGTAAGATCATGGAGTCCAACCGTTCCCCCAGCACTGCCAAGCTAACCACTAACTCACGTCCTCTAGTGCCACATCCACACATCTATTAAATCCCTCCAGCAATGGGGACTCCACCACTGCCCTGGGCAGCCTGTTCTGGGGCTTGGCAACCATTTTGAGGAAGAAATTTTTCTTAATCTCTAATCTAAACTTCCTCTGGCACAACTTGAGGCCATTTCCTCTTGTTACATTGCTTGTTACTTGGGAGAAGAATGTCCTTTCAGTAGAGAAAGTTATGTCTGGATCTTCAGAAATGTTCAGCCCCTTTGCTCACACATGGGTTTGAAGAGATGCTCAGCTCTCACTTAGGCTACAGAAATCTTATTTTTGAAGTATTGGAAGCACTGGAATATCTGCTCAGGAGATATAGTAGCAGGGATGGCTGCCTTGAGCCCTGCAAAAAGTCCACCCTCTTTTTTGGAAGTCAGTCTTGTCTGAAAACCTCTCCAAAAGCCCTTTGGATAACCTGGCCCTCATGCTGCCTTGCATGAAATCGTCCCAAGAACCACTGACTCACAGCAAAACCTGGCACAGCTTTCTCCTGCTCCCTGCTTCAAATCACAGAGTCAGAATGAACGCTGGGGTCAGGGACCAGAAAAAAATTGGGCAGGAACAGGCATGTCTAACAAATATCTTGCTTACAGATGAGGCATTTCTACTCTCAGCCAGCAGCTGCAAAGCAGGGACCATAATGAAACACATCCGCCTGAACATTTTACATTATTCCTCCTATTCCAAAAAGACTATTTAGGCATTTTATCCTTTCCAGTTGGTGTCATTCTCTCCACTCTTGCAAATCACTGCTATTAATTATGCATCTACAGATAAGCACTCCTTGAAGGAGGACTCCAGCTCCAGCACTGCAGCAAAGGAGGGGTTACTGGACTTCTTCAGGGAAGGGAAAGCACTCATCCACCCTGAAGGAAGCATTCAACTTTGGAGAGAGGAGTTGACAGCTGGTTTTTATTAGTCTTTAAAAGGCAGTGTTGGGGTAGGTGTGGGAACTTTGGTCTGGAAGAGAAGACTTCTGGTCAGTCCCAGGGCTGGAAGGTCAGGCTTGAGTGGTCTCCAGCCAAAAGGCACAAAATTCAGTAAGTTCTGCTTTGTATTCCTCTGGCTGGTGATGGGAGCTGGGCTGGTGCAGTGGGACAAGAACTGGTCACTGCTGTGGCTTGGACTGGGCATGGACTGGGCACTCCTACAGCACAGGTGATGGGTTATGATATTAAAGACAAGGCGAGGGAGACAAAACCTACTGAAATTTAGGGAAAATGGATTGTGGCTACAACTTTACGGGCAGGTAATTGGGATGGTAGTGCACAAATATGTCTGCTATTTAAGGGTGGGAAGAAAATAAAGGCAGAATAACTCTTCAGGCTTGCATTTCACCCTGGAAAAGGCTATAATTTTCTGCAAGATGTCTGGTGGAGGAGAAATCTCAGGTTGCTAGAATCTTGCTGATTTACAAAGGTAGCCTTGGGTGCCAGAGGAAGGACAGAGTGGCCTCATCCCCTTATAAAGCTGTCCAAGCTATAGGTACAAGACAGTTTGCATATGGCTTCTGTAGGATCTGGCCTCCATCTCTAGAGTTTGGGCACTACAAGAAGAACCACAGAGCTTTTGCCTACCTCTGACTGCGATATCTTGGGACAAAAAACCTCCTTTGAGTTATTTATCTTAGAACTACCAGGCATTGCTGAGGCACAGCTAGAGCTGCACTCTCCTCCATGCACAATGAGGTGTGGCTGTGACAGATGCTCACACATCTCTCCTCTGCATCTGCAGGGATGCTCCTCGGCATCCCAGTCCCTGCTGGGTCCCAGCCAAGGTGTATTCTTTTATTAACCCACTGCCTGGCTTCAGAACAACCTCATGTTTAAAACAAAAATCATGTATCAGAAGCTACCTTCCTCTTCACAGAGATGTGGAACTTCTCCCTGGATGCTGTACAGATTAGTCTTGTACCAGTGTATTTGCCCCTCAGCAATATCAATGCTTGCTATGAGGCAGTCCAAAGGAATGACTCCTCAATTATGTTCCCTATTCTTGATTTATTTCTGAGTCCTTACCTTTTCATATATACTCCTGCTCTTCAGCATTTCGTAAATTATTTTAGCATCAGTCTTTGCTTGTTCTCCCTGTCAGAAAATAAAGTATGTGGGTGAATATTCAAAATTCATATGATAATAGTTTGACTTATTTTTAGTAGGTGGCAGAGTCTTTAAAAAAAATGTCCCTATCAATGCTTGAAATTGAAACTTAGAGACCCAGTGAAAAACTTGTATCTGCTTAAACTAGTAAATAAATAGGGTCAAGGGCACAAACCTGGTCACTGACCTTTAATTTATTATTATACAACATTTCTCACCAAAAAAACCACTCACTTAAGTCAATGCAGGGCTTGGGGGATTTAGGAGAGATGTTTCCTGATGCAGAGTGTGGGTAATGGAGCTTAGTTTTCCATTCCAGTTGTGCTTTGGGACAGTAAATGGCCATTAGCTCAAAGCTATTTATATTTGTAGCTGGAGCCTGTGCCTCAAGATGGCCAGAATACTTGTTTAAAATGTAGGAATGGCATCCTGTCACATGCTCTGGCACCTTCCAGCCATTGGCCCCAGCTAAATAATTTTTAAAAAATTGCTTGGGGACATTTGTCCATGGCTCCTTTGTCTTCCACATGAAGAACACACACACTAATGCTGGGTGAAATGCTACCCTAACCCCTTTGGGGGATGATAGCTTTCATAGCTCATTCATAGCACACACCATCTTGAAACTCACTGATAAAACCATAATACCACACCCCACGATACACATAATTGTATAATATTATTAAATATTTGGAGAGTGCCATGACTCGGCACACTGCTGTAGAGATTTTTTAAATGAAGGAGCATGGCCCTCTGCTCCAAGAGTTTTCAGTTGGGTCCTGGATCTGCAGATTTTTAATGTTATCCTGAGTCATTCATGGAGGGTCTTCTCCTGTGGGGGGGATGGAAGACGAGAGAGCGAGGAGATACACACAGAAAAACAAATGATAAATGAAATGCTACTGAGGGGTGCATGGGTGGTCCTAGTGCATTAGTAACAGCATATTGGGGTTTTAAGAGGTCTAGATTTTTTTCTGTTAAAGGAATTTTCCCCCATTCTGTTACTAAGATGACAAATCGCTGGGTGCTTGAGGAAAGACAAAAGAGCTGCCCACTGGAGGTGGGGTGGGCCTGGCTACTCCTTTGTTTCACCTGGGTGTGGGGTCAGTTCGCTCTCAGCAGCGTTCAGAGAGAGAAGCTGGGGAGAGAGAAGCTGCTGGTTCTTTTTGGCCGTTCTTCTTTTTTCTGCAGAGAAAGATCCCAGGATCCCCGGCCTGCCTTCCCTGCCCCACTGGAGGTCGGGCTGTGGCCGTCCTGCCCCGCCGCTGATTTCGAGCCTTCACTGTGTTGTAGCCGTGCTCGCCCTGCCTGCCTAGACCTCCGGGGGGTTCCCTGCTTGGATACATCTTGTCTGCCACCCGGGATTTGTGCTTGTCCCTGCCGTTCCAGCCTGCCATTCCAGCCTGCTGTTCCCGAAGGTCCGGCTGGACACCGGGATCGGCTGCCCAGGGGTTTGTGAAGCCTTTGTTCCATCCCTCCCCGGGATCCCAGGGCACTGGTGCCGCGTGCTCCCCGAGCTCGCTCCGGAGCGCCCCCTGCAGCCGCGGGGGAACCATCGCACCTGCCCTGCTCACCGGGAGCCGCCAGCGCCCCTGCCGGCTGCGAGCGGAACTGCACCCGAGGGGAAAGGGCCCGATTGCCGGGAAGGCTGGGACTGGGTTTGTGTTTGTTTGCTGTTACTGCCATAGTTGTTGTTGTTTTGTTTGACTGGTTATATCTATAATAGTAGAGAACTGTTATTCCTATTTCCCACATCTTTGCCTAAAAGCCCTTGATTTCAAAATCATAATAACTCGGAGGGAAAGGGGTTACATCTGCCACTTCAAGGGAGGCTTCTGCCTTCCTTAGCAGACACCTGTCTTTCAAACCAAGACACAGCATATGCCTTTTTTGTGTCTGTGTGGTTGGTTGAAATCCAGTTGAGTCCAATACCTATGTGGTATCTTGCTCTCAATGGCAGAGTTATGATTTATCTAGAGCAAGTCTGGGAAGGTCTGTAACAGATTTAGGACTTCTGCAAGGGATTGCAGGACTCCTTCTTGAGTGAGAGTCACCCCTTCTGAGTTACATTTGAAATCAGGGACAGGTGTAGCTGAAATCTGGGTGCAGGGAGTCTCACCTGTGCTGCCCATGGTAGCTTTTAAGACTGATGTTAGTCTTCTGAGGCTCAGGGGAGACTTTATCATTCTCTACAACTGCATGAAAAGACACTGTAGGGAGGTGGGGGGGTCAGTCTTTTCTCCCAGTTAACAAGCAATAAGACCAAAAAAATAGACTCAAGTTGCACCATGGGAGGTTACGGTTGTATATTACAAGAAATTTCTTCCCACAAAGGGTTTTTCAGCCCTGGCACAGGCTGCCCAGGGCAGTGTTGGAGTCATGATCCCTAGAAGGATTTAAAAGCTGCGTGGATGTGGCATTTGGGGACGTGGGTTAGTGCTGGGGGAATGCTTGAACTTGATGATCTTGTAGGGCTTTTCCAACCTAAATGATTTTATGATTCTGTGTCCCAACTCCATAAACACTCTTCATAAATCCTGCAAGGACTTTGATGGTAGATTTGGAGAGGCCTTCAAGTTTTGGAGGTTAACTGGTGCAACAGATTACAATAAAGCCTTATTTTCCAGTCCAGTTATCTTTCTGACATGCTAATGAATTTCTTATAGCACCCCAAAGGTATTTCTAAAGATGAATTTCCAAACATTTAAGTCTAACAACTAGGTCAGTTAGGAAATGCAGTCCAGAAAATATCATCCAGCTGCCTCCACTTCTATTAATGGATGGATACATCCACACTCTATGTAAAATCTTCTTTGCAGTCTGCAAAGCCAAAGAGGATTGTTTGCCCAACATCCACTTGCTTCCCCTGGGGCTTAAATGCTAATGGAAAGCCCCAGCTCTGGTTTGTTAATTGTCACACTGGTGTGACCAGTTCTGTTTTCTGAAAATCCCATGAAAAATGGTGAATCATTGTCTCCTGCTGATGAAAATGGTAATAGCTTTGACTCATAGAAGCAGTAGGAAAGGTAATGATTGCTAAACTTTTAGATTTAGGTTACTGATTCAGCACCCAGGTCCTGTCAAATAAACCCCCGCATGCACACCTTGGCAGCTCCCTACCTCCCAGGTGCTCCAAAAGCACCCATGCTTTACCACCAGACCCACAACCCAATGTGTGCATGAGGAGCAGGAAACATAAAACTGCAACAATTCAACAATGGACTTCCCTGATTCATCAACGCACTTAGAACACAACATGTCACATAAAGAGTATTTAAATATGTGCTGAAACAATTTGTCATATCAGGGCCTGGGGGCTTGTCTGTGCACAAAATTGTCTCAGATTAAAGGTTTGGAGTGGTTTTAAACTTCCCAAGGCTCTTCCTGAATGTTCCCTCTATGCACGTGGATAGTGCAGAGCATATTTATCCTATATCCTTTATGTGTGCATCCTTCTGGTTTCTTACTCTTTGTCCCACCTTTTCACTTGTATCTCCTATGTCCTTCTGTCCTGATGAACACATGGACAAGCAGCTCCCATGGACACTGCAATGGGTAGATACTTGTACTCCAGTGCCATTTTTTTAAAGATTCCCTGGCATGTCAGACATGGTTTAGTGGTGGCCCTGACAGTGCTGGACTCAATGATGTTACAGGGATTTTCTAACCTTAATGATTCCACAATTCTGAGCCTTAACACACTGTTAGTACTCAAGAAAACCGTGCAGATTGGAACCATCTCCTTCTTTCTATATTCCTCCTCTACACCATCACCTCTCAGCACCTATTAAGGCCAGTCACCTCTCAGCACCAATATTAAGACCATGAAGATCTGATGGTAGGACTCATGTAGCTGTGTTGTTTGCACAGTTCTGAGCACAGTAGGTACCTACTGCATAATCATGAGTAATGCAACAGCCACGACTTACTACTTCTACTCCTATTGACTAATAACAACTGCATTTTCCCTGCTGCCCTTTAAAAGTTAAGGTAATTTGGAAAAAGGCTATTTATACAGAAATCAGAGCATTTGCACAGCAAGTCAGATTGCAATAGATACCCGGCAATTTCCCTGTGTAAATATGTCCTCCTTGGTGAACCCTGATAAAACCTCCTCCTTGTAGGTACACATTTTTGGGGGTCAGTGGGATGGGAGGAAGGCCAGGGAAATGGAAGTTTGGAGCAGTTTGAGTACTTCTGGGCAGCTGTCACACAAAGAAAAATGGACATACTGTGCAAAGCTGCTGGCAAACTGGGTCTTAAACAAATAATATAGTGGCTTTGGGAATTTGGGATTGTGTATACAAGGTTCTTAGCAGTTCACACAGGACCTTTTGTGACGTGTATATGAATGCAGTCAGCACCGGGACACATACATAAAAAAATTATCCTATATAAATAGCTGTCCTGAAAACAGACCTTAAGGAAACTGTTTTGAGTCTCTTGATCCAGGGATTAAAGCATTTATTCTCTTCTTTCCTTTCACCTGAAACCCACAATTAAACCAAATGAAAAAAATTACACAAGTACTTTTACAACCAGCATCCATTTTTTCAGAGCCCATGGCTGACAGATGTCTTAAATTCAGACTCATGAGGCCTTATGTTCAGAAGTCAGTTGTGCTTTTCTTTCTTACAGAGTTTTTATCTTAATCTTTTTTCTTCTAAATTTTTTTCCTTTTCCTTTTCATTTTATTTTCCTTCTTTTCCCTTTTTTGTTTTCATTGTTCATTTGTCCTTTTTTTTGTTTTTCTTTTCTTCTTTTCATTTTTCCCTTTTATTTTTCCTTTTTCCTTTCTCTTTTTTCCTCCTTTTTATTTTCCCTTTTTCTTTTCTTTCTATTAACCTCTCTTTTTTATAATTTTTGCTTTTATTTCTTTGATTCTCTCTTCTCCTTTTCTCTTTTTCTTTTTGATATTTTCTTTAAATTTTTAAATTTTATTTTTCTTTTCCATTTTTCTCCCTTTTTCTCTTCTCAGTCTTCTTTCTCTTTTTCCTTTTTTATTTTTTACTTTTCCTCTTTTCTTGTATGTTTGTTTTTTCCTTTCCTTCTTTTTCTTTTCTCCTTTTCCTTTTTTTACTAACTTTCCTTTTTTCCCCCTTCCCCCCCCTTTTCTTCTTTTTCTTTATATTTTCCTTCCTCTTTCTCTTTTGCTAGGAGGCAATCACCAAGCCTCCAACCCCGAACCCTGAAAGCAAAAACCAGACCTCAACATCTGCTCTTTCCTGCGATTTTTCTTAGCTGGTTTTCTGTTGTTGATTCTGCAGACAAGGCTTTGCTATGGGATAAAATGGATGTAAGTACCTGGCTCTATCTCTGCTTCTGACCTGAAAGCAAAAACCAGACCTCAGCATCTTCTCTTTCCACCGATTACGGACAGATCAGAGAAGAGGCTGTGGAACTTGCAGGCGACAGCAGGAAGTGGTGAGGTACGACTGTGCTGAGGGACTGCCGGGTTCCTTACCCTCGCAGAAGAACCAAATCTAACTGACAGCCCCGAGCGCGACAAATATCCTTGTCCCTTTCCCGGGCAGCGGTCGCTCAGCTCCGAGAGCGGAGCATCCTCGGGAAAGCTCACGTTCCGGCGAAAACACCAACTCGCTGTTTTTGTTGCTAATGATTGCTAATCATTAACCGCTCATTAGAATAACACTCTTGAGTCCCGCCGAGTCCCCGCCATCCCCGGGGGCCTCGGCCGGGGCCCCCCCGCTCGCCCGTCCCCGCTCCCGAGGGGCTGTGCCGGGATGGAGCGCGGGGAGGGAGCCGCGCGGAGCCGCGCGGAGCCCTGGCCCTGCCCGCGGGGGCATCCGCGGGGCGCGGAGCCTTTTGTTATGCTAATCCGAGCTGACATCACTCCGCATATCAAAGCCGACGGGGCCGCATATAAGGCGGCTCCGGGGGCCGTCCCGTCAGAGCGGACCCGGTCCCCGCGCAGCCTGGCCCGGGTGGAGGTAAGCGGGGACCGCAGGGGGGTGCGAGCCACTGCCGGGACGGGTGGGAAGGGGACAGTGTCTCGGCGGAGCTCCTCGAAACGCCGAAGGTGCGGGGCTGGCCAAGAACAGGGGTTTGCGAGGCGTGGAGAGAATTCCAAGGAGAGGGGATGAATTCCGAGGGGATGCATGGGAGGAGGAAGACGTCGGGGGGTTCCAGGGAGAGAGGATTCTTAGAGGCTGCAAAGCAGACCTAGGAGATGCCAGGGAGAGGGGCGGCTTGGAGACTGCAAAGGAGAATGGAGACCTGGATGATGCAAGGGAGAGGGGAGACCCGGAGGATTGCAAGGAGGAGGGAAACCCGGGAGGATGCATGGGGCAGGGAGAACCGGGGGAATGCAAGAGAGAGGAGGCTTGGAGACTGCAAGGGAGAGGGAATACCCGAGGGAATGCAAGGAAGGAGGAGACTCGGAGGCTGAATTAAGAGACCTGAGACCCGGCGAGGGGAAGTACGAGTGCAAGAGAGAGGGGAGGACCCAGGGGAGAAGGAGACCCAGAGGGTGGAGAGACCCGTGCCCGATGAGCTGCAGGGGAGAGGAGAGACCCAAGAGTTGGAAGGGAGACTGGAGACCCAGGGGCTGAAGGCAGAGGGGGGCCTTGGAGCTGCAAATGTGAAGGGCAATGCAAGGGGCTGCAGCGGAGAGAGGAGTCCGGGAGGCTGCAGGGTAGTGGGGACACCCAGGGGCTGCAGGGGAGAAGGGAGATGCAGAAGACAACAAGAGGCAGGTGACACCCGGCAGCTGGAATCAGCTCCACCACCCTCTATTCCTTTTCTCTGCTCCCAGTCCTCACTGCAGGTCATTTAGGGATGTGCTACCCCTAAATCAGGCTGCTGTGCTCCTGGAGAGAGCTGCAGGCTGGCAGCAGAGTCAAGTGGATGTCTTTGTTTCTTGGATGGGAAAACTGGAAAAATGTGAGCTGTATACTCACACGTTTATATACAGTTAAAATTGCCTATTCCCATCTCTGAGTTCAGAGTCTTGGAGGTGTCTGATGGGAGTGTATTCTGTGTGCCAGGGTGGGGCTGGCTGCAAACAGCCTTGAGATGAAGAAAAAAGAGAGCTTTGAGTTAAAAACAGCTCCTGTTTTTAGGAGTCCACAGGCCACTTGCTGTTGGTTTGATCACTGACCCAGAGCTCACAGAGCTTTAAACATCACATCTGCCTGAAAGTGTGTCCCTCCCCTCCCCGTACAAATTGCTCTTGCAAATGTAACCACTGCTAGACTGAGTGGAAAAAGGCATTATTACCTCTCCCAATAAAAGGGGTGCAATTGCAGGCAAAGATTGCAGTTCTTTGGGTAGGTATGGGGGAATTAGATAATTTCTCTTCCTCTACAGGGGCTGAAAAAACCCCTAACTGTGACTTTTTCAAGGCAGGGAGGGGGGAAGTAGAGAATGGTGTTGGCTGGTCAGGTTTAGTGAGAGGGTTTTAGACCATCTAAAACATTTTACACCTGACTCTTGTGTCGTCCAGCAGTTCATGGGAGTGAGATAAGGGGTCTGAAATACCTAAATAGACACTGAAAGGCATGGGCAGGATTAAGGGTTGAAGGTTTCCAGTGTACTTGTGGAGTGGTGGGAAGAAAAGGGCTCCCAAAGATTAAAAGACACAGAAATACTCTGAAACAAGAAGTATGTATGCCTGGATGCTTGTGGGAGCACTGCCTTCAAGGGATGCATCAAACCCAAATCCAAGTGGGCATTAAAGAAAAACAATCCATGGCAATGAAATCCTGCCTCCCTTGTAGGCAGTCAGTTTTGTCTCAGACTTCAAGGGAGCCAGGAACTCGCCCCTAGAGGTTATTAAAATCCTTTGTAAAGCAGCACTCCTCTAGTAACCCTTTACACCAGGCACTAGGGTTGGGATAGCCAAAAAGCAGCCTGAATAGAAAAATACGCTGCAGATGGCAGAGAAAACACTCAGAAATATTCATTCCCCCCAACCCAGTTGCTCCCCAAATGGGGATATTGAGGCAGAAAGCTGCAGCTGGACAAATCCAGAGCTGGGGATCTGGTAGGATACCCTTTTTCCAGGGTAAGTGGTTTCCCAAAGTGAAGCCGACTGCTCCAGCCATTTTCAAACCCCTTTGAGGGTGTGATGTGGGGAGATGCACAGTTACAGTTTGGGTATGCCAGTGTGCTGTGCGATGGGCTGTGGGATTCCAGAGATGCAATGTGGTGGGCAGGTTTTTCCGTTTATTTTGTTGTTGTCTTTCTCATGGGATGGGAAACCACTGCTAAGACCACAAAAAGCAGCCTGGAGAAGTGTCTGAAGTGAATAACTGACGGGAAACCCATTTACTGCTATTATTACCGCTGCTAAAATAAGCAAGCCATGCCCTGGAGACAGTATTTAAGTCCTGCACCTGGTTTGTTTACTTGTTTGGCCTGAAGAAGGAAAAAACCAACAAAAAGAAAAGGAGTGTGGGGGAATCCTTGAGACCTTTTTTGTCTCCTCCAGGCTGCTCGCTGGAGACAAAAAATGGGATTTTATGTTTACAAAGTTGCAGTCTTTTCGGTGAGCTCCAGGTGCCAAGGCCTTGGAAGAAGTGAGAGGCAGACTTAATGAGGTGAGAAGAAAAGCAAAAGGTAAAGAGCGAAACACATTTATTGTAACAGATCAGAGAGAAACATCTGCAGGGCAAGGGCATCTACATTAAGTAGGGAAATGTGGTTTTTATAATTTGTCTTCTCTGCAGAAAAAGAGAGAGGAAAAATAAATCTGGGGAGAGGAAAGGGAGAGATGAATAGCTGAAGATTTGGGCTAGTCTAAAGATCTATCTTTTTTTTTTCTTCTTCCTGAGCAGTTACACAAATTTTTGGGAGAAGGGGAGAAAAAAACCCCACTAAAGTGAAACAGCAAATAAAGTCTTGCCACATGCAGGGTTAAATGGAAACACACAATCAGACCATAACTGTGTAATTCAACCCATACGGTTTGTCTGCCTGTTGACTCAAAAGGTTGTATCAAGGCTTGGCAAGGGAGGGGACTCAGAAGGGATAATCCAAACCTTTTTGTGATTCATAAACCACTCCTTTGCAATTTGGATAATAGATTTCTCTCTCGCAGTGACTCGCTAAACTTCAGAGTTAACCATAGCTCGGGCTCTTTCTCTCTCTCCTTTCAGGTTGTTCATTTCCAAGAACGAGCAACACCCAACTGAAGGAAAATACATTGCACAAAATATTAGAAAAACTCATTTTTAATTTTTTTTTCTTTGGAGAAGGTGATTTCCTTTGGCAAGCAGGAGAAAGTGGAGAAAATGAAGCCAAGTCTGCAATTTTTCTTAGCTGGTTTTCTATTGTTGATTCTGCAGACAGGGCTTTGCTATGGGATAAAATGGATGTAAGTACCTGGCTCTATCTCTGCATTTTCAATGTTTTTGCTGGTCTTCAATGAATTGCTGGTCTCTTACCCCTTTGTACAACTGCTGTTTGAGGCATGCTGTAAAGCTGTTTGAAGAGCAGCAAGCACTGCAGTTCTCCAGGCATTGATTGATTTCAAGTGTGTGTACTATAAGCTTATGCTAACAATATGTCTCCATCTTCTTACTAAAATATGCATGATTTAGGCTCATTTGTGGTTTTTCCTCCTCATTGATACCAAGGGAAAGGCACACACTTGAATGCTCACATGAGCCACTTAATGAAGTTTCTAGTATTAGCTCCTGCCATGCTGGGAAACTCTCCCACCAGGACCACTGGTTATGCTGAGTAGGAACTGAGAGCGGCAGGGATGGCAGCTGAGATAATGCTGCCCATCTCCAACCACAGAGGATGCTTGACAGATAACACAGGTTTTTTGTGGACCTTTTAACCTTTGGATTTTGTGAAGGGCGTTAAAAATGAGGCAAGGAGGGGGGAGGAGAATGAAGAAATACCAGGGGTTGTGGTCACATCGGGATTGAGTTTCCTTGGAGGTAAAGTCACTGCAAAGTGAAAACATCACTGTCTCATTTCTTTGCTTAAGCAAGCAATCAGTTAGTTGCTTACTGCAAAATAAATAAACAAGCCACTCCACCACCAATCTGGTTGCATGTCCTTGATGAGTGATCTGTCTTTTCTACTTGGGTTTGGAGCTGGGCACAAAATAAATAAGGGAATATGCGTTTGCCTCAAATGAGCATCTTCTGTAAAAGAAAAGGCACAATAACATACAATGCCAGGAAGACTCTGTAGTGCATTGAGGCAAGGATCTTTGGGCTAGGTGGTGAAACTGGGACAAGAGGTTCCTGTTTTGTTGCTCTGTCTGCCACAGGCTTCATGCTATGTCTAATTCCCACTCTGCTGTTCCAATCACTGTAATTTGAAGCTCTATTCATGCCACCCTTCTTAAAGGCTTAAATTTGGTTATCTACAAATTAAGGTATCCTGTTGAAGCCAGTACTTTTACTGCCCATCATGCAGTCAGGGAAGAGAGGATCTTCCAGATGGCGATTCATCTTCTCCGAACAGAGACATTCAACAGAAATGTTAAGTTAAAGCCTCTGGTGATGCCATGTACTGCAGGTAGCTGCTAGACACCACACCACTATCTGCCTTTCATATCCATAAAGAGAAGCAGAGTGAATCTCTCCATAGGGTGTTTAAATGCATATGGTCAGGTGGGAGGAATAATCACCTACTTTAGGGCATCTTTCAAGGTGGCATGCTTGCCTATGGAAGGAAGGCAGGAACTAGATGCTTTTTAAGGTTCCTTCCAACCCAAACCAGTCCATAATCTTTCATTTGCTGTCTCCATACTCTAAGGACCATCTTGGAAGTAGAGGAAAGTAAGGATCTGGTTTGCTCTTCACTGTCTTGGCTTTACACCTTGTAGTAGTCAGCAGAGCTCAATTACATAGACGAGCTGTTTCTTTCTGCCAGCTTCCTCCAGTATTTAGGCTCTCAGCTCTGCTTATATCCCGCACCAGGAAAGGCAGGCATCTCCGTTCTACAGGACACTTAGCAACATGTCCATGGGACTCCTTTGCAACCTTTTTTTCCTATGCAGCATAGAAATAAAGCTGTTTTGTGGCACCCTGGTTCAGCAGGGCTTTTAAGTGTAGAACCATGACTGACTGGAGGGACTTGATCATATGCTTGGCATGGGTATCGCTCTTTAGGCAAGGTGCTGTATCATGAGTGAAGGGCTTGGGTTCCTCCAAAGGGCAGGGGTGAGATGAGCTCCAGAGGGAACCTGATAGTATGGTGACAAGCAATAGACATGAAAAAATGCTGGGAGGCAGGGCAAGGTCCCTAATAGCTTTGCTGTCAAAAGCAGCCTTTTGGCCACTAAGTGGTTAAGCTGCAAGGGTTGCTTTCAGGGATGAGTGGGGGGAGAAGCAGTTGGAGGCAAGACACCACAGTTGCTGCTCCTCCCCCTTCCCAGCAGACATATCCCCCCAATCAAAAAGCAAGTGGGGAAGATGAAAGCTGGGATTAAAGTGGCATTTGAAGCATGAACATGAACTGCATCCAGATGCACCACTGAGCTCCCCTTACACCTGCTTAAAACCTGGCAGAGACCTGTGCTCCCTGTCCACAACGCTTTGCAACTGGGATGCTGGCAGCTGGGATTTCACAAGATTATGTTTGGTTTTTCTTTCATTTGCTTTTTCTCTTCATTTCCCCACCCTTATTTTCCTATGGAAACAGGCTAATTTTCTCCGCTCCCCATCACTCTTTTTCCTTGGGGCTCAGGGACTGTCCTTAGAAATTGCATGGGTAAGTTCTTGGCAAACAGAGTACCAAATACTGAGTAATACCTCAGACCTGCAATCACAGCCCTGGACTCATATTCTGTGTGCTGTACAATTGCAATCTGCTCCTGCCTTCTCTTGCTCATGAGCAGAGAGGGGGGAAAAAGGATGGGATGAAGAAAGAGGAAAGTGCTATATGAAGTTTTCAGCTGTGGACTTTTCTCAGCAGTCTGCCCGCTGCATCATTTTTGTAGGCATGGTGCCAAAGGCAAGCTTCAAAGAGGATTTGGGAGGGGAAGGGAGAGATAAGGAGGTGGGTTTCACCAGCCTGGAGTTGAGGGAGCAACTGATATGAAAGGTGATAGGAAATTAAATTTTGGTTTCAGTGCATGATGTAATTTTGGGGGGAGGAGAAGCAGAAAACCACAATTTTCAGCCATTTAGGACTTCTCAGTAACACAAATATGCCCTATAAATTAGTAAAAGCAGGGAGAAGGTAAAAAAATGAGTTACTTATTTTATTTTACTTGGCTTATTTTTATGAGTTCTGTGGTCCAGATCCCCAGCTGCTGGAGATTGGTTCTGGGCACTACCAAACATCCAGCACAGTGTGTGGACAGTCAGCATCTCGTATACATGCTCTTGGTCTTGTATACATTTCTCTTGCTGGAGAAATTTCCTATCTTGGGTTCTTTCATCCGAGCTCCAGAGAGCTACTCAGGTGTAAAGCCAGAGTATGGCTCCAGAGTATGGCTCCAGATCTTTGCTGGATCAGGATTGTTATGGAGAGGCAGCCTTTCTCATGAATGTATATGAGACCCTGCATCTTATTTTTGCAAACACTTTCCCATCCTTAGAGCAAGGCAGGTATGTGGAGAGGTTAACTCATTTTGTGGTGTTGTGTCACAGTGGCTGGGAAGGTGAGGCAGCAATTGGTTTCCATGACATATCTTAGGGCCAATGCATCTAGCAATTCTATCACCTTCCCCATCTGCTTTTGCAATCCGTTTAGCTTTCCTGGGAGAGTTTGGGTTTGACCAAGCAGGTGCTGCAGCAACTTGTTTGGGTAGAACTGAAAAATAGATGAGCACTAGAGGGAGCTGCAGGCAGATGTGCATGCCCCAGAGGTCTGCAGATGTTGGGATGTTCAAGCACAGAGTAGCTTCTGAGGCACTTCTGCCTCCACAGGGGTTGGCATCTCCTCAGTCCTTCTGTATTGAGTGTCCCCATCAATGCAAGAGTGGTTGTAAATAAGCCAAATGCAGCAAGTGATTTGGGGTTTTTTTGCATGGCTTGCAGAATATGCCCAGGACAAGTGAGTGCTGGCATTAGGAATACCATCATTTTTTAAGTGGAGCTTGGTCACTTTGGGAAGTCTCTGACTGTTCCTATTGTGGTGACCCAATCATGTCTTGCGTGCTCTGGAGCCATCCCCAGCTGAGTCCCATTCCCAGCTGTTGCTGCACAATTCCTGTGGTTAAATCGTAGCTCTTCAGAAGCAAAAGGTAGCTTAGCCACACCTTTTGGTGAACACAGGATGTCCCCCAGCCCACCAACCTTGAGCAGCCCTTCTGCAGCCAGAAAAAAGCAGGGGAGAAAATGGAAAGATTTTGTGCTTCCTGGCAGCTCCTCCTTCTCTCCTTCAATCAGTAGTGGGAAGGAGCTGGGATATGGAGACTGTGAGGAGACTGTCTGCCTGGCAAGGGACTGCTAGATGATCTGCTGTGAAAGGACTGCAGGATGGGGATGGCAGGAGGGGAGTAGTCTGGAGGTGAGGAAAGGGGGGTGCCATGTCTTTGAAGTTTGCTCTTCGCTCCATAGGCAGCTCAGGAAAAGTTGACAAAGCTCCGTGGCCTTCCTTGGCGCTCGGTGAGCCAACTCACTGCTGGCATTGACTACAGTCAAACTTGGGCTTGAAGTCAACAGCCTTGTGCCCAGTACTGCCAGCACTGAATTTGGCACCATATCTGAAAGCAGCTCTTATTTTAAGCTTTTCAGGGTTGGTTTCCCCCCACACACACTTCTCTCCCTCTTCCTCCTCTTTCTTTCTTTTTTTTTTTTTTTTCAACCACATAAATCCTACTTCTCTGTTTGAAAAGGCTTTGCAGAACCAGGGGAAGCATTTACCAGGGGATGTGGTGTCTTTCCCAGGACTTGTGGTCCCCAGATTGGGACTGATGCAGGGCAGGGTGGCAAGGGCATAGGCTGCTTCTGACGACCAGGAGCTTAGACAAGGGTATTGTAACACCCCTGCAAGCCTTTTCCAGATTAAAACCTGAGGAAATGAGGGTCCTGCAGATTAAAAACCTGCAATGAGATAAAACACAAAAAGAACCCTCAATCTCTGCCTCTCTTTATTAATGTTTACCACACACTTCACTCTCCACAGCCATGTAATTTTGTCTAAATCTTTTTGTTTTACCCAAATCCCTGCAAGATTAAACCATTTAGGAATAGGCATTAAAAAGAGTGCCTTTTCAGAAAGCAAAGCTGACAATTTGGAGCAGATGTTCATGGTTTCACCAGCAGTCCCTTTGTGAGACCTTCTGAGATCGTGTCACACAAGGGAGGGTGGGGAGATGCCTCCAGAGAGAAGATTCTTCCACCCTTCAAATGTGTTTTAAAGGACACCAATGTTTTGCTTCTCAATTCAAGGAATTTTTCTCCTTTGGCTTGACCAGGAGCAGTGTCCTACTCACAGAGTACCTTGTAAACCAAATAATGTATGACTTTCATTGACATCTGCTGAGATCTGAAGGTGCTTCTTCCTAAGCTGCAGCTCCTATGAAAAGTCCTTTCATGGAGCCCAGACATGCAGGAATGGGCCCATACCTCTCAAAGGACCTAACACTGCAGAGCATTAATGTTTTCAAATGAATCTATTAACTGCCTGAGATAATTAAAAGAGTAAACGAATGTCATGATCATCTATGCATATTTCCATTATGTTTATGGTTTTCTGTCAGTATCCATAATTTCAATTGAAAGACCTGCTGTGTTATATAGAGAGCAGGAGATGTTTGGTTTAGGCCCTGTTTATTTAAAGGGATAAATCAAATATGTATATTTAAAAAAACCTGAAACAACCACCCCTTAGTTGTCTGGAGAATGAAGGATGGGGCAGGAGAATTAAGAGAGAAGAGCATGATGTTATCAGGAGGAAACAGTGAAAAACAGCATTTCCAGGGTGAAAGCAGGTAAAATCCCCTTTTCAGATGAAGGGTGTGAGTCCACAGAAAGATGTTTGTCAGGGATTTTTTTCCCAAGTTGAGAAAATGAAGGCTATTCTACTAATTATGCCCTTGAGGGCTGGATTTTCAGGATGGTTGTGCCCCTTTTGCTCCAGTTTCCCTCCCAGTGCTGGTGATCAGTGGAGACTGGGTGAAGATAGGACAGAGACCCATCACCAAATCCTACCATGGACCAGACTCTCCTGGGGGTATTTTTCTTTCCACAAATGGACATTGTTTCCCAGTAATGTCTTTGCAGGCAGTGGGTATCCCTCCCCTGATGCTGCCAGAATTTAGGAAGCAGGGAGGGGTGGTGCATTTCCACGAGGAGGGTTTAGAGTGACATGGAGTGGAGAAGATATTCCTGAATATAGGACACAGACTGGGCAAACCTGGGTTGTCAGGGCATGGACTAGATGACCTGTGAAGCCTCTCACATTCCTGATCTGTGATTTATAAATGCACTTTTCAGTCTCAGCAAGTGACTACAGCAACTGAGTTTTCTTTTCCGTCTCCATTACCTTTTACTTTTTCCTCCCCATGCTTGGAGATGTTTCCAATTATAGGTTCTCACAAGCAAAGGTGTGAAGGTCAGGCCTAGCAGATGTTCAGAAAACACCTTCCTGCATCTTGCAGTTTTATTTTTGGTAGGCTTCCTGGAGCTCAGCAGGAAGCTATGAGAAAGTTCTATGAGAAAGTTCTATGAGAAAAAGCCATTGCTGCCATTTACTGAGTTCTCACCAATCAGAAGGTATTTTCCCTCTTCCATGAAGTACATGGCCTTCTTGTTGCATTATAAAACTGCTTCTCTAATGGTGATCACTTCAGGCCATCTGTAATAATACAGTCTCATCGCATCACATCCCCTTTTTTCACACTGAGGATGAGTTTCGGTCTGAATTCTGCTTTCATCCCAACCTGTAGGTGGTTATTTCTGCTGTTCATGACTTGTCTGTAATGGTGAGATAGAAGTACCTCAATGTAGCCTTCTAGGTCCTTTAAAGAGGCTGAAGACTTCTATAAAGGATCAGAAAATGTGGTGCAAGACCTAGGAGATATAAACATCCTTCTGGAGGGCCAGCTAAAACACTCCAAGGCCTCTCAAGTGCCACCCAACACCTCTGATTAGAAAACTGAGCTGGTGCCTCATAGTACAGCCTTTCTCAGAGACTTGGAATGTTCCTCATTTGCCTGCTTTGAAGCTCTGTCACTTCTCCTGCCACACCCTGCCTGCTTCCCTTGCTGCTGGGACATGGTGTGCTGGAGTATTTATCATTTTTACTCTATTAGTGATGGGCTGCTTTGGCCTTTTGCCTGATTTGTGTTTCAGCCTATTCCTGAGAGTTGCTGATAGGCTTTCTGAAATAAGTTTTCACAGATGCCTGGTGTCAGGTGCTAGGGGTTGGACATATCTCATTCAGCTCTGTGCTTATACCATTCAGATGTCTGTGTCCCTGCTCGGTGTCTGGGTTTCCTATACAGAGCAGAAAATGACTACTTCTAAGTCATGATGGTATCTTACTGTAGGTCTCAAAAGCACAAAATGCTAACTACTTCCTAGATGTGGCTTTTTGCTTTCCATGGGTTAAAGAAGGACCCTGAAGGACTACTGTGTGGTCCACACTGTAGAGGTTTGCAGTCAGGTGACAGTCATACTATTCAGAGACTCATGTCTCTGCCTTCAAGGATGTGATCTCGCTGAGACACCTGAACACCCAGCATATCACCAAAAAGTTTTGTCTCCACCAGCTCAAGTTCACATCTAAAGCAGGATAAGTTGCCTTCTGGATGGGCCCCTCTCCAAATGGAACATTGCATGAACACCAGTGTGTACAGGACTGAGATGAACCACAGGGCAGAATTTCTGATGTTTAAATCATAGAATCATTTAGGTTGGAAAAGACCTCTATGATCATTGAGTCCAACCAATAACTTAACACTGCCAAGTCCACCACTTTTTCCTTTCCCTTAAAATTCACTGGTGAGATGTGGGAACTTCTGTTTGTAGTATGTTTAACAGACCTTTTAAATACATGTATGATGTATATATTTATGTAGCTAGCAGAGTGGTGGTTTCCCTTCCAATTATCTAGTTTCCAGAAATGCTAAACTCCAGTCACCTGGGAATTTGTCAGTGAAGACCTATTCAGCCCCAGCAAGGATTGTAGCTTTTCCCTGCTGGAAGAGCGGTTGGGGTTTGCAGTTAAGCGCAGCCCCAAGGGAGCTCCTACATACACAGCATCTGGTTCAAGCCAACGTGAGGGAACTGGTAGAACACAGGTATGTTTTCCTGAAAACAGAAGATCAGAGTTAATACCTACAGTTTTTGTTAGGACTCAATTTTAGCTCTGTTTCCATCTCATTTAACTTCTGAAGGATGTGGATGTTACAGTACTAAAGTGAAATGCACCCCAAAATGTGTTTGCTAATAAGCCAAACTAACCAAGATGGCTTGGGATGAAACTGAAAGCCAACACATTTAACAAGGAGAGAAGGAAATATGTGTTAAAGTTGTGTTGCCAGAATCAGATGCCAGTTATTGATGCAGCCAGCTAGAAGGTTGTTTTATGGGAATGAATAACTTTTATGATTACCCTAAGAAAGCCATAAAGATACTAAGAGAGTTACACACTAGGCTTCTGCTGATCCTTGTGGGTGCTCAGGGAAGAGGAGCACAGCCCTGTAAGATGCATGTCACCATTTTTTCTTTTTTTAACCTGGAAAATTGGCAATTGGACAGTAGAAGAACCACCACCTTGGGATGCTGTTCTTTTCTTCCATGGTAGCATATGTCCTGGTATTCATGGATCCCTTCTCAGATTTGACTGTGGTACTGTCTCTGCACATACTCCCACTGAGCTTTTGCACTATGGTTTTTGGAGACTAGAGAAACAGACTTATCTGTGTGCAACAGTGATGGAATCAGTGGAGGCCCTTGGCATTAACTCTAAGTGAAAGCATATGTTTTGCAAATTTGGGGATTTTTCCCTAGGGCTCGCAGGGGATTTTTTCCATAATTAATTACATGACATTTAGCATAATCCTTTGAGAGTGTGTGAGACAGATGCTGAATGCAAAACACTGATAACACCAACGTTGCTTTTTTCCCCCCCAAATGCCACAGTCTTGGAGAATTCAGATTTCTTTTATCTGGATGATGGGTCATTTTTCACTCTGTTGGGAGGTCTGTGCTCTTCATTCTTCAGCAAAAAATTCTTCCCCATAGAATTTACACGTCCAGTTGACTTGACATATGCCCCTGGGGTTTCGTGCAGACTCCCCTCAATAATGGAGAGAATTGCACACTGCTAAAGGGTGTTTCTTCCCACCCACCTTAAATGCCTACTTTGTATGAGATAAATCACTCTACGTAGTTGCTCATCTTTCTCACCAGCTTTTACATCTATTTACAGAAAGCTTTAATTAAGTCAGGTGAACATAGGCAACTGGACTGGGAGTGGAGAAATTAATGTTGATCTGAAGATTAAATTTTTAATGTGTTTTAATGCTTTTTTGCATGTGCTTGTCTCCTCAGAGGTCTGTCCAAGACTCCTTTGGCTTTGACCCTGAATCAAACTCAGCACTGCAAGCAGCTTGAAGGCCTGGTGGTTTCTCAGGTGCAGCTGTGCCGCAGCAACCTGGAGCTAATGCAGACCATTATTCAGGCAGCACAGGAAGTGATAAAGACCTGCCGTAAAACTTTTTCAGATATGCGGTGGAACTGCTCTTCAATTGAGCTGGCTCCTAACTACCTGCTGGACTTAGAGAGAGGTAAACAGCACTGCTGGCTCAGTTGGGACTGGAGTCAGTAGAGTCAGCCTGTGTGTGTGTGTGTGTGTGTGTGTGCTGGAGATAAGAAGTGTCTTGCTCCTGGGAGGCCACGGAGGGACTACAAAGCCTACTTGTCCTGTTCTTTGAGACCCTATTCATCATTATGGTGCCAGTCATGCCCAGACTTGGATTCAAGACCTGGTCTACCACAGCTCTTACAAAGCAGACCACCATTCTGGTCTGTTCATCCCACTGGGAGTCATGGGATGAGCACAGGAGCAAAAGGAGGCAGGAGAGTTCAGGGAAGGGCTTATCCACATGCTCCAAGAGTAGATCACACCACAATGAACAAGATCCCTGAATTCATGTGACTCCTTGCCCTTCTGGGATGTTGCCTTATGTTGAAGAGTTCACTTAGGAGATGTGCTCCAAACTAGTGGTGCCATGGGACATCTCAGCTGCAGTGGGTTGGTGTGTTGGCAGCTCTGTGAGAGACTGTGTGAGTCTCTTTTTGGGGAGCATTTATCTGGCCCAGGAGGCTGAGCTGGAGTTCTTGTCTCTTTCAGGCACAAGGGAGTCAGCATTTGTGTATGCCCTCTCTGCTGCTGCCATCAGCCACACCATTGCCAGAGCCTGCACTACCGGGGACCTCCCTGGCTGTTCCTGTGGTCCCATCCCAGGTGAGACACCTGGACCTGGGTATCGATGGGGAGGATGTGCAGACAACCTCAACTATGGTCTTATCATGGGGTCCAAATTTTCAGATGCTCCCATGAAGATGAAAAAATCAGGATCACAAGCCAATAAACTGATGCATCTGCACAACAGTGAAGTAGGGAGACAGGTAACAAATCCACAAGGGTTATTGTACTTGTACGATCATCTACAGTGTTGGTCACTTGGTGAGGTTCAGTGTCTCTATCAGCTAGCGAAAGGAGTATGTTTCTCCTGGACTGCTCTGAACTCCTTTGGCCGGCTGAAAATGGTGGCTGTATAACTCACCCTGTGACTCAGGAAGTCCCAAATGCTATTATCAGCCCTGTTTGACCATGGATGGGATGTCTCATTGCCACCTGTTGCACAGCCAAGGTTGGCTCTGGCTTGCTTACCCCAGGAGGTGTGGTAGGGATGGGTCCCATCGTGCTCTGCCAAGGGCGTTGCGCACGCAAAGTGCTGCGTAAATGTGGAGGATTATCATCTGCATCCAGCAGCAGTTGCCTCCAGCCATCCCTGCAGCCAGGAGGGAGGATTTTTTTCCTTTTTAAACTGCTATGCTAGTGATTATTCTCATATCTGGCACAAGTTGCTTTTAACAGCTTGCATCCAGTGGAGGGATAATGCTTACCATGTGCAGTGCCTGATGTGCAAATCCCTATAGCAGGCCTCCATGCAGCTGGAGAAATGGATGGGGGGGCTATAAAACTGACCCCTGTACCCATCTCTCTGGGGCTCCAGTAGTTCCATAGACTGCTCGTACTGCACAGTTTGGTCCTTCCAGGGCTGCCTGTGCACACAAAACTTGGAGCATGCTGAGCTCATTGGTAGCTTGCTGTGTAACTACAGGCTGAATCCACCTTTGCAGAGCACAACCATGCTGAACTTTCCCTCCCTGGCTCTTTTTTTTTTTCTACTCTTCCCACACTATTCAATTTGTTTGTTTGTTCGGGGTTTGGGATTTTTTAAAATTTTATTTTATATTTGTAATGTCTTGAGTTTTTGTTTCAATTGCAAAGGGCAAGTTTTTGTTTGGGACATTGTGTTGCCATGGCTGGTGCATTCAGCCCTTCCTGGCAGCATCCTGCCATGTCCCACCAAAATGAGAATTTCAGTGCAGAATCAAAGTAAAAGACTATTTTGGCCCCATGACCAGCAGAAAGGCGGGGTGGGAGGGCCCTGAATTCAACAAAGCCATGACATGTCTCTTACCAAAGCCCAAAGCTGCTGGAGGTTGAAATTGATGTTAATTATCAATTTATGGAATGCTTTGGTATTCATCTCCTTAGTAATTTAGAGGGTGGAAATGCAGCCCAATATAGATATCTGATCAAAATTCAAAATACTCTCCTGTCTTCTGGCTGTAAGGGAGCCATTGTGAAAGTAGTCCTGGACTGATAATGATCACCAAAGAGCTGTAGGATTTCACTCCCTTTGCGAAGCAGATACTCTAGACTGCCTGGGCAGAAATGAGAACAGCAGTACTTTTCTATAGCAGTCCCTGCTAAGGAAGTGCCTTCACTAGCAAGCTTGTGGGATGTTTGGAGGTAAGAGAAGGGCATTTCCTAACTCCTGCATTCCTTTTTGCAGGTCTTGAAAGCCTCTCTTGAAATGAAATGTAAGTGCCATGGAGTTTCTGGGTCATGCTCTATCAAGACCTGTTGGAAAGGCCTTCAAGAACTGCAAGACATTGCATTGGACCTCAAAAACAAATACTTATCTGCCACCAAGGTCGTTCATCGGCCCATGGGCACACGCAAATACCTTGTGCCAAAGGATATTGATATCAGGCCAGTTAAAGAGACAGAGCTGATTTACCTGCAGAGCTCACCTGATTTCTGCATGAAGAACGAAAAAGTGGGGTCACACGGGACCCAGGACAGGTGAGGACTCTCTGCAGTAGGTGCTCACTGGACTCTGACCCCAAAGAGGAAAGGGCAAGAGGGAAACATGTATGAATAATGGGCAACTGGGGATGTGGCATATACATGCAGGTAAAGCACATCTCTAACATACAATATGGTTTACCAATGCCTAACCCTGTTAATGGTGGCTGTGGCCAAGACAGGGCTGCTGACACATTTTCCATTACACAGTCAGGCACAAGATACATTTCAGAATTCCCCAGGCAGCTCACCTCCATGGGAACTTGTAAGGATCAAGCAACTGCTTTATGCTGTGTTGAGTGTCAGTCATTTCTTGCAGTCACTGCTGATTAGAAGAGTTGTTACTCTAAGGCTCCTCTAAGGAGGCAAATATTAACCCAGTTAGAACCAGTGTTCCTAGATTGCCTTAAAAAACCCCACAAAAATTACAAAGATGATATTTAATTTTTTTCTTCTACTGTATATTAAAGGTCCAGGTGTGTATTGTTTATGACCCTGCAGAGGAATTTATTGTATTAATATTAGGGATTTAAGATCCTTATGGTCAAGCCCAGCCTCCACTGGGCAGCATACTGTCCCCTTTCACAGGCAGCAGACATGCCTTTCTCTTCCCGCCATCTGTTTAATTTCCTCCAAGACAAACTAACTCAACATTTCAACAATCTGGGTATCTCTAGGTGGGCAGACCCACCTGATCTCTCTAGTGCAGACTCATCAACAGCCAAAAAATTGTGTGTTTCCAGAATTTTCCTAATTTCTGTTAGGTGGCTGCAATGGCTGGATTTCAATCTCTCTCTGGGGTTACTATCTTGTTGGCTTACCTTTCTTTAGATAGTTATCATAATGCTTCTTTGCTCTTTCTGTTATGTCATGGTGGAGGCTCAGAAAAGTGGCAAGGAGTATGTGCCTGGCCTTTTTTGGGATGCCTTCCTTTTAATGTAGTGGACATAGTGGTATTTGGACCATTATGGTTCAATGGAGAGAAGATTTTGCTGAAATGAAATGACCCAAATGCAGAAAAGAGAAACAATATATGCGTGTGGGGATGTGGCAACTGGGGACATGGGTTAGTGGTGGGCTTGGCAGTGCTGTGGACTTGATTTTAGCAGGCTTTTCCAGCCTAAATTATTCTGTGATTCTGCATCAGCATTTAACTGGTAGAGCTGATCTGTAGATAAGACAGCTGAGTGAGACAAGTCTGTTCTTTTTGTCCCCTGATGTTTTATGACAGTTAATGTCCTGTATCCTCTGACATCAGTGGCTGGACTGCTCTACAACAGCACTTATCTGACAGGTCTGTGGTGGGAACACCAGGCTGATCTTCATCGCCAGTCCAGCAGTGGAGCAGTAATTATCAAGTGAAGATGTTTATAAGTCACTGAGAATAGCAGGGGAAAAGCTTGTATGGAAACTGGTTTCTGAAGGAAAATGTCATCTGAGTGGAAGTGAGGTTTTTGTGGATTTGTATGGATTTTGACATATTTGTGCTTTGAAAAAGACCTCTTTTTTGTGCCTTTCTGATTTGCAAGGAAAAAATTGGTGAAGATTATTTGGAAATTAGTTTTATAGTAATTACATTAAATGAACAGGTTGTGTTAAAAAAAAGCTGAATTCATTACAGATTTGCCAAGTAAAACATTTTCCATGAGCTGAAATCCTTTCAAGGGATAGGGAGGTCCCTTAGATTAGATTAGATGACTTCTTCATCTAATCTTATTTTACAGCAGATTTCAACTTTTTATCCCATCTAGGGATGAAAAATATGTCAAGGTCCTGAAGTATTTTTTTCCTTATGAGGAAAGTAAAATGTGTATTGCAGGTGTCTGTTTGGACGACAGCTGTGATTGTTAATCTGCCAGCCAAGGGTCCACAGTAAGTGAGATTGAGTGAGGATTTAGAAGACCAAGATACTACGGCAGGAGGGGATGACTTTCAAAAGGAACTTGTCAAGAAATACTCCTCATTCTCAGATGTGCAAGATGGTAATGGCCATGGGAGGAGAGGAGGTTGAGATAGTCCCACGCTGAGCTGCAGGCGTCACTCAGGCCAAGTGTTAAGGTTATGTGTCATTGGGCTTGTTTTCATTACAATCCATTTTCAGCCTCTTGAGAAGATGCCTGGTGTCTCAAAATTGGCATGTGTAATACAAGCCATAGCAACTCCTTTCCTGAGCTAAATTAGTAGAGGAAATAAGTGTAAAATACACACAGTGTGTTTGAAGATTGGTCCATGCTTCCTGGGGGGAGCAGGGAAAGGGAGGTGATCTTCCCTAGTCTCCTCCTCCCATGGATGCCTTTTTCTCTTTGCAATTTTTCTCTCATGAAAAGGCTGCCTAAATGCATTTTAAATGTTCTAGCTCTGTTCCAGCCTGCCGCAGGGCTGCAGAGATAATGCCTAATGACAGGGATAAGGTAGAAGGAGCACAAAAGGGATGCTGTTAGAGAGAGGGCATGGCAAAATGTGATTCATGCTTACTCCAGAAAGACGTAAAAATGCTCACATGGGAATAGCTCAAACATGTTTTTATTTTATGAGTCAAGTCCTGGAGGCATTTGAACATTTTATCTTTATGCACATCAAAATTTTCTGGAGATAGATTCTGCTGTTTCCTAGTAGTCTGTTTTTAAGGCCTGCCATGGCAATGGAGTCAAAAAGGGGTTTTTTTGTTGTGGTCCCTCATTTGATCTACTTTCTTTTCAACCACCTTCCCATTTCCTTTCTGGTCTTTTTCTGGGTGCAGAGGTCAGTCCATGCCTGGACTGTTACAGCGCAGTCCCCTATGTTCACAGCCCAGGAGACTTCGATCTGGGAGTCTTCAGTGTTTTCCAGCCCTGCTTTCTGCCTCCAAAGGGATTCAGAGGGAGAAATATGCCACTAACAAGTCCTTTTCCTGTTCCTTGATTAAAATATTCATATTGATGCATTTTTGTGACAAAAAATGAGCAGTTTTGCAGCATATCCAGGAAAAGTCCTTTTCTTCCTCCTTCACCCCAAGTTCTGGTTCTTGCTCATAGCATGCTGGAAACAGAACAGAGGCTGATGGTTAAGTTGCAACACCTTGGATGTATTGGATTTCACTGTATGCTGTAGGAAACAATCCTGCACTGCCAGGTGGGTGGAAGGGATAATCTAATTGGTGATCCCTCTAATGTGAGGGATCATATTATGTAGACTTATTGTGTGTTTTTCAGGCAGGAAAGGGAATTGAATTACCTTGTAGATGAACCATATGAAAATCCACTCAGAAAATGTGCCCTCAGTTACTCAAAAGCCTTTTGGCATTCTTTCCTAAAAGGATTTCAAAGCCTTCTTCAGAACAAGCCTGAAACATTTTCTAAGACACTTCAGATCTCTTTAGCTTGTAGAAATTTAGAAATGGTTTAGAAATCTGCATGCCTCCAAGTGCTCAGGGTGTATCCAGATTTCAAAGTCAGGGAACTAAACTCAAACCTGAGGTTTGAGGCGTCTTTGAAGTGCTCAAAGGCTGATTAAGGAGCTGATTTTTGCAAGCAGTATCCAAGTCTTCTGCAAACAAGACTTACTGCCACACTGACTTCAGCCAAACTCTGTGTGCTTATATACCACCATCACAATTTCATAACCAATTAAAAATGGTCTGGAGAAAAGTCTAAAGAAGCTGATCTGCGAACCTCAAGTAAAACTTTCAATAAAAGAAATCAACCACTGGGAAAAAATGTAGATGTTCCCTTCTCAGAGATCTCTTGGACAAAAGCATTTTTTCATCTTTTAACAAAGTAGTTAAGTTGCTCCAGCTTTGAGTAAATGAAAAATAATAGCAGATTATAAAATTTAGATCTCTTTTGTGAGAAAATAAGCAAAAATATGAATTTTCTTTATAAGTAGGGTGCAATGTATCATGTTTCAAAGGCTGTTTAAGATTCCTTAATGAATCCAATGAAAGGGAAATTCTGCAATGCATGCAAAAGCATCCAGCCCCTGAAGCCTTGCAGAGATAACAGAGCTGTTTATTACTGATCTTTCCCAGAGCAGTTTTGGAAGCAAGCTGAATGTGGGAAGGAGCTCTCTTAGGCTGCAGAAATCAGGCTGCAACAAAAAATGTGCTGCAGCTTAGCTGGGTTGATCAGCCACCACTCCTCAGCTGACTCACTGTGGCAAGAAATGTGGCCACTCTCTGGTGATGGCTCCTTGCTCACATATCCTTTCTTTACTGCAATATAAAACATTAGTCACAAATGTCTTAGGTGGGTATGCTTTCTTGGATATGAACATACATGAAGTTGGCTGAGCATGCATCTACTGCTCAGTTTTCAGTATTCAGTGGCAGCCCTTGATACCGCTTCTTTCCTGCTACCCCAAAAATATGCTTTGCATTGTGTGATAGTGTGGGGGTTGTCCAGCCTGTGGAAGAGAAGGCTCTGGGGAGACCTTAAAGCCCCTTCCAGTGCCTAAAGGGGCTCCAATAGAGCTGGAGAGGAGCTTCGGACAAAAACACTTGGAAGTGACAGGACAAGGGGGAATGGCTTCCCACTGCCAGAGAACAGGGTTAGATGGGATACTGGGAAGAAATTCTTCCCTGTGAGGGTGTTCACTGGAACAGATTGTTTAGGGAAGCTGTGGCTGCCCCATCCCTGGAAGTGTTCCAGGCCATATTGGATGGGCCTTGGAACAATGAGTGGAAAGTGTCCCTACTCATGGCATGGGAGCTGGAACAGGCTGATCTTGGACTACATTGTCCCCCTGTACTGAGCACTGGTGAGGCTGCACCTCGAGTACTATGTTAGTGTTGTTCCCCTTACTCCAAGGCAGACATTGAGGTGCTGGAGTGTGTCCAGAGAAGGGCTCTTTGAGGGGTCTAGAGTAAGTCCTGTGACTGAGAGTACTGGCATTGTTGAGTCTGGAGAAGAGGAGGCTCAGGGGAGACCTTATCACACTCTACAACTCCCTGAAAGGAGATCATAGTCAGGCCATGGTCGGTCTCTTCTCCAAGGAAACCAGCAATAGGATAAAAAGAAATGGCTTCAAGCTGAAGTGAGGGAGGTTCAGGTTCAAGTTTAGAAAAATTTTCTTCAGTGATAGATTGGTAAAGCATTGAAACAGGCTGCCCAGGGAAGTCACCAGCCCTGGAAGTGTTTAAAAAACGAGTGAACATGGCATTTTGTAATATGTTTAAGTGGACTTGGTGGTATTGAGTCCAGGGTTGGACGTGATGATCTTGGAGGTTTTTTCTGACCTTGATGATCCTATTCTGTGTTATCATCTTCAAGGTTCCCTTCCAACCCAAATCACTCTGTGATTCTTTGATTACGTAGGCAATGAAATTTCTTAGCAGAAGCACTCATATGTCGCTGGAGAAGAGTAGTAGTTATGGGTAGACAACAGCATTTGATGTTTGGTTTTTTTACAGCTTCTTTTAGATTCTCTTAGCGAGGGCACAGGATAAGACGAGCTTTGAGTAAGTTATAATGTGTTCAATGATAGCTGTTTTTGGAACAGTTATCGGATGCGCTACCCTTTTTTTGATGAGATTCGACAAACTCTGATTAAGAAATAGCAAATAATGCTTTTGTGAGTGTCCCAGAGGAACTGGAGGAAACATGCTCTAGCTAAAAATGTCCTTGTACATAGCAGGGGGGCAGGTGAACTAGATGGCTTTTAAAGATCCCTTCCAACCCAAACTATTATATAATTTTATGAAAGTCAGAAAAACATTAGCTTTCTGTTTCTGCTGCCTTATTTAGGCATTATTCCTACTTTCCCAGGCAACATGCTTGCAGATGGTGCCCATTTCAGTAGTTGGGCCAGCTGTGCTTTTTTTTCATTAGTTTAATTAATGTGTGGGGAAGATTGAATTCTTCCTACTTTGAGAGACATGAATTTGATCATAAAGTTTCTTGAACAGGTTTGTGAATAATAAATTTATTTGTGAAAAGAATAATTTCACACAGTAAAACTGCTATGGATAATGAATCTAGCTCTCTTAAACATTTTTAGTCCCTCTGCAACCAAATGGCATTGGAGTTAGAGAAAATTGGGTCTGGGAATGATTTGCACAGACCTTGATCTTTTCAGGAGCAAGATTGAACTGAGACTGCCTAGGCTGTTACTGAAGACGTTTCTCTACTCTGCTCCTAAAAGCTGTTTCCCTAAACAACCTGTTCCAGGGTTTTACTATCCTCAGTGTTAGGCTTTTCTTAATCAAAATTTAACTAAACATAATCTAAAATAAAACTAATAATTTCTTGTCCTCTTTCCTTGGCATATAAAAAACATTTTTTTCTCTCTCCTTGTAGCAATTATCTTTTATAGAGGGGAAGACACCTTCTTACATACTTCTCTAAATCAGTTCCTTCATTGTTTTCTACTTTCTGAACTGCTCCTCTGGCTCCCCTGGGAACATTCCAACATTTAGCTGCGTCTTTCTCAAAGTGTGTTGCTTACTTTGCACTTTAATCCACTGTTACAAAATGTCTTCAACTCCTTCTTCCCTAGCATTATCCCCAAATTTTGAAGCTCACTCTCAACTCCTCATTAATGAAAATACAGGCTGGTTCCAGGATCTCCCTTGACATCTCCTCACTGACATATGCTATTGATAACTCTTTCTCATACAGTTGTTTAGTGTCAGTCTCCAGTCATTCCTTGTGCATGAGAACGCAATTTAAAAGTAGGTAAGATTTTGCCCTCAAAATCTTATATGAAGCTGTGACCTTGATGTATTTTTAGAAATGTCCATTGTGTTACATATCTCCTGAGGGATTTGATTTATTTTTCTTTTTCTTTCTTTTATATACTGCTGCATTACTTGATATTACTGGAGCAAGGGGTACCAAAGAAATAAAGAGGAATTTGATTTAAAAGAGAAAAAAACATTACACAGCAGTACTGTGTTCTGGGATTTGGGACTGCTGAAGTTCATGAAGGCAGATGGTTTCCCTGTGGTCAGAAAGGGCTGAGAGAATTACACAGCCAACGGGATGAGATGTCAAGGAAGGAACATCTCTCTATCATCCCTAATGCAACAGCCCAGGTGCTGGTGGTGTATGAGAAAAAGGACTACAGAAAGTGCTCAGATTTACGTTTTACTCCTTTAACAGCATCTCCCTCATCCACTGGGAGATGAACTGGGCCAGAAAGGCAGTTGCTGTGCCCCAGAATTACTTTTTTTATGTCCTTGTAAAAAAGTCCTTATCAATAGGACTGATGGAGTGAGGTTCCAGTGGGTATGTCATCCCTGTTATTATATGTCGTAATCGTGGGTGACAGTACAGAGTTGGCCAGTTTGGATCCCAGGTGCCAGCTGTGCAAACAAAAAAAAAATTAATCCTTCTATCTGCTGTTGGGACAGAGTAAATTGGGACCCACAATGAATTTGTGTGACATTGTTAAGTTGAACTTCATCGATCTTAGAGGTCTTTTCCAACCAAAATAATTCTATGATCTCCCCATAGCTTTTAAAATTAAAATCCCCACTCTCCTCTGCGGGAAGACTCTTAGAAGTTCTGGGATGTCCTTCAGCACCTCTGCTGAGGAGCCACCCCCATGATGAAGCTGTATGGTGTATTGCAGTGCTTCTGCAAATGAGGGCTGGAAAGGGGAGATTTTGGACAGGCATATTGAATGGGATTTGTCCAGCCAGCAGTGTTGACCTTCTCCCTTCTTAAAGAAGAAAAAAGCACTGAGACAATGTGAAAGCCTGTTCTTGAGCCAGAACTTTGGCTGGGATTACTGCCGAAGCATAATTTCTCAACAGTCTTCCAAGTACTTCTAGAGGTTACAGTGTTGTGTTAAGATGCAATCACCTCCCTTCATGTTTTCTCTCTGAGGCTCAAGAGGAGGGCATTTCTCTGAGTTGCTGGAATTATGCTGGACCAGGCCCAAAACAAATGAGATTGAACTTAACCCATCAGTGGGGAGCCTGGTGAGATCACAGCCCTAGGCTCTGAAAGCCAATGTTCAGGGCAGCTTCTGTGGCTAAACTCTGGTCTTTGGACTCCTTTGTCTTCCCCCACTGGCTGAGAAACTACCTGTTTCATCTTGTTTAATGAAAGATGAATATAATTCATATCCAGGCCTATGCTTTAAAACAGAAAACAAAATCTGCTTAGTGGCAATGTCAGGAAAGTTTTCTAGAAGCCCATATAGGTTTATGATGGGGTCAAAAGCTTTGTTTTGGCTATTCAACCCATCCATTCTGAATGAATCCCTTTCCTGATACCAAACTGAGGGAAGCTTGAGGATTTATTTAATTAGATTTTGCTTTTTTCTTGTCTTTGTTTCAGGCTGTGGGGAATGGGGAAGGTATATGGGAAGGCATATCTCCTACTAGATCCACTTTTTTTTTTTTTTTTGGCAAACCACAGGAGTGGATGGAGGGAAAGAGAGAATCCCTGGTCCCAATACAGCAGGTAGAAGAGTTTTGCTCTCTATTTGAACGGGGTAAATATCACTGTTGTGTGCTCTGTATGTTTGGGGAGTGAATGTCCACAGTGGTGAGCTGGAGTCAGGACCCATATTCCTTTTCTTGGCCATTTTAGTGAGCTCCCAGCATGAAGTGATAAGGATGCACTGCACATCCCTCACCATGCTTCTGCAGACTCCCCATCCTCCTTAGGTGAACCTCCAGGAAACAGCCTTTCCATCCACTAGCAAAGCTGAGTAAGGTTGACAAATGCCCTCCCCTCTTCTAATGTCAACACACCTACATTTGAACCTTTGCCCTGAATACTTAATGCATTTATTAATACATTTATGAGGAGTCATTTGGAGGTTTCTTGTGGAGGGGCCCCAGCTCACAGGGGCATTAACAAGGCCTTCGGTTTAGCGTTAGGCAAACACATTCAGTGTGGCTGCACACTTCAGCTTCAGTAGAGGCTTTCAAAGGCTTGTAAATATTTACACACACTCCCGAATGAGAGTGAGTTGGGGAGGGGCCTTTGAACCTGGAGAGGAATGTGAATCAGAATAACAAACAAGAGGCAGAAAAAATGAAGGAAGAGCAAGAACAAAATATCAACACTTTGCTAATCCCATAACTTCTCCTAAAGCATTACCTCATGAGCAATTCCTATAAATTTCATGGATTTGTTTTCATCTATTAATAGTTGCTTAGTTCAAGGGTCCAATTTATGCTCCTCTCTCCTTTTCCTGCCCCAAAGCAACCTTAGAGTGTTTCTGTCCAAAATAGTCACAAAATAGCCACACAGAATAAGATTTAGGAGAGATGTCAGCAATTACCCCACTCAATAAACCACCTTTCTTACAGTAGTTTCAAAACTCCATCAAGTTCACAGCCCCATGGTGTTGGGTACATACCAAAAAGTTCAACCATCTGACCAAACATGAACACTTCCATCCTGGGTTATCTATCCAGTCTATGGAGAAATGGTGTCTCTATGACATGGTTCATCTCATCCAAAAGTCAATGCCTGTGCACTTTCATGTCCAGTGACCCAGCTTGGAGTATTTTAGGAAATGGGATATATGGTTTTTGAGGACAGCTGTGAAATGGTAATCAATTGATCAATGAAAGAGATTCCTCAGTTCATGAATTGCTTCTGAAAACCTCAAGCCATTCACTGGCAAGCAGTCAAAATGAGGGAACCCACACAATAGCTGATTTATCTCACTGAGTCTAGCTTTAATTAAAAGCAGAAGAAAAACAAGCAGTGACAGTCTGTGTGATATTTGGTGACTTGTCATCCTACCCTGTGCTCCTGCCACACTCCCTGTTCCTGGGTCAGGACTCAGGGTGTTTTGGGGCCAGCTGCCCAGGTGCTCATGCCGTGCTGGGAGAAAATCAAAGGGAAAGAAGTGCACAGTCCAGCCCTGTTAGTATTGATTGTGATTTTCCTGATAGGGTCAGTACTGCAAAGTGGCTGTAAAATCCTGCTCCAGGACTTTTCCCAGCCTGGGATCCTTGGCATGGAGTCTGTTCAAATACTATCTGGCTTCAGGGTTCCTCCTTCACCATTTTCAGGTTAGGCAGTGGTGGACAAATACCAGTGTTTGTTCTTTAGAGTGTCATCTTCTTCCAGCTCCTTTCAGATAATTTTGGAGCCTGCCTGGGAACACAGATTGTTTGGAATGATTAGCTCTTTTGGTGGTGGTATCCCTATTGCTTTGCTTGTCTGCTTGTGCAGGAGCAGCCTGGCCCAGCTGACAGGCAGCCTGAATGCTGCCAGGCCCAAACTGAGAGGCAGAACAGGAGATTAATGATATTTTGGGTGTCATAGCAGGTCATCTGAGTACAGCCCGGGGCTTCTCTTGCCACCCTTGCAGGCATAGGGGGCTGTTGGCTGGGTGCTCGCTGTGCTGGATTCACCCAGTGCCTTGCAGAGCTGTCAGGCCCAGCAACAACACAGGGCAGTGGTTTGGGAATCCCTGCAGGAATTTGCACTCGCTCACAGCATTTTCCTTCTTCCAGACAATGCAACAAGACTTCCAATGGGAGTGACAGCTGCGACTTGATGTGCTGTGGCAGAGGCTACAACCCCTACATGGACAAAGTGGTGGAGCGTTGCCACTGCAAATACCACTGGTGCTGCTACGTGACCTGTAAAAAGTGTGAGAGGACTGTCGAGAGATATGTGTGCAAATGAAAACCCTCCTCTGCCCACCTGGGAGTTGAGATGGCAGCGGCACCCCAGCACTATTCAGAGAAAACATTTCCTTGACTAGACATCCTTTATCTTGTAAAGACACAGACTTGAAGAGAGATGGTAGGAGGAAAAGCAACAATCACACCGGTAAAAATAAGAATGTAAAAGAACCTCCTGAAAAGCAACAAACCCACAAATACTTCCCCCCACCAATAAAATGCTGTCTGAGAAGACAAAACCTCATTTGGGATGCTATCTTCTTCCAAAATATTTCCTATGGTTGCCAGTGATGTTCAGCCATCAAGGGCCTTAGAATTCTGAGAAATAGATACAGAAACTTTCCCTGGGGGAAAAAAACCAGCATTTGTTTGACAATAACTAAGGCTCACACCTACCTATGCCTTCTAGCACAGGTATTGAGTCTCCATTAGGACCATCCCAGGAGCGAAAATGCTACAACTTTTCAGCAATAACTGCCTTTGTTGCCAAAGACTTAATTTTTAGCAGGGAATCATCCATTCTGAATGATTAAAGTGGAAAGATTTCAGGTTAATCCTCTGAAATGAAGAACTAATTTTAATCTTTCTTCTACACAGGTCTGTGACTTTGAACTTACTGCTGAAGGAAAACATGTCCTTGATTTGTCCAGGCTGGACAAAATTCAGCCATGAAAAAAATCCCCTGGAATCATGGAGGCAGTGAGAGGAGGGTAGGCTGAGAAGGACTTTATGGGGTCCACAAGACAGTAGTGGAGCCATTAGGATAAAATAACAAAGTGAAGTTCAAGTCCAGGGGCAAAGTAAAGAAAAAAAGCAATCTCCTGCTCTCTATCTCTTTGCCCTTTGGGTGTGACACCCTTAGTCACTGACATACTTCCACATTGGCCCAAGTCCTTGGGGAAATATGCCACTGGCTTTTTCCCCCACAAAACCATTGGTCCAACCCCAGGAAGCTGCAGAGAGTGGAGTGGTCCCGGCTGTAGGGAGTGCAGCCATGGAAGTCAGCAGCTACTCCCAGCAGGAAGGAATGGGAACGTGTCAGTCCTTCATGTGGCCCTGCCCTGACACAGCAGAGAACCACTATCTGTGGCTGTACATATTTTCTTTGGTATGCAGATATACAGAAATATTTATATCTTGTGTTTTCATCTACTTTACTTCCTACATAAATATATCCTTATATTATAAACAAGCATTAACAATAATACGAAATAAATGCTGAAGTTACTGGTGCAACAGCAAAATGTTAGATTATTGTTTCACTCTTCTACTTGGAAAGCAACTCTGATTTTCCTCCCAAGGATGGGAAAAGAGCATGGTTCGTGGCACTCACAGGCATAGGACAGATAAGTTTCTTTATTTCCTGCCTCCCCAGCCTCTTCATTTTGAGCAGAACTAGCCTAGATACAGTCAAGAAAACTTGGAGCAAGGAAGAGTCACCATTGCTGTTTTGGTTCTTTTTATCAGTCATCACTCTCATTGGTAAAATTTCCCAGTGCCCCTGAGGAGCTTAATAACAAACATGAGTCATACCTCTCATGTCATGTGTGG
The DNA here is from genome assembly GCF_017639235.1 of Corvus kubaryi. Taxonomy (NCBI): domain Eukaryota; kingdom Metazoa; phylum Chordata; class Aves; order Passeriformes; family Corvidae; genus Corvus; species Corvus kubaryi. The sequence continues at coordinate 167,522 of NW_024581112.1, read as the reverse complement.
TTGGCTTCTGGCTCCTGCACATGGAGAGGAGTTGCTGTACAGGGGACGTCTGAACTTAGCCTAGGTTCCCTTCTTTGCTTTTGGGGTTTTTTTTGGTTTTGTTTTTGGTTTTGCTTGTTCATTTGTGTTTTGAGGTTGTTTGTTTGGGTTTTTGTTTTTGGTTTGGTTTGGTTTTTTTGTGGAGTTTGTGGGGTTTTTGGGTTTTCTAGTGGTCATCCAGCCCTGATTATGAAAGGTGATGTTGGAGAAGGATGCTGCTCCAGGAACAGAAGGCAGCAGAGCCTCTGATGTCTTTCAGATCTTTCTTGGGCATCCCATCCCCATGCAAAATGCTGTAAGCAGCCAAAAAATCACTCCTACGCAAATGTGGAGGGATTCTGTCACTTTCCTGGGGGAAATATGTGAATAACACTGCAATCTTTCTCCAAATCCTCTTTTTTTCCCCACTCAGCCACTCCCTAGAGGGCAACTGCCTCTAACATGTCTGTGAGCAGCCCTGGGGAGTTGGAGGAGAAAAGCATCATGTGATATAAGAGCAAAATTAGAGATATTTTGTTCTCTTCAGCTACTTTGCTTTGCTGTAATGGGTTTCGTCTCCTTGCCTCTTTCCCCCCCGCCAGTCATTAGCAGACAAAAAGAGGTCTTTCATAGTTTGTTAGTGGTTTGTATTATTATCACCCCATAAAAGCTGATGTCTGTGCAGTGCAGTGTTATGAGTGGTGGGTGTCTTTAGGCTGACATGCAGACAGGCTGGTGGCACAAATCCCACTGGTCTCCAATGCCAGAATGTGGCTTCCTTTGATATGTAAAGAAACTGTCTACTCTCATTCTTTTAAGGAATTTTATTTTCATTTCCAGTTTCTGATGAAGACAACAAGGCACAGAAGTTCTGACTGAAGAAAAATTTGAGCATTTCAATGCCATTCTGTAATGCCTCTTTTTCTTGCTCCCTTGCTGATGTCATGAGTCTTTCTGCTTGGTGAAAAAATAGTAAAAATGAAGAAATACTCTATATATACATTGTTTTCAGCTGTATTTCTCTCCTCCCATGTCAGACCCGTAATTTTTGATTGGCTTTCTCATGTCAGAAGAAGTCATCACCTGGCATTAAAAGAAGGGAGTATACCAATTAGCCATCTGCAGGTCCATCAGGTGGGAAGTGAACCCACAGCAGAATGCTAGTCACGGTGGTAACTCACACTTCGTCACCTCATGCCACAGATGTCTGTTACTGAAGATACTGACCTGAAATGGCTGAATTGTTAGGAGTTTTGCAGTTTGGGCCATTCAGGTTCAAAATTTCTGCTGGCTCCTCTAGATAATCTATCATGGGCTTCATTTGAAATTTGCTTCTTTGAGAAAAGAGTCTGTGTGGCCCCAGCCCATGTCTTAGGCTGTTAGTCTATGAATTAACACTGCTACACTGCTTTTGCCATAACTTCTAATTTTCAGGGCCCTTTTCTTCTCCGGAGCAGCTGCACAATGTATTAAGTGTATGCCCAGGGTGCCTTCCCAAGGTGAGAGTCATGCACAGGGCAAGGTCTGATAAACTGCAGCCTCCCTTTTTACATAACCCTGCTTCATCCAGCAAACTAGGGTCATCTCATCAGTTTGATGGCTTTAAGTTGAAATAAGGTAGATTTAGATTAGAAGTTAGGAAGAAATTTCTCCCTGTGAGGGTGGTGAGGCCTGGCACAGGTTGCCCAGAGAAGCTGTGGCTGCCCCATCCCTGGAAGTGCCCAAAGCCAGGTTGGACAGGGCTTGGAGCAAGCTGGTCTAGTGGAAGGGTGTCCCTGCCCATGACAGGGGGTAGAACAAGAGAAGCTCTAAGGTCCCTTCCACCCTAAACCATTCTGTGATTCTATGATCTCCCTCTTGATAATCTGGCATTTCCAAACTTTTTCAGAAAATGTCTTTCTGTGAGCACTAGACAGTGCTTTCTGCTTTCTTTTCCTTTTAACAAAAACCAGGAATAAAGAGAGTACCTAGAACACAGGGCCATACTGGTGGAACAACTCATGGTGCCTCTTTCTCCTTGCAACCTGATGCTTCACTCCTTGCATCAGCAGCAAAGCACAGAGAAGCCAGAAAAGTGCCACATCTCTCAGTTTTAATTATTGATGCAACAGGGATCCAAAACAGAAAGGCCGAGTTATTTTTTCAGTCTAGAGGAGGGCGTTCCTGCCCATGGCAGGGGCTTGGAACTGGATGATCTTCAAGGTCCATTCCAACCCAAATCATTCTATGATTCTATAATTTTCTGTGCATGTGTGGTCTGAAAGATACCTAGGATTACATTTGTCACAAACCAGCTTTGCAAGGAAAATACATCCCTCCTTCCCTTTTGCAGGCCTTCAGCAAGCAGTTTTCATGGCTTTGCTCTGAAACACAGATCTTTCAGCTACTGCAGAAAATGGCTTTAACTACTGTGAATGTCTTTGTCAGGTGATGCTGCAGTTCCCTTCTTATAACGTGTCTTACCACATCCCAACAGCTGATATGATTTGGCCAAGCTCCATGTCCTACTACACAGTACTGTTGATTTACACTAGCTGGCAAAATACATCTGATTTATTCCCACAGACACTATTATTTCACAGTTTTACACTACTATCCCTGAGGGAAACAGCCAAGCTATCTTGAGGAGTATTATGCTGGTGGCTTTGTAGCATGTATTCATTTAAAAAAAATATCTATGATTCAATAAAAGAGTTTGGACTTAATGCTATTTCCAAATCTGAGGTTTTATACCCTGTATACATCTGGCTGGCTTTGTATTTTTTGATTTATTCCCCCCATCCTTACCTCCTTCCAGTTTTATATCATTTAGGTTTCTCCATAAGGTAGGCAAATGCCATTCATTATAAAAAAACTCGCATCTGATTGTGTCTTTTATTCTACAAAAATAGAAAGTAATTATAATAAAGCAGGCAGTCTACAATATTTCACATGCAGCTATAAAAGCCCTTGGTGAAGGGAAGGGGAGAGAGGGAAGAAGAAAAAAATCTGAATGCAGCTAGTAGTGTCTCTGTCAGGATAGTGATAAAAGAGTCCCTGAGGGACCGTCCCTTTTCCCGCTAGAAAACAGATCCCTGTAGGCAGCCATTATCATCCTCCAAGTGAGCTAGACTTGTGCTGCCCAGCTCTGGGCTACCTGTTTGGGGAAGGTGATGGGAGGAGGCGCTGGAGGTAGTTGGGAATGTGGGGAACAAGAGGAAAATTCAGCCCTGGGATCAATTGTTAGACTTCCACCCTGTGACAAAGTATTTGCCTTTCCCTGCATCAGACAGGGGGTTGTGAAACACTTATTTTGCTCCCAAGAGCAGATCAGAGCTATCACAGGCATAACTCTCTCCTCTGCAAGGGAGATGGAGCAGAGAACAAGATTTGGGAGTGGGGGAGAAAGAGCAGGAAAGTTAAAATCCACCTGAGATTAATGACTTTAACATGTACAACATGTTTTGTTTTGTTTTCCTCTCAGGACCAGTTTCATCAGTCAGACAGAGTTTGATTAAATATCTCAGCAAAGCTATGGTTTATTCATCTAAAGCACAAACTACCCTCTGTTCATGGAAGCTGCATTAGCTGTGTTTTCTAATTGTGAGAGCAACAATAATAATAAAAATAGTAACAACGCATACATTGTGGATTCGTTTTACTTCCTCTTTTGTTAAGAGTGAGTGGACAGTATTTTGTCTGTATTGTAAAAATTCAATGAGTTTTCAATTTTAAAGATCCTTTCTGGGCTGTGTGGAAAGTGTTCTTTTTTTTGCTCTATTAAGTGGAATTTTTCAAGGTATTTACCAGAACCATATTGGCTTGACATTTCTCTTACAGCAGAAGAGGGTATAATGTAATTGCACAACTGCAGGAGCTGGGATGTAAACAGACATGCTGCCAGGACTACTGAGCTTAGGAGAAAGCCACCAGATCCATAACACAGCTCCAGAACTCTTGTGATGCTGTCAATGTAAGGATAGCTTCAGACCCCAATTTTCATGGGTTGACTTACTCTGTGAAGTCTGCCCACTCCCATGACACAGCAACAACTTGGACAGGGACGGCTCACATGCCTAAGGCAAAGGAGTGTATAAGTGTTTTCCTGAATTAGGGCCAAAGTACTGAAAACCTTGAATAATTGAATCTTATAAATGCCAGTTATCAATATCTCAGACCTCTATAAGTGGTAACTGCGGACAAATGGGCTTTTTAAAATAAATACCCATGTTTCTTTCAGATTTTCTAATTTGCTCAGTCCGAGATGAAGCCTGTAGTGTCACTCAGTGGTGATGAATGATGAACTGGAGTGAAGGTGGAACTATAAAAATTAATCCAGGTAAAGCTGGGTGCTCACAATCCTGCGTCTGTCTGAAGCTCTAGGGTGTGCAATAGCCCTATTTCAACATTGAGGATTGGCTGCTTTCTCAAAATTCATGCTGTATTTCAGAGGAAAGAGAGATTTAAGATCCATTATTCTAAGGGGCATCCTTCCTTCTCCATTGTTTCTCATCCTAAATTTCAAGTTTAGAATTATACTAAAATAGTTTGAAATTCAGGAGAAGATGCTAAAATCTGTGTCATTATGAAAGCCATTAATAGCAGCAACTGTGTCATCAAAGGAAACAAACTGGTAGGCATATCTCAAATCAAAGAATTGTTTGGGTCAGAAGGGACCTTAAAGCTCATCTCATTCCAAACCCCTGCCATGGGCAGAAACACCTTCCACTAGACCAGGTTGCTCCAAGCCCTGTCCAATCTGGCCTTGAACACTTCCAGGGATGGGGCAGCCACAGTTTCTCTGGGCAACTTGTGCCAGTGTCAGTCAAATATCCCCAGGTCAGCAAGGTCCATCATGTACAGGAGGATGTTGGGGCCCTCCCCCTGTCATGTAGTCCTGAGAGAGGGGCCCTGGGGGGGGACACGGGGTTTCCCTGCTCCTGGTCAGCCTCGTTCCCCATTGGTTGTTTTGTGTTCCCCTGCGTGGGCAAGAACCCTCGGGTCCCATGATTGCCACAGTTCCTCGGCAGAGCTCTGGCCATGCGGCTGGAGAAATAAACATCTCTGAAACATCTATCAAGAATCCGTCCATATATATTTATTTTCCACGGGCCTCGTTGTTTGATAACGTGTTGCAGTATCCACACTGTAACACGAGGATCCCAATGTTTCTGTGCTGCCTGCAGACACTGAAAACACACACCACCTGCAGCTACTTTCCACTCAAGATGCAATTAATTTTACAAAGTGCTGCACATGTTGACCAGGGTCAGGCTTGGGCGGGAAAACCATTTTCTGTTCTAAACTTCTGCTCTGCCCAGGGCTGCTCTCCTCATGTGGCTCAGACAGATTAAAACCCCACCTCAGTGCTCATCTTTGCAGGTGCTTCCTTCCTTGCTGCCAGCAGCGTGTGAGCTGTGGGGGGTGTGAGTTGGAACTACCTTTGCTTTTGGGGGAAGTGGGAAATGACAGCAAGCAGCTGCCTGTGCACCCACATTTGAGAAGCAGCTCTTGGGTATGACACAAAAGCGTTGAGATGATACCTGCAAAGAATGGCCTGATTTAAGACAGCAGTAACTCCCCAGCTTGCCCTGACTCCCACATACAACTTTTCCTCCACTGGATGGAAGACTCCTCTCAGCAGTTTGCAGTAAAGCATCTGGTGTCATTTGAGGCACTTCAGAGTGACCTTGTCCTCATGAGAATTCTCTGCCCACCAGGGCTTGAAGAGGAACACCCAAGGGCATTTCAAGTAGTACTAATGTTTAAGCAATTCAATTGCACCCCTGCTTCTGGTAATGCAAGGCCTTGAGGACAATTTCTTCCCTTAACAGACTGGTCCCAAGGGCTCTTCCAGGTCTACCATAGACCAACAAACTGGATGACGCCCAAAAATTAGCTGTGCAAAGCCATCAGGCTCATTCTGCCTCATAAGTGCCACTGACACACATAGTCCAGGTCTGACCTCCAGATCACCAAGAGGGGCTTCTGAGTTAAACAGGACCTTAGTATAGTCGCAAGTTGTTGAATTAACTGCCCCAGCAGGAATTCACTGGGCAGGTTTCGGAGCAAGATGTTCTCAGCTCTCTGCAATAAAGATATTTTCAGAGCATAGAAACCTGGCATGGCTCCAAAGAGGGGATTGGGATAAGATGAATTATGTCTGTTGGGAGTTAGCATGACCCTTTTCATGTAGCTATCCATGGAGCAGATGTTGGAAGTCAGGTGAGGCTTATCTTTAGCCTGATGCTTGTCATAGGGGTCCTTTTGTTTTGATGTTTGGTTTTGTTATAAACCAAGCTAATTAGTTATTAAGTGTAGCTGGTATTAGCATCAAAGAATGAGCCTATATAACTCCTATGCCCAAAATGATTACAGCTGGTATCTATTATGTTACATAAATTGCTTAAAGACACTTCCAAATAAAACAATGAAATTCAATGAATGAAATCAAGCATTGTAAACATGTGAATGTAGTTCGTCAGACATACTTTTTCTTTTTCTCTCCATTAGAGGGAACATTTTCATCTTGGGATTTGCACAGAATTCCAAGGAAACAAAAAAACTTACTTTTCATGGAGTTTGTAAAGAAAATCAAACCATTCAAGTGCACTCTACACTTTACAGCTGCAATCAAATGTCAGACTCAAGGCCCCTGAACTTGACTCATTGATAATTGCTCTGGTACAAACTGACTTTTTTCCCCCCCCAACCATTAAGGAGGATATTTCAGATAATAAAGCATAAACAAAGAAACTTCAAAGAACAAAATGAATGCCATATAGTAACTGTGGTTTTACATGAACACTGAATTGCCGGCAGAGGATTTCTCCTTGCAAAATATTTTCCATTACTCTGTATCATCTGGTTAATAGCCTAAGTGCCCTAGCTTACCTTCAGGAGACTTAGGTAAGCTGAGAGATCTTCCTGCACAGAAAGACACTGACCATTCTTCCAACATCATGCTTTTTGTCCTCAAAATGATCTTGGCCAGTCTAATGAGGTTGACCTTCTTTCTTTTTGTTATCTTGCTGGTGTTTCTGAACATTTCTGTCAGTGGTGTGTGATGGGATGAAATACATGAGAATAAAGGAATCATGAAGAATCACAATATACTCCAAAGGCAAAAAAACCCCACAGCTGTCGGGGGAAGATACTCCAAAGTGCCTTTTAGACACCTAAATTCAGTAGTGAGAATTGAGTCCCACGATGTATATTTTAGCCTGGTTTAATCCAGAACAAGTGTTACTTCCCGATTTTATAACTAATACAGATGCATAAATAGGCTAGATTTGGTATGGCAATTCACATTTTTATGAAATAATACTCATACCCTCTTTTAGCACAACTAAATGTTACTCCACAGATCTTGAATCCCATCCATTTTCTCCTTCTGCACCATATCCCACATATTTTCAGGTGCTCTCATGCAGAGGGGCACTTGGAGTGAGAATCATCTCATCTTGGATACCCCACACGTGAGCTAACTCAGCACTGTTTCCATGATGGATAGGTGCAAGGAAGGGATGTGCTTCCTCTGCCATTCTACGTTTTAGCCCTGGCTGGAGTAGGAACATATGATTTGTGGTTTAGCTGGTTGGCCTCGAGGTCTGGCCAACCTCACCCAAATCTGGGTTATAATTGAACCCAGGACTGGTTCTGCTGGGTTTTGTGTTAAGAGGCTTTTCTCTGTTCTAGCTGAGGGTAGGTAATGGAGTTATGTTAGAAATACAGTGGAGGTGGGTTTCTATTTATCATCACCCTGTAACTATGACTGACACAAAAAAGATTAAAGCAATAAAGCCCAAAATAGAACATCTTGCAGTTCTGGGGGGTTTTTTTTGAGGCCCAGGTTTTCAACTAGGATTTGCCTTGACAGGATAAAGTACATTTTCAAGCTCAGCTTCTTAATGGGCTACATCTGCTTAATGTAATTTTGCATCTGAACTGCATGTCTTGTCAGACGCAAGCACAGTCAGAGCTGCATTCAGCAGTACTCACTTTCCCTGGAATCAGATAAACTCAGCCCAATAAATTAGTTTTACTGCTCTCAGTATCACCCTGTTATCATTGTGAGTTATTTAGTCTGGGCTTCCCAAACTTTCCCATTCTTTCACAATGAAAGGAACTGAACTCCCAAAATGTATAAATAAATTTCTCTCACTTTTTCTTTCCGTCTTTCCTTATTTTCTTCCCTTTTCTTTCTTCTTCTCTCTCTTACTTTTCCTGGCGTCTTTTCTTGCATTCTCTCTCTTTCCATCAAATGGCTATATAAAGTAATTCACAGTTACATTTCTATAAAGTCTAGCTTTCTGCTCAAAGAGAAGCAATTTAATTAGGCAATTGTGACCTGCCTCTCAGCTGGTGTAAATCAGAAGCAATGATTTATACCAGCTGAAGATAGGAATTCTGGTACTTGGTAGCAGATTTTTGAGGGCCTGTCTTGTAAAGTGGAAAGATGGACTTGTCTTTGCAGAACAGACCAGAGCTGGGTAATAACGGCCTCAGCTCCCTCCTACATCATGGCCATGCTGAATATCCCATACAAGGCATTGACAGTTGGAAGGCCCACTGGAGTCCATAGTGCTTTACAGGGATGTAAGGGGCCTCCAGACGCATCTGGAACTGTGACAGATGCAGCCCAAAGGCTGGATACTCAGGTGGTAAGAACGTGGAAATAGGTGTCCAACCAGCATATGAAAGGATGGGAAGAACAGTACAGTATGAAGTAAAATAGGATGTGGCATTTGGGGTATTTAATTTTCTCACAAAACGGATGGATTGGTCCCTGGGACAAATTAATTCAAGGAGTGAGAATCTATATATGTTCCTCTGATAGGAGCATCTGAGAACCCACGAGACTTTTCTGCTCCTCTCACAGGGTGAGCTTAGGCCTGGCAGAGAGTTAGGAAAGGAATGAACTCTTGGGAGCGGCACTATCCTAAATGTCCCAGCAAACCTGGCCAGAGTTTGCCTCTCAGAGCCAGGAGCTGTAGGAGAGGTGGCAAGTTCCGGTAAGTTAGAAGAACTGCATTTTGGACCCTAATTTGCTAAAGATATGAGTATTTTTTAACATTCTTCTTCCACCTTCATGAATGTCTGTTTGTCCAAACTCCATCCTTTCAGATGCCACCTTTTCTCCATGTCCAGCTCCAGCAAACTTTGGCAGTGAGTTGAGGTTTCAAGAGAATCCAAGGTGGTCAATATCCCATCTGCCTAGATATGCTAGCTCTGTAATTGAGCTAGTTCATCCTGGATTCCCTTCAGAAGCAGTGTTTAGAAATTGGCATCAGGGACATGTTTCATCCTTGTGTAAAATAGCCCAGATCTTCTGTGATTAAGGTAGCAAGCTGCCAGAGTAGTTCAGCATTAGTCTACTAAATGATCAATTATATTTGGGATACTTAGAGGAAAAAACCAAAATTATTGTATTCCTTGTGGAGCTAGGTGAATTAATTTTATTATTTGAATTAATTTAGTGATAATAATCCCAAACTCTTGGACCTGATAAACTCAGATAGTTCTGGCTAAGTCACCTTTGAAATGTGCTAAATGTATGGGCATAGTAAGTCAAAGGAAGGCATTGCTCTGAAGCATGAATTAATTTTCCTGCTGTCCTTTGTGCTTGGTTACAACCAGAACTTCAAAAGAGTGTGCTTGAGAGTGGAAAACCACAACATCCTTTAAATATGGTGTCCCAGCTACAGCTGAACTTTCTGTTTGGACTTTGACCAAGCTGCTGGGCTTAAATCCCAGCTCTGGAGCTACCAGATGGACCATATTATTCTCACTTGCAGAAACCCCATCAGACAAACTGTTTCTACCAGAACAGGTCTGTTGGTCATGGAAGGTGTGAGGTACTAATGGGACACTGTGTTCCTGTCACAGGTGCCATGTTGCTTTAGGTACCCATCCCAGCTTCTATTTTACTTGTTTTTAAAACTCCCTGGACCACAGAAAGGGGGAAAGGTCTACTGGAGACACAGCCCTATGAGCAGATGGAGCAAGGCCAGATGGACATGCCTAAGTGAGGACCACTGGCATCCCAGCATCACAGCAGCCTGAAGTGTTTCACAGGGGAATGTCTCAGTCCAGCCAACAGGCACTGCCAAAGAGAGAGATGTGTTGGAAATCACACTTCTTTCTTGGAGCCCAGTGCCTGTGCACAGCCCCGAGATACCTGCATCTTTGGCTGCCTTTGACCAGTAAATAAACCAGGCTGGATCCTGTTCACTGCCCATGGCAAGTGGCACTGCAGAACTTCCAACCAGATGGGTTTTATCACCCAGAGAGATGAGTTCACCCCTACTGAGTTTTGTCAATGATCCTTGTCCGTTGCTAGTGTGACCATGCCTGGATGTTGTCTGGACTCACTAGTGCTTAGCCACAATGGGGAGTAAGCTAAGATTTAAGCAGTTTTTGTGGTCATGGAACAGAGCTGGAGACATTGCTCTGACTCTAGCTGACTCTTTAATATAGACATAGCCTTGGAAGATTAAAGGATTTTGTAAGCCTTTGGTTTCCCTTTCCTGAAATTGTCCATTCTCCCCTTGGGCTCCCGACACCTTCTTGTATCCCAATAGATGTTGGCTAAAGAGCTAACTCCTTTGTTTGTCCTGAACCTGTGTCCCAACAGCTTTATATGTTGTCCATCAGTCCTCTTTCTCCAAGAGAAGGTTCTTGTACTGAAACATATCCCTCTTCATCCTTCCTGGATGTCCTGGAAGGACATCCTCTCATTTTCATGCACTTATCACCCTTGCAATCCTCAAGGATGCAAAACAGAGGCAGAAGAAGGATATCCTGTTATAGCTGTGGCCTGAAGTCAAGCAACAAACAGGTTGTAGGTCTCTCCTTTTATCCCTCCTCAGGGAACATCTGCACCTCTATTATGCTTGTTCTTCCTTTATGAAATCCCTTTATATGCTGTTCAGAGAGAGGAGCACACAGCAAGGACCATGGATTGATCACAAAATCCTTCAGAAGAGGTTAGTTTCCTTGTGTCTGCAGCTCAGCTAACTTTGGGAGCTGTGGTTTCAAGAAGAAACTCCTGAGAGTTTCATTGCATGAGGATCACCTAGGCCACAGAGGTCTATGCCTCAGGTGGAGCTCTTAGCCCCACCCCCGAGTGCATGAAGAAGTTCAGGTTTCACAAGAAGAAGTCTGCAGGGGAAGTAGAGGCCTATCTGTCTTGAGAAACTAGGCAGGAGGCTGGTGAATCAGACCACAAGATCTTTATGGCACCACCAAACCTTGTCAGTTTCTAGCACCCTCCATTTCTGCTGCATGAAATGGAGGATGAGGAGCTGAGCTCCTCAAGCATCTGGGGAAATGAAAAACAAACTCTCTTTTCTGGCTTCACATCAAAGCAGAAAACAGATGGGATCTTTGTACTGTGGTTTTCTTCCTCACTGGCAAGCAGATGTTGTAACCTTTTCTAGAGCGGGTTGGAGAAACTCTTCTCTAAGAGCTGGCCAAGCTCCCTGCCAGGAGAAGGAATATTAAAAGATACAGACCTCTTCTTGGGCCAGTTCACAGTCTGCAGACTGCCTGGCCTGCAAAGAGGGTGCAAGAGAGTGTGTGTGGGGGCACTGATACCCACTTCATCACTGCTTTGCATCCCTGGGAAAGGATCTGCAAAGGGAATCAGAAGTGTCAGTTGGCTCAAGGCAGAGTTCTTCACACAGTGTGTGGGTGATTTTGATAAGCATATGTAGTTGATTGTGTCCTAGTTGTAGAAATGAATGGGAAGTCTGGGTCCTTTGTGTGCACAAAAAGGTAGGTAGTAAGTTTAAGGGTGGTCTGGAAGGCGGAGGATTGGGAACCATGGAGAAAACTAAGTGGAACAATCAAGGAAAAGCAGGGAATGAAGTCACTGATTGCTTTTCAAGGCTGTATTTTAAAATGTCACCTGATTGGTTTTCAAGCCAGAAAGGTTTCAGGTCCAGTGGGTTTCCAGTAATGATGGTAAAATAAGGAGGAGCATTGAAAGGAATTTGTAAACTTTGTACTTCTTTCCCAGTTTTTTAATTTCCATGAAAAGGACTTTTGTCCTTCCTGGCTTGAAATCAAACTTAGGAGTGAAAACCTGTCTATGTTCACCAAAAGAAAAGACCTTTTCTCAGAAAGATTTCCAATACTGGATTTGTGACATTGGAGGCTTTTTTAAAGGAAGAAATATTTCTATGTTTTTAATGGTGTGACACATGGTATGTTTCTTGGGGTGGTCTTGTGCAGGGCCAGGAGCTGGACTTCAATGATCCTTATGGATCCCTTCCAACCCAGGATATTCTATGATTCTATGTTTTGCAAAATTTCACGTTGTCTTCACTGATCTATATATCTTATGTGTTGAAACAGCCTTTTCACAGGCAAAGTCCCCAAAGTCATGTGTTTTGAGCCCCAGGAACAGACTGAGACATTTACAAGGAAAATATGACCCTGCAACCTCAACCATTTGGAAGATAGCATTGCAAATGCATGACCATCTTACAACTGATCTGTGCCCCATCAGCTGGAGCAGTGCAACCACAGGTCAGGGGCTGCTCTGGGTCTGCTCTCCTCCAGCCACAGCTACTGCCAGAGCAGCCCACAAGGTGTGTGGTAGTGAGGTTCTGGAACCACCATTAAGCCATATCACTGTATCATATCATGGGCAATTCATTGCAGCATTTTTACCACACCACAGAGCAAAGGCAACTAGAAAACAAGAGGAGGAATTAGTAGGCATCTCATCTCATCTCATCTCATCTCATCTCATCTCATCTCATGAATAAGAGGGCAAGTTTAGATTAGACACTGAGAAGAAATTCTTCCCTGTGAGGGTGATGAGGCCCTGGCACAAGTTGCCCAGAGAAGCTGTGGCTGCTCCATGCCTGGTGGTGTTCAAGGCCAGGTTGGATGGGGCTTAGAGCAACCTGGTCTAGTGGAAGGTGTTCCTGCCCATGGCAGGGGGGTTGGAAAGTGATCTTTAAGGTTCCTTCTAACCCAAACCATTCTGTGATTTTGTGATAACTAGAGAGCACCAAGTCCTTATTAGCACTAAAACAAACACTGGAACTGTGTCTTGACCTAAATCACTTGTTAAATAAGTCAAAGTCAGATCTGGTGTTTCTTCCTTTCCAGAGAAGAAAATATGACTTCATCATGCTAGCAAATATCAGAGAAGGAATTGTGCACCAGGGTCCCAGGGGCATTCAGGAATTCAAAATGTGCAGAGCCAGAGTCAGGGACAGAATTGCTGGAATAGGGAAAATTGCGTAACTCTAGCCTGGCAGCTTTATCCAATTCCTGGAGACTCACACGCAAACAAAGTGGAGCACCACCACGTGTGCAGACCCTGAAGCAGAGGGAATCAGCTCTTATGTGCTTAGTTGTTGCAGTGGGGATACTGCAACATGCATATATCAAACCAGGAGTCCCGTGGAAAGGAAATATATATGGACAGACAGATTCTTGATAGCTGTTTCAGAGATGTTTATTTCTCCAGCCGCATGGCCGGAGCTCTGCCGAGGAACTGTTCCAGTCACGGGACCCAAGGGTCCTTCTGCCCGCGCAGGGAACACAAACCAACCAACGGGAACGAGGCTGAGCAGGGACAGGGAAGCCCCGTGTCTGTGCCCTCAGGGCGCCTCTCCCAGGGCTCCATGGCAGGGGAGGGACCCCAACACTTAGTGTGGAACAGCTTGCAAGAGATTGGGTGAATCCAGCTTAATTTCCATGTGTCTTCTGATGAAATCTGTATTGAAGTCATTATGATAGCACGGACTTTTCCTGATGTGACAGTAAATGTCTGCAGGCATACGTTTTAACAATCTGCAGGATTGCGCAGACATTTTATGATCTAGGTGGATGAGGCTGTTTAATATCTGGGCAAAAATATTAATGGCAAAGAGCTGCCTAACAAGCCTTCTTCTGAGTGATAGCTAGCCAGGCTAATGTGTATTTGGTCATAAAACATCTGGAACATTTGGGATGTATTAGCCAACTTTTGCATAGCATAGGAAGGAAGATGCTGAGAAGATATAACTGGTATGTTATGATGTTGTTTAAAACTATTGAGTTACATGGTACAAAATTTGAGTTTCTCCAACAAGGCGACCTTTGTCAGTGGTGTGGACAGGATTTACTTGAAAGGCACAGATTATTGATGTGACATTTTCTTATGATATTTCTTGTAGTCCCTTTTATCCCCTACCTGCAAGCTAATATTTTTGCTTTCCTATCTACCTGAGGATCATTCACATGTAACAGGAATGAGAAACAGACACCTCCAAGAATGTGGGTCCATTTTGTTTTAGTGGCAGGAGATCAGTGAATGTTTTCTCCTTGTCTGAGAAGTTCTGAGCCTGATGCTCCCATGTGAAATTACACTTTTAATTGTAGCCTTGTTTAGTAATGGTACAGTCTGTGTGAATGGCCGATGGAAAGGGCTATCAGAAGAAGTGATGGTCTTCTCTTCTGGAGTGTCCTTGTACTTGAAGGTGAACGGTGCTGCTGCTCTTGTGTTTGATGAGGAGAGCTGGGCAATCATTAAGTTTCAGATCACATTTTATAATACAACCTGAAGGCCTTAGGAGTCCCCATATGAAGGTCCTTGCTGCTTCTAAGCCATAGAGGAGTTGGTTTAAATATCCCTGAACTCATTCCTGGGATTCAGAGAGTATCTTTACTGCTACGTAAGAGAGGTTCCAGGGTGTAGGCTCAGGTCTTGGAGTACTAACTGTCCAAGCAGCTTTGCTGTTAGCTCACTCCCAAGCCCTGCTCTCAGGCAGAGAAGAGCTGAGGTGTTTGGACATAAGCTATGCTGTGACACTAGGCCTCAGGGCCAAGGAATCAGCCCTGCTCAGCTCTGTTTAGTAGAGTAGGTGTTGTTGATGAGACCATACCACTTTTGGTTCCCTCTTATCCTGCGCAGTCTTTCAATACTGTCCCGGCAAGCTTTGCACCTTCAAATACCCCCACAAGTCTTTATGCCACATCTCAGAGCTCATAACACCAACCCTCAATTTCTTGTTATAAAAACATTGCTCTGGCAGGCTGCAGCACAGCCCACTTAATATTTCAGACACATTGAACTGAACCTCCCCCCACTCCTCCTTCAATAATTACTATGAACTCGGGCCATGAGGCATCATGCAGGACTCAGAGGAGGCCAAATGCTAAATGCCATGTGCTGTGGACCAGGCAGTCTGCTGGCAACCCCGAGCTGTGTGTGACGATAAAAACCAGGCTGCGCGACTGGACTTCAAGGCAATTGGAAGCACAACCCTCTTTGCTTTAGCACTACAGAAGAAATTATTGTGGATTTAGGGGAACCACGTCCTTAGAAAGCAAGAAACACTTTTGCCAGTGAAGACACTGGAAATAGTTTGTGAGATGTATATTCATCTGACTTCCCACTTCCCTCTTATGTGATGAAAATGGTGGCTCCAAGAAATCTTCCTTTGGTAAGACATATGGCAACACTCTAAACTCAGCAAGTCTCCAGAAGTATCCCTGGTTAAGTCCCCAGCACAACAAAACTATATAACAGGGTTATCAAATGCAGGGTAAACCATGGCAGCCAAATGTGAGGTCATTCACATCAACCCAGCTTATTATGCAGAAGTGTCCAACTTCTACTTGCCTTGCATGGAGAGTATGCATTGGGATAGTTCCTAGACTTCAGCCAACATGTGGCAATGCCATATAGCCTCCCATAACTGGGTGGTGACTCTGAGCCCCAGCATCCAGCTATTCACAAATGGTGGGTTTTGTCTCCACAAAGGGGCAGTAGATGTGGACTGCTCTTCAAGAAAGAAAACTCAGCTTGTCTTTAAACCAGAATGCATGGATTTGACATTCCAGGTGTATCTTGACATTGTTGTAGGTGTTACAGCAAATGTCTAGGCCCCATGCAGCATGACCACGGATATGCTATTATATATGTGAATGGACTTTCTGCCATAGTGCCTATCATCTGAATCAGTTAGACAGCCTGTATGTGGTCTACAGGAAGATAAGTGACTTGACTGTGAAGGAAGAGGCAGGAAGGTAGGTAGAAGCCTCAGGCAATGGACTGGTATAAAAACATGGACACACTTCAGGCTCTGTTTGCTTAATGAGCAAATGACTGAAAACTCACCACTGGAAAAGTGATCCAGGCTGTGACTTGATGAATTTGCATCTTTTGACGCAACATTTTTCCCATTGGCCTGGAAGAGCCAGCCTGTGAAGGTGTGAAGGCCAACAACTCATCTCCCAGTCAGTCTGCTTCGTGAGCCTCTTCCTTTCATCCCTGAGAGTACAAGGACACTGCTGTCCCATTTCTGCAAGTGTTGGGACAAGACTCCTATGACTTGCATCTGGCCCACCTCAAAGAAGACAGCTGTGCCCTTATTTAATCTTTAGGCATCCTTGTGGAAAGTTTCTCTGGAGATCCCTGGTCAGATAAGGCAAACAAGGCAGGCTCCCCAGCTGAGTTCATCTGCAAGTGTCAGAGTGGTGTGTCTCAGTCAAACAATATGAGAGGCTTTATATGTCTTCAGAAATAACGTGAAAGAGGAAAAGCCTCTTTTGCAGTGAGCCTGAAGGAAGCAGCTCATTTAGCACCCATCTCTCTGCCGACAAGGAGATCATACAGGGCAACTTCTGGCTTTTATAAAATGGACATACGTCTCCTTACTGACTCTAGGTAGTGAGGGGATGGCAGGTTTTCACTGCTGACAAACCAGGCTGGATTTGAACTAGCATCCAAAACATATGCCAGCAGGCCTATGAGCCCCTGAATATCTGCCTTCTGTACAGTGTTCTGCTTTTGGAGGCCATGTGTTATTACTCTAACAAACATTGAAGTTCATGTTCTATCTGCCAGGTATGTTGCACTTCAGAAACGCCACACATATTCCCAGTCCTTAGGAATTTCCCCAAATCCTACACATTCAAAACAGATCCCACAGCTGCTTCCCCTACAAAAATCCAGCTGCATCTTCTGTTGTGCCTTTACAGTGATTCTCAGATTTTCCTCCATTTTAGCAGACCTGCAGCTTATGCAATCTTGACCTCTGAAGCACAAAGAGAAAGGAGCAAATAACAGGGCACAGTCTTTCTTTTAGCTATTATTCCACCAAGGCCAGCCAGGCTACTGAAAGGGAAATCCCTGCACAAATTAAGGAAATTCAGATATTTCTTTCATATTAAGAGGCATTCTCAACAGATCCAGGACTTGTTTCCAAAGACATAACTGCATTCTAGCATCAAAGACTTTATTGTGCTAATAATATTGACCAGCATTGAAGGAAACAGCAATAAAAAGCTGCCAAAGGTGACAAAAGCTGTTGACCTTGAGCTGTAATATTTCGAGCCAAATTTTGGGAGCATTGTTTCATTGATGAGATGGCTTTTGGAAATAAAGGGTAGAAATGGATGGTTTCTGTTTCTTCTTTTTTTTTCTTACACTATTTTAACTGGGGCTATTTTAGTCCTGGAAATGATGACAGAAACACTAATGAATGCACAGATCTTGTTGTTGTCCAGGACTTAGTCACACAACAATCCAGACAACGATCTGAGTCTCAGACAAAAACTAATAAAGGCCTACCTGGCAGGAGCATGAAGAGGAATATTATGCGTTATGGACTAGTCCCAGGAATTACAGAGCTGGGTGGAAGTATATTGGAAAAAGGTGGGAACTCCACTTCCAGTGAAGCTGATGGAAAAGTCCAAAGGAGGCCCAGGAATGATGGGACAGGAACTCAGTAATGATATACAAGTTGTAAAGTTTGAGGCAAAAGTCAGCGGTCACACAGATGAGGGTTTAAGTTACACATCACTGAAGGAGAGCCAAGAAGTCTAAATATTTGCAGCTTATGTGCAGAGGGGCTGGAGAAGACATGAGCATACAGCACAGCCCTGCAGGCTGTGTAGGTGTGAGCCGGGGCAACATCTTGCTCTTAAACTGACTTCATCTTCCTCCACAGGAGAATAAAATTAAATCTTCACAAGCTGGGGAGAGTCACTTTAAAAAATCATCTCTACACAGAACCTTGTCCTTACAAAAGAAATGATCAAAAAAAGACTAAATTGGACCCTATATACACAGTGTCCTACCTATCTATTGTTAGAAACAATTGTTTGAAAAAGTATTTAAAAAGTAAGTAATGACTCTTTCCTTTGCAATACCATCCTGGCTTCTGACACAGGCAAGTCTAGGGTACAGTTCTATTGTATTCAAATACAAAAATACCAGGCCTACATTTCATTCTCTGGAACTCCTGCTGAAGCTGAAGGAGCTTTTAGCCTTAAGATAAGAGCTGTTTTAACAAATATTCCTTTTTTTTTGGTGCTTGTCTCCCTCTCTTGAACACGTACTTCCTTATGGCTCTGTAGGATATCCTCATTTATTTATAAAGAGACCTCTTCTTTTCCCCTTCTAGTTTCCCTCATAATTTTTATTATAAACAGTATGGACAGTGTGAAAAATCATTTATACCACATCCCTCAGCTGGCATATAAATGAGAAGCCAAGGACAGGCATTGCTTCTAAGCACTGGCATATAGAAAAATTTCCTCCACATTCACCTAATATCTCATCTTCACTATTTGTCCATGGTGAATAAATGATCCTCTTGCAATTGCCCATCTCCTTCCATTGACTGTAGAGGAAGCATAGTTGGTGCTGCACCAAATGCTAATTTGTCACAACAATCAGCAAATTGGTCCAAGAGTTCACAGAGGACATGAGTTTTCCATGACCCCTGTACTCCCTGTGCATGCATGGGTGCTACCTTGATCAACATATTATATTTCTCTTTTGGGTTTGACATCTGGGAGTGGAGTCTTTACAAAATGTTAATTGGGGCCTTTGGGAATGTCACATCTCCTTCAAAGGTCATGGAGTCTGGCTCCAAAACTTGTGCTGTGGTTTAACATCACTCAGCAAGTAAGCCCTACACAACCAGTGGGATAGGAGAATGAATTGGAAAGGTAAAAGTGAGGAAACTAATGGATTGAGATAATAATATCCCGTCTAACCCTGTCCTCTGGCAGTGGGAAGCCATTCCCCCTTGTCCTGTCACTCCAGGCCCTTGTCCCAGGTCCCTCTCCAGCTTTCTTGGAGCCCCTTTGGGCACTGGAAAGGTCTCTAAGGTCTCCCTGAAGCCACCTCACCTTGCCTCGTCTTCCCTCTCCTCTCCCCTCTACCCTCCCCCAGCCTGTCTCCATAGGAGAGACATTTCACCTCTGGTAATTTTTGTGCCCCTTCTACTCCTGCCATTTCCTTTTTCTTCCCCCAGCTTTATATGCTGAGGATGATGCCATATGGTCTGGGATATCCCTTGGGTCAGCTGGGGTCAGCTGTCCAGGCTATGTTCCCTCCCAGCTCCTTGTGCACCCCTAGTCTCCTCAGTGGTGGAGTGGGGAGAAGAAAAGGCCTTGATTCTGTCTAAGTCCTTCACTGCAATAATGAAAGCATCCCTGTGTCATCAGCACTGTTTGCAGGACAAATCCAAAGCATAGTTTGTGCTACTATGAAGAAAATTAACTCAACCCCAGCCAAACTCAGCATATCATGACCCAGGTGTCCCTGCCCAAAAAACCTGAATCAAGAGTTCACCCCTAGAAAATCCTTATCTAGGGCTGTGCAGCCACTCTGTATTCAATTTGCTTATTAAAGAAAGTGTTGGTCTGTCTGGACCGGTGCACAAGTGAGATCTGTGACTTGCAGCACTGATTATCTCATGATTCAGGAAAATGTGGTGGAAAGGTCTAAAAAGTGTTGTAAAGTACTTGAATCTTGATAGTGTGCCCCAGCCAAACCATTTTTAGTTATTTTTACCAGAGCCCTCAGAGTGGGACCAGGCTGGAATTACCCTCACTCGCTTCACCTGGCCTTTCCACCTTCAGCTGTAGCACATCAGCCCCAAGAGGGTTTTTAAGCTCCAGTTTGAAGGTTTTGGGGGTGGGAGGTGTATGTATTTGTTTTCTGTCCTTTGTTGGCTTGTTGTTTGGATTTCCTGGGCTAACTTGGTTGCTAGATGGGTTTTGTTGCTGTCATCATCTTGATGCTGCTTGCCTGGATCAGGAGCCTCATCTGTTAGAGCCCTCAGGAATTCATCAAGGAATGAAAGGTAAACTGTGCTAATTTGGAAAAGAATTGGGAAAGAAGAAGCTGAAAAACTAAATACCAAGACAGCAAGGAATAGATAAAAAAGGACTGTGCTGCACTATATTAAAACCAATCATATTATCAGAAAAGTGCATGTGGAGCTCAGGGACAAAATAGAGAAACCAATCAAGCAATGTGTGATCTCATGCACAGCAGTTGCAAAGTGTATGTGTACTGTATTATGGATAAGTTGTAAAATGTGTAAGTGCACAGCAGTTGCAAAATGTACATGTACTGTATTATGGATAAGTTGTAAAATGTATAAGTAGTATAAGATAAGTAAGTAAAAGCTATAAGTAGTGTATTAAGTAAAAGTTGTAGAAGGTATAAGCAAGTAAGAAAATGTATAGGTAGAGTAATAGGTATAAGTAAGTAAAAAGCATAAGTACTGTATTAGGTAAAAGTTGTAAAAAGTGTAAGATGTGTAAGTAGTGTGATATGTGGAGGTTGTAAGTTATAGAATGTATAAGTAAGTGAACTGTGTAACTGTGTATAAGTAGGGTATTATATCAAAGTTGTGAGATGTGTGAGTGAAGTGTATTTTAAACACTAAGAAGTTTCTGCGTAATCATATTGATTTCTTGATCAGAAGGCATGAGTTCCTGCAAAAAAGTGCAGTAAAAGAAAATAAATTTTGGTGCTTCTTTTGCAGCTTCCAATACTTCTCAGTGCTGCACCTTCCAAGCTGGTTAGTGGAGACCACATTCCAGCCCACCTCCTCATGGCTCTCCCTCCCTCCCTCATTTTGTTTATTGAGGTGTAGGGAGCTGATGTGGCTCTGAGGAGAATTCTGTCTAACCTGATGTGGTCTCAGATGGGCAAAATATTTTACTTTACACTTGATGGGAGGCAGACACTGAACAAAACCCACTGGATGACACCTTGTCCAAATGGTTTGCAATGACAGCAGGCAACAAATCAGCAAGTATCTCCCCAGAACAATGTGATTTAGAGGGGAAAAGGTTATAGTATGGGTATTGCTTCTTCCTATGTACCAGGCACAAAGTGGTCTAAGGAGATTTAGCAGTAAGAATAGTACACACAGACACAAGATGGAGTGGAATCTAGACTTGTTAAAGCTTTTTCCTTGCTGGCTCTGTCTGGCAGAGCCTGGGTTTTAAAATACCAATGCCTTTTCTTGTCACTCTCAGCTTTATTATTTTTTTAAATCAATAAATATCCTTCCACTCCTCCATCTGGAGGATTCCATCTTCATCCCACCACTGCAAAGCTGAGCAGAGCCACCTATGTAATGCCATTTGATCCAGAACATATTTTGAACTTGGCCTGTTCTCAGCCTCATAAATTCCTGACATGATTCAGGAGCCGTTTCTGTTGGAAAGAGTTCTCTGCTACGCTGTTGTATTTATAGAGATTGCTGCTGCCTCTGATCTGAGGCCAAACATTAGGAATAATTGTAGCAGGAAGCAGGACAAAGCTCGACATATTGTTTGTCTGGATTGTTTTAATTTAAAGAGCATAGAAGTACCCCCACTTACTGATGTTAGAAGCAAAAAGAAAATTCCTGAACAATGTTTTTCTTTTCTTTATCGTAATTTTTTTCTATTTTAATTTTTTTATTATTGCTCTTGTTAGAGGCAAGGAGGGAATCATTATGCTTGCTCCTGAGGACAGGGAGGTGAATTAGATATTGAAGACTTATTAATTCAGGAATCTTGTCCCTGCAGATTAGACCAGAGGTTCCCCGTTTTTATTTTCTGCTAGTTGAAACAAAGCCAGGGAATGCACATGGCTCTGCATATACATATGTGTTTATATGTGTGTATGACAGAAGAGAAGGGGGTGCAGAGCTGTAGGTGGGCCCCCAGAAAATTTGTCCATGTGCAGCTTCAGTCCCGACCAGCACAGCCACATTGCTTCACTGACCAGGGTCAAAGTTGCATATGGACAAGGCGCTAATGCTGGCAGTTTGGATGGTGACACTCATTCAGCCAGACAATGGCCTGTACTCAGGATATGAAGTCCTTGGCAATGTGGCTCAGAGCTGAGTAGCTTTTGCTGCAGGACATGAGTCCCAGGAGCTTTCAGACACACTGTGTCTGAGCTGGGGTAGCTGTGTTTGAGAGATATGTATACTGGAAGCCTGAGCTGAAGCCTGTTGAAGTTGATAAAAACATGTTACACTTCAGTAGGCTTTGGACAACATTGGAGGCTCATCTGAGAGGGAGGACGGTTAAAAGGACAGCAGAAGGATGCCAGGCAGTATGTGAGGTGGATCCATGGGGCTCCCGGTACTCAGAAACCCAATTGTAAACATCTCCCACCCCATCTGACCACTGACAAAACTGCCAGGTTATCTGGAATGTCATTGAAGCAACGAGTAAGGAGATTAACTGGGACCCGAAGGGGGGCTACAAAGAGTTGGAGAGGGACTTTTTACAAAGACATGTAGTGACAGAACAAGGAAGACTGGCTTCAAACTGACAGAGGGCAGGGTTAGATGGGATATGGAAGAAATTCTTCCCTATGAGAGTAGTGAGGCCCTGGCACAGGTTGCCCAGAGATGCTGTGGATGCCCCATCCCTGGAAGTGCACAAAGCCAGGTTGGACAGGGCTTGGAGTAACCTGGTCTAGTGGAAAGTGTCCCTGCCCACAGCAGGGGAGTTGGAAGGTGATCTTTAAGGTTCCTTCCAACCCAAATCATTCAATGACTCTATGACCTCACAGCAGAGAAGCAATAGGGTTGCCTTCTCTCACTGAAGTGTTTTCTGGGTAGCAATAGTCTGATACAGCAGGGATTTAACCTTGCCTCAGTCTTACTGCCTTCAGAAGAGAGTACTTGAAGACTTGCTTAAGTACCTGTTCTTCTGGTACACTTAAGAGTCTTCTATTGGTACATGTTGAAATATGTTCATGAGTAGAAATCCTGAATTTGTGCTATTGACTCCTGAGAAAGAAAACTGACGGTGAGTTCATTGCTGGGTAAGAGCTTTGGGAAAAGAGGATATCTCTTCTGCCAAATTCTGGGCTCCGCTAGTTCAAACCTACCCCATGTTACTGATTATGGAACTCTTAATTGAGCATGATATGGGGCAAGAGCTCTCATAAGTTCAGAGGAGAAAACTGCTTCCACACATCCAGCAAAAGCTACAATCATATTGGCCCAACATAAGGGGATAATAAAGAGCTTTACTCATAGAAAAAAAATATCAAGAGCCAACAGCTGGGAGCTGAAGCCAAAAAAACATTGGTTACAAGCAAGTGAGCCTTGTAAATTGAAGGGGGAGGTTGACAGCCTAGGGTTGTCTATCAAGGAATGGTTAAAGTGTTGGCTGATCACTAGGGTGCCTTCAGGAAAAGATACTTTAAGCAAATCCAGGTCACTGGGCTCTGTCCTTTTTTGAGGTGAAAGCATCTGTTCTGCACTATGCGCAAGTTCAAATTAGGAGTTCCATAGTTTCTGCCACTCTTAACATCTCTGAATAAAGAAATTCCAGAAGCACTCATGTACTTCTTAAGCTGTTAGAGAAAATGAAAATTAAGTCATCTCACATTGTTTCTGGGATTGCTGGTGATATCATGCATTTGTATTTTGCCCCCAGCAACCCATCAAATAGTTTGGACAGTTTTGGAAAATATTGCAATGGTGGAAAAGCGATCCGGAACCAACTGTGCTGTGTGTCTGGCTTGAAAGAAGGTGAAAGCAACTGACCCATCTGGCTGCTGATGGGAAGGTACCTTTGGGATTCTCCATTACACTTCTTATAGGAGCACCCAGCACACAGTCATAGAATCAGAGAATATCCTGAGTTGAAAGGGACCCACAATGATCATTGAAGTCCAGCTCCTGGCTCTGCACAGGATAACACAAAAGTCACACCATGTGTCACTGCCATTTCCTCAGATGTTGAGTCTACTGCCTCAATAAAAAATCCCAGCAATGGAAGGAGGATGGAAAATAAATGTCTTTTAAGGTCCTGGACCAAAATGAGGGCAACACTGAAATAGTTCTTGCTGTATTCATGCTTGATCATTCTTCCCATGAATTCCTACATCTTCTCAGAAGTAGGACAGAGAGGATAACCCCGTGCAGTCTTTCCTACATTATTATTTAGGGAAAACCACATAGATATGCAGTAAGAAGTGCAGATGAAAGGGTGGAAAAAGGATGGATTCATTCTGGTTTTCATCCGGGGAGCTGAGACAGCAGAAGCTATAAAGACAAACTATAGCAAAATGGGGAATTAAGCAGTTATTTTGAGTCTAACCACATCTCTGTGATTCCAGTAGCACCTTCCCATGGAGCTGACCACCTCAACCCAAAGCTGTGGCTGGCACCTATGTTACCTTGGAATCTTTGCCACAGTTAAGTCACAATAACCTCCCTCTGGGAAAAGAAATAACCCTGAAAAAGTTGACAAGCTCAGCATTGCCTTGAAAATTTTAAGTGACTCCTGACATGCTTAGTCTCCCTCAAAATCTGATGCTGCTAAAAACAATTCCTTTTGCTTGAAAAAATTTAAGGATAATGGAAAAATGGAATAGCAGAAAGGAAGACTGGGATGGATGACAGAAAATCCGATCGTAATCTAATCCAGATAATGTCCAAGTCCAGTATCACCTTCCCTGGGGCTGCTACCCAGAACACAGTGCCAGGAGAATGTCAGTGCTGAGACTCCAGCATTTGCCTGCACCATCAGGGGAAAGGGAATCTGCAAATATTTAGTCTGCCAGAAAGACTATTCCAATTAGTGGATGTCAGATCAAGGCTTGAATGATTCTGAAACGTGTAAGGGTTTGGACAAAGCTTACCCAAGTCACACAAGGGTCATCACTTACTTAGAATTATTAGTATTTGACAAGCATGTACATCTCCAGGCACTTAAACCAGAAACTATTTAATTTACACTAACAGTTGTGGAATGGATCCCATTTAGCATGAATTTCTGTGTCCCCAAAGAGCTGAGCCTGAGCTGATTTCATTCTTGTCCTCTGGAAACTTGCTTATTCATAAATAAACCCCCACCATTGTTACCTGGAATGAGGGAAGGAGCCTTTGTCACAGAAGACAGGATGTCATCACTCAGCTGTGTCATTGCTGGCTTCAGTCCTAATATGGTTCCTGTTAATGCTTTCACCAACAGCTGTGGACAAGCCAGGTCTTTTTGGAAATGAAGGGAGACCAGCCACAGAACCCCATGTGAATATTCAAGCAAAGAGAGTCATGTCAGCAGATGCAGCAATGCTGGCATCACACTGGTTGTGGGAAGGGTGGTCCTCAGACCCTTTGTATTTTTTCACACTGCAGTTATTTCTTTTCCTTGAAGTAAGGGCATGGAAATCTTGCAGAGGAAGTAAATGACCAACAAAGAGGCCAAGAGCAGCTGGCAGGGTAGAATTTATGTCTCAACCTTAAGTACAGACATCGGTTTAATACCTGTCCCAGCTTCAGAAACATCAGAATGTCACCATCAGAATGTCAACCCATTGTCCTGTCCCTCCAGGCCTTTGTCCAAAGTCCCTCTCCAGCTCTCCTGGAGCCCCTTTAGGCACTGGCAGGGAGCTCTAAGGTCTCCCTGGAGCCTTCTCTTCTCCAGGATGAACACTCCCAGCTCTCCCAGCCTGTTTCCAGAACAGAGGGGCTCCAGTTCTCAGAGCATTTTTTTGGCCTCCTTTGAATTCGCTCCAGCAGGTCCATGTCTGAGATACTCAGTCAAGGTATTGAATACTTTGTGACATCAGCTCTTGATTTTACTATTATTGTCCCAGAAAGGGAATAGAGAAGAAGCACTTTGGCCAAGGTCATACTTGAAGTGAGTGGCAAGGTGAGACGTTGAGCCTGAATCTTTGAAATACCAAGTTGGCCTTCACACCATCCTAGACGCAGAAGGAGAGCACTGGGGAGATGGAAACAACCTTCTCTTAGTGGTGATGTTCTGTCCAGACTAAGTACAAGTACAGTGTGTGCTGAGCTTACTTTCCAGTAAGCTTTTCAGGCAGCTCCTAGCCATGATATTTAAAAATAGAAGTTTTAAGTAGGCTTATACAAAATGCTTGTTATGAAATATACTTTTTATGCTTGAGACTGGGAGAAAATCATCCAAACGTGACAGCAGAAAGTGTTCAAACAGAACCAGGCCAGGGTGTATCTCCATAGGCAAGCAATGCAACCTCCCTGCTTTATATTAGCTGAGAACATGGACCATTTACAGACCTCTGCATGTGACCACCACCAACTTCTCCCAGCTAGGAGCTCCTAGAGGTATTGTCTTAAACATTAACAGGGAGAGGAATGGACAACAAAGGAGTAACTTAATTTTTGCCCATGTCAGCATGGTGTGTAAGTCAAAGTTGGGCATATGTGCATTTCTCACATCCTCTTGGAAGACCTCTGGCTTTAGAAAACATGAAATTTATGGGCTAAAGCCCAACAGTTTTATAAAAACCAGAACTGAATGGATCCTTTGTGCTACATAATGTTTCAGAATATTTCACTCAATGGAGTTTCATGAAGTAAGTGTTGAAATGTCACATCATTGTTGTTCAAGATGATTTGGGGATTACTGGATGCACAGGACTGGCAGGGACAGTCCCTTCTACCTGGTAAGCATGAGCAATGTCTAAAATGCATCACAGGAAGCCTTGCTTTATAAAATCCAGCTAGACAAAACCAATAAGGCAAGGAGGTTGACTGAGGAACACAGGTTTGCGTGAAATTAGTAAATTAACAGCAGGTAGGAAGCAGTTTCGTTCCTTGTTCACTGAAGTCAAACCAGGTTTTGCAACTATCTGCTGTATGACCAGGGCTTCATCAGTGCTGCTGCCTTTTGGCATATATTACCTGTCTGAAACGAGAAGGTCATTTTCAGAACACTGGTTTTAGATGCAAGATGTCTTCGTTGTGTGGACTTAATTGAATGAAATTACTAGAGCCAAACTGGTGAGATAAAACCACTGCTGATTGAAGGTGCATCAAGTTTTAGAGGTTGAAACTTCCACTTTGCACCCTGTGAAAATCAAAGCATCTTAAATAAGCGTGAAAAATCATCAGTCACAGGTTTGCAGACCTTTGCTTCTTCACTTTCCTGGTAGAGTATACACAGTCCTACAGAGGAGGATTTTCTGAACACAGTGTTTATTAATGGAGCCCAATCCTAGCTGTGCAATCCTCACACGAAGCAACAGCACAGATCCTTCAGGTCCCCTTCCATGTAGGCTTTTGGTGTTTGTGATATCCTGAAGGGAAACTTTCATCTGAATTTCCCAACAGATGGGACTCAAATGTGTTTCATGTTCCATTACCACTAAACACACACACCCAGGATGATGGGTTCAATATCCCTTCTGGTCCATCAATCTAACAGATTGGCAGGGAAAGGGATTTTTTTTCCAATTCCATGCAGCTTTTAGTGCCTTGCAGATGATCACTTTCCTGTGCACCCCATCCTCCTACTGAATAAGGAAATTATGTTTCGATCTAAAGACCATGACAGTCAGGCAGATAGGTGCATTTTCTAGTATACAAAAACCAGAGAGTTGGATAATTTTTCTACACCAGCCTCTGCACTTGGAATAAGGAACTTCAGGGAAGGAATCTGCCAAATCTCTTCAATCTTAAAACACTAGCAATAAATTACTCCCAGCCCACACATTTTTCCTCTTCTTTTGTACCATAACCCTCCTCACTTATCCTCCAGTAAATCTGCTGTACCGGATGTCAGAGTTCAAGCATAAACAGGGAGTTTCAATAGTCAGACCTAATACTTTCTTTTTCCATTGCAGTCCTTCCCTATTTGACCATTTCCAACAATCAGGGGTCCCTACATTC
This sequence comes from Corvus kubaryi, assembly GCF_017639235.1. Lineage (NCBI taxonomy): Eukaryota > Metazoa > Chordata > Aves > Passeriformes > Corvidae > Corvus > Corvus kubaryi. The sequence goes on along the minus strand of NW_024581112.1, from coordinate 139,590 downwards.
CCAAAACTGCTTGAAGTATAAGCATGCTATCATGTTACCTTCCCCTGGGCAGATGCTACCTTTGGTAAAGTCCCCTTTTCTGTGTAGTTTTGGGTTTGGAAGTTCTTTGGTTTGGGTTGGGTTTTTTTGTCAAGAGGAAAATTGAAAGTACAAATAGGTGATAGTAATAAATCTCAGACTTCACATTTCACCATGCTCCCTTTATTATCTTTGGTTGTGTTATGCATTTTTTACAGCAGCAGCTTTTGGAGGAAGATCGGCCAACTACTTTTGGAGTATTACATGACTAAATGTCAAGTTCAGAGAGGTTTCTCTGTCTCTACCTAGTCTGTAGTTTAGCTATCTAACGTATAGGTAACGTAGGGCCCATAGCTTGCTCACAGAGTAAGAAAAGACAGAGGTAAGGTCTAGCAGTGGGTTGGACCAGAGATATCACCCTTTGATGCAAAGACCTTGACTATTTTCATGAATGTCTTAAAGTGAGCTGGGACTGACCTTTGCTTTTAGAACAGGAAACTTTCCAGAATGTCTTTCTTGTGGGGGTATTTTGCATATATTTCTTTATCCACTGCTAGCTCATGGCCCATCTTTCTTTCTGTGCCCCTCTGCTCAAGTCTCAGCAGATCTGTAATCTCTTATACCTGCTTCTGAAGCTTGTATGTGCAACATGCAAATATACTTGTGGCTTCAAAGAACTGTTTTCTTATACGCCTTTTACATGTCAGCATATGGAAGTCTCTTACACATTCATGTTTTGTTCCAAGAAAATAGTCTGGTCCTGGAAAAGACTCCCAAAAGATATTCTACAAGGTCTCTGGCTTGTGAGAAGGGTGAGCTCTGGGTTTTGGGTCTCTTCCTTCCCATCTTGTACTTTTTTCCACTCTCTTTGGTTCCTTCAAGCTGTGCAAGTATTTGGACTCTGATGCTTGGATTGGAGAGCCATGCTGCCAGTCAAAAAGAGTATTTCTCCCCTAGAGAATGACTCCCCATGCACTGTCTTTGCCTCCTTCAGCACAATCTTATCAAATAAAATCACTGGTTCAGCTTTGTTGTTTGGTCATGGTTGGAGGGTGATGTGCTGGGACAGGATTTCTCTTATTGGGAAAGTCATGCAAAGTTACTTCAAGTCAAACAAGATGCCTGCTGAAACGCTCCTTTGCTTTATTGCATTTCATCTGACAGTTCACCTACCACCTCTTGGTCTGAACATTTGTCTGCAACGATGAGGTAGTTTGTGTGTCTTGTGATGAAAAGGTTCTTTCCTGGTTCCTTCAAAAGTCTCCTGGGGATGCTGTATATTTTCATTGTCCGTTTGTTGCTTGGCCAGCATTTCCTTGACTGTATAATAACATCTGCTCACCAGACCTCAGACATCCTTGATTGCACTTGGCCAGCATGAGCCACCTCTAGCTTTCTGGTGTGTTCTTGAGAGTACATCTGTTCCCAAAAATGTGGGCGCTGGGATTCAGCTACATTTCTGTCTGAGTCCTCTGTCCCATGCAACTAACTCATCTCTGTATTTCCAGCTAGTCGCATCTCTCTGTCTGTTTTTTTTCCATGGCTTTTTTGGCATCCTGGTGGTACCTGGTAAACTTCCTGTCTGCACTTTCACATAGGTGGGAATTCACTTTTCCTACTCTCACAGCTCTTGGTAGAGTTCTCATGGGAGCACAGGGGTTCACAATTTAGAGATTTGGACAGCTGGGGATGGCTGTGAAGAATTGTTCTCCTCTTTATCCAGGAAATGAGCTTTGCCTCCTGTCTCCTTCACTCCACAGGCGTATTATTTTCCTGCCTTTGACTTCTAGTCTATCATTCCACTTAGGACCCCCTCCTCCTCCAGCCAGTCAGCGACCATTTCCACCTCCTCTGCTCTACCTTGACTTATCCTTTAGTCTCTCAATTTAGATCTGTGGATTTTAGATTTCATTTCATACAAGCTCAAGTAGCTAACTAAAGTCAGGAGCACCCTTGACCCAACAGAGACAACGTCAGAGGGCATTTCAGCCCACTTCTTCTGAAAACACCTCTTTCTTTCAGTGAACCACAAAAGGGACTCTCCAGGGATGTGCTCCTATAGGCTTTGCTTCAGTGCTCAGCATCACAGAGGACAAGCCCAGTCCCTGTGCTTCACTGTGTGTCAGACAGCCTGGCCCTTGATGCAGCAAGCAGAGTAACTTCTTTCAGTGTCTCTGGGCCACCATCCTCAGCTTTCTAACCTATTTTTAATAACTCAGGAACTCCTGTCTTTACACATTTTATATGCTGGGGAGCAATACTAAAATCAGAACAGACCATAGAAAAACCTGACTGTTGGTAAGTGACATGAGCCTTTTCTTTTAGACTCCTACATCTTTCATTCCTATTACACATTTTGTGTCATTTGGCAGTGGTTTGACCCATAGTTTCTCCAAATTTTTGACCTGTGTCACAAATATTTCATACACAACACTTTCTGTGTGCTGACTATGATTTTGGAGTACAATAAACTTTTGTTTGGGTCCTCTGGTGAGTTGTGGATGAATTCAGATGAGGGCTGAGCATGTGACAGCCATTGCCTACTAGAGGTAGTGTTGCAGCAGTTTGTATTTAGCTGTGTTTTTTAACCATTGCAATGCCAGGGCAAAGAACATCAAGGTGCTAAGCAGAGTTTATTGGGGGTCAGGGCTATAATTCAGTGCCAGGGATATGATTTCTCTCTCTTTTTCCCACTTTGAATTTTCTAGATTTGCTCTTAGGACCACAGTCATAATCTAAGCAGATAAGCCCAAACACTGATACAGTCTCTTATTTTATTCCTCCTACCTCAAACACAGGCCCATCTCATGAAATACTTCCACCAAGCAGAGCTGCCTGCATACTCAGATGTTGTCTGAATGTAAGTGTGCTGCAATAACCCCATAAGGAAAACACACAACATAACCATCCAGAACTGATTTTTCCTTGCCTGGCCTTCCTACATCCCGACATCATTACTCCCGTGTGCACAGCAGGCATTGCAGTGACTCCTGAGGGTTAAGAGTCTGCTGGAGAGATTGGAAATAACCCACAAGAGATTTCCCAGGGAACAGATCTGGGCTCTGGCTGCAAAGTCAGTCTATAGATCGGCTTGTAGCTCTTTGGAGGCGATGAGGAAATACAATTGTAACCCTCCGTCTAGCCCTCTACCAAGAAGTAGAGGCCATGAGATTGAGTAGGTCACTGAACTGGACCACAGAGAACTCAACACATTGCTTGATGTAAGGCAGAAACCAAAGATGAGAGCAAGAAAACCTCTTCTTCCTTCCTCCCCCTCCCGGCTTCCCACCCCCCCCCTTGCTTATAGTATATCTTTTCCGTTTAGAGATTGTCTCTCACTGTGTGTGTGTGGAGTGCACAAGGGGCCCACATTCTCTACTTCCAAATGATGCTTAGGCACAAAGGAAATAGGAGAAATCTTTACCCAGTGCCTGGGACTGCGTTTGTGTGCCTCATCACCTTCAAAGCTCTGATCAACAGTTTGCATTGGGGTTGAATCCCTTTCTCCTTTGCAGTATTTCTTTTTCTGGGATCATACTTCATTGCTTTTTTCCAAGTGTTTCATTACAAAACTCTTTAGTGAACCACTAGGGGTAGCCAAATGTGTTTGGTTGCATGCAGTACCTTGAGAAGGGATCTTGGAGCAAATTCACTGCAAAGAACCTCAGCTTACTTGAAAACAAGGAAGCCTAACTAATCCTCCCTCCTGCCTCAATAGAAGAACCTCAAGACAGATTATCTCCCTGAACTCAGACCTTGGGGAGACATGAAAGGACATAAAATGCTCCAGAGCTGAGAACTTGGTGCAGCAACCTGACCCTATCTGGACCCAGCACACATCCAGCAAGGTAAATAAATTGTGCTTGCCACACAGCTGTCACACACCTCAGCACTAAAGTCACCAGTCCCCTATTGGGGCTATAAAATATGCACTAGAGAAGACTGGGAATGAGAAACCTCTCCCTTAGGTATACGTGAAAATGATGGAGAATGAACTGCAAAAACTATTGATGTGACCATCTCTCATGACAGCCTTCCCTCTTGTGAGATGGTGTTGTGGTTTCACCCCAGCCAGCAGCTAAGCGCTAGGCAGCCACTTGCTCACTCCTCCATCAGCAGTATCAGGTAGAGAACTGAAAGGGTTCTTAGGGGTTGAAATAAAGACAGTTTATTAGGGAAAGCAAAAACCGTGCACACAAGCAAAGCAAAGAATTAAGTCACTGCTTCTCATGGGCAGGCAGGTGCTCAGCCATCTCCAGGAGAGCAGGGCCCCATCACACGTAACAGTTAGTTGGGAAGACAAACACCATCACTCCAAATGTCCCCCCCCTTTCTTCTTCTTCCCCCCACTTTATATTCTGAGCATGATGCCATATGGTCTGGAATATCGATTTGGTCAGTTTGGGTCACCTATCCCAGCTGTGTCTCCTCCCAACCTCCCATACCTCCCCAACCTCCTCTCCAGTGTAGCAGTACAAAGAGCAGAAAAGGCCTTGAGCCTGTGTAAGCTCTGCTCAGCAATAATAAAAACGTGTCTATATTATCAACTCTGTGTGCAGCACAAATCCAAAGCACAGCCCCATACCAGCCACTGGGAAGAAAATTAACTCTAGCCCACCTGAAACCAGCAGAGATGATAACTTAGAAGGGAGAGACAAAGTTTTGTATAGCTCTGTCTTCCATCTTTACCTTGCTTCAGGCTCTGCTCTATGTGCTGCTTCTGTACAATGATTAACTGCTGTTAGTGCAGTAAAGAAACAGCACCTACTGTGGCAGTGCAGAGCACTGATGGGGAAACTACCTACACTTAATGATTGTCTGAGGTCACAAAAGCAGCCTGTACTTTGGGCAAGAGATGTACCAAGGTCCTCAAGCATCCCACTTCAGTGCTTTAGTGGGCTTCTCCTTCCTACGTTTCACTGCTTGGACAAAACCCAAGAGAGTTAAATGGAACGAGCATTACCCTGTTCTGCTGCAAAACCAGAACAAAGGCAAGTGGCTCTGATGGTTTGGGTCTCAGTGGACTTCCATCTGCTTGCTATTAGCTGGAGGTGGCCTGCAAGATATGCTGGGGTTGCAGGTCTTGCAGAGAGGATGTGCTGAGCTACGTCAGCATGAGTTTGACTAATGCAGTCAGGAATCGGAGCTTTTCTATGATGATGTGGGTAAAATGTGTTCAAGGCTCTGAAGGAAGTGTCTACCAAAACTATGCACTCCCCTACAAGAACCAGCCTCCAAAATAGTAATTTGATGGTTTGATAATGCTGTGTCTGGTTACTTAAGATATTTTGCATATTCTGCATGAGTGATTGCTGAACACAGCCATAGCTGTTTCCCTGGATCGCTTTAGAGGCACAACACACACTGTGCACTAAAAAGGTTAATGCAAGGCCATGCACAGAACACATACTTTACACTTGTACTTGTGTATTTCCTCCAGAAACCCATGCTGCTGATCAGCCCAGCAAGGGAACAACCCCCCTTGATTTCGCTGACCAACTGTAACAAGAGTAGCACGACTTGCCTTTATCAATCCTCATGATTTACCTCTTGACACAACACCTTTCTCTGTTCTAAGCTCCTGGATATGCAAGACGTGGTTTGCATACAGGTCTAAATTCAAACCCCTCCAAGGTATGAGAATTCAGATTTCAGGTTGCACCTATCTCAAACACGAATCCTTTTTAATAAACCAGAAATCTCCAGTTGCGCACAGATCAAAACCATCAGCAAGCTCTTTTGGAGGAACCTCTATGCTACCCCTTTCTTTCACCTCACTGGTCTCCATCTTGCCATCCGTTAGACCCATGTAACTAGATCATTGCTTTGTATCTTGCACACACCTGACACAGCCCATTCCTGCTTTTCAATGAAGGTAGAAACACAGAGGATGTGTTCTATGCAGTAGTTCTGTTTCCAACCCATCCCATCATTGGGGCTCTGTGCAAACCATGCTATCAATCTGTCACTCTCTGGTGGTGGAGCCCACATGGGAACTTTAGATAATGGATTACAGTGGAGAACATGTATTTTTAAATGTGTTCAAGATGTCTGGCAGTTTCTTAAGAAGCAAGAGAAGAAAAAAAAGTCACATTAAGGGGAGATAAATGTACCCCAAATCCATGAGAGCTTTTCAGAAATGGAAAAAGAAAAGTCCTCTGTCATGTTGTACTGCTTCACCCATCTCAACACTGGAGGTGAATGGTGAAAGCATACTTAAGGCAGAACTCCCACAGATGAGGGCAAGGAGACAAACAGGGTAAACTTTGCACATGGTTTAAATTTTCATTGGTAATAAAACTATTCATCATCAACCTCCATGCTGAAGATTAGGATAACTATTTCCCCTGAGGCTTCAGTGACTGAAAGAATGAAACATTTGCTGCTGTCTTGCTCTCTTATCTTCTCTGACCTCCATGGCCCTGGCTCGAGGCTTTGCTGCAGAATGACAGGTCAGCTGTTCTGAGCTTAGTATCCAAACATGATAGCCCAGGATTCAAAGGTACTCGTCATTGCCGCTGTGTCTTTCTACTCACTGAAACAGGGCGTCCTCTAGCATAAGGACTGAATTAGTTCTCTGCAGCAAAGACTAATTACTCAGCATCACAGCTGAGAGAGAAATGGAGATGTCCTATGTGTGACTTCCCTGAGGTCCGGTGGTGAAGGCAAGTCCCAGACAGACCTCAAAAGGTTGGCACATTGTTGAGGTTTCCTCAGCTGACTATGAAAATTCTGCTTTATATGGTGTCTTTGTGTTATCACATGCAACATGAGGGTTGCGGTTTCTGGGAAGCAGAGTGAGATTCCCTCATGATTACCGCTGGAGCTGGACACAACTATCTTCTGCTCACCCTGCATGGTCTCTCAGAAGCTCAGAAAACAGGGCAGAGTCTGTGTAGTCCACTGCTTAAGATCATAACTCAAAAAACAGCCATTAAAACCTTACCAGCAGTGTCTAGCTCCTCATCTCCCTGACTTTGCCTCTGTCACTTCTCTTCCAAACTAATTGTCTCCACCCATAAATCTGCCTATTCACTTCTCCTTTCCAGCTTGGTGAATTTGTACTTCTCTTCACGTCGGTTTGCCCAAAGCAAAATCCTTCTGGTTCAATGTGGAGCGCATGCAAGGCTCTCCTCAGTCATCAACCCAAAGCTGGACTGGGAGGATCACTGTCAATTTGTCGTATGTGTTCTGCCAAGGCTGGGGAGGGAATAAAATGCTTGCCCTACTTGGCCTGGCTGGAACCATTTCAGGTTTCTTGCTTCATGCAGTGCTTTCTTTAGGTGGAACTGTTTGAATAATAACAATAGCAGGTTGCTGTGCTTGTCCATAGAAGAAAGATACATCCTGTGCCATGTCACAGGAAGAAAGGTGAAAAACATGGTATTTGGTTGCAGTATGTGAAGGTTTGGATGCTGTATAGCAAAAATATTAAGTAAAACTCCCTAAAAAGAGGTGCAGTCCTATAGGTATCACTGACTTTAAGCCGTTTTTGCACACACTGAGTTTTGTATTACAGGATATTTTATTGAAGATGAGACTACCATACAGCTCAAATGCTTTTCACACAGGTTTGGGGGGTGTTTTGTTTGGTTGTTTGTTTTTTTTTTTTTACGAAGAGCTTCATTTACTTCTTTCTTTGCATCTGTTTTATACTGCTGCATCTTTGCAATTGAATACTGTTTAAATCAGCAATGATCAAACCCTCTGCTGCTGGGAGAGCCACAGTCCTTTGGAGGTCAAGGTTGTGCCCATTTGACCCAGCTGAGAGCTTGGCCTGAGGCCATTACAAAGCTGTGATGCTGGGATAAGTGAGGTTGGAAAAGGCTTGTGGTCATCCAGGGGTTTACTCTGATGCACAGCTCAGATTTAGTAGAAGTGAGCTCAGACCCACAGCAACACCTGGAATTCTGCAGGAGTATGGTCACTGTGAACCTGGAAGGGGAGGCATATAGACAGTCAAGCACCCGGGGTACCACATCATGAAGTGCAAGTTTACCCTTGCAGTGTTATATTAACAGCTCTGGCTTCAAGTGGATGCAACAGCACATGAACCACATCACATTGCTGGAGAAAGAGGACGGGAGGATAGTAGAGTCTGATGTGGTGTCCTCTGTCAGCCCAATCCATCTTTACCCGTAACTGCCTCAAGATTTGTTCTGTCCTTATCATTTCAGCACTGGAGCAGGCAGGGAAATTAACAATAAAACAATAGTCATACAGAGCCACAGAGTTTCAGTGTGGTGGCTGGTCTCTGCCCATCTCATTAGCCCCACCATAAAACCCCTCACTGCTCTGCTGCAGTCAGCAGATCCCAGATTTACAGATGTCAGTGCAGAGCTTTTGTTTCAGTGCTTAATTTGGTATTGAAACAAGTAAGAAATAAGGTGCCTAAACAAGAAGTTAAGACACAGAAACATCTTCATGGATTTGGCCATGCAAGTCTGGCCAATAAACATCTGAAATGTCCCATCTCCTGTTGAGAGTTTGCTCACAATTCAGCTCACAATTCAGCTCTCCAAGCCCTTGGTAATGCTGCTGTCTGCAACAGCAAGGTCTGGGTATCAGGTATTTATGGAAAGGAGCACTTTCCATAACTCTGCTGCTTAACAAAACAGAGATTATCCGGCCCCTCTTTATGATTTGTGGATTTGTAGTTATTTAACGTATTGGCAATCCTGTAGCAAACTCCACACAGCACAGCAAGGTTTGCAATAAATTTTATCAAGCAAGTGAAAAGCAAGTGGGGGGCATGGGGGATAGCTTGTTTGTTATCTGCAGCAGTGAGGTTTTTTCGTTTGCCTTTAGCTGATGCTTCCTACTCTGAATTCAGAAGAGTGGACTGAAGCTCCATTGGGCTTGTTCAGATGTCAAAAAGTTACAATAGTGTTACAATAGGGAGTGTTTTTTTCTTGAACAAATAGGACTGAAGTGATGACATCAGCTCCCAGGGAGGACTACTACCGCCTCAGCAGTGTTATTTTTTTGAGCAGATAGAAAGCTGAGGTCTTGTTCTTTGAGATTTCACACAGACAGTGCCCCTTTTATTTTCTGACTTTCAGTGCCCCAAATGTCCTGGGAAAACTCCAGCTCCAGTAGGTACAGTGGACACGAATAGATAATCTAAAACAGCTGTGACAGATAAAGATGCTCCTAGTCTCAGCTTTTCCTTTCCACCTGTGCTTCTCACCATGCATATTCATAATTCATGCCAGTGCAATGCCAAACCTCTTCTATCCTGCCCTAAGTGTGCAGAATGATCTTGCCCAGAAAACCCCTCTGCTTCATGAAGGGTATTTCACTGGAGCCATATAACTCTTGCACTTGTAGTTTTGCAATAGCATAGGTCTGAAATCCCTCCACGAACCAGAAGAGATTAATCCTAGGTTTATCCGAGTGTTTTCTCTGAGCCTACACTGAAAGCAGAGAACCCAGGGGCACTTCACTCATTACTCAGCTTCCCCAAACACTTCAAAACACAAGTCTTGAAAAAACAAAGTTTCAAGCTCAAATTTGCATTAAGTCATTTGTGCTCCCCCATGGCCCTCCAGCTGCATTCCTGAGATTTAATTATTCTTCTCTCACCTTCCTTTTAGTAGTTCGTAAACCGGTTCAGTTCGTAAACCGGGCAGAAACACCAATTTAGTGTAGTGGCTTGGTTCAAAATATCCACTACTTTTTTTCCTTCTGTGAGTGTAGTGGTTTGGTCCAAAATACTCATTACTTACTTATTTACCTTCTGTGAGATAAGAATTAGGAGAAAGCAAAGCAGGCACAAAACTTAAAAGAATATAAAGAAGTTTATTAACAGACCTAAATGAAAGAGAAAAAGAAAAAAAAAAACCCACACCTTCAGAACACTTCTCCTCCCCCCACCTTTTTCCCTTCTCCCACTGACAATGTAAAAAGACAACCCTTGAGATGTTCAGTCAGTTTACCACTTCTATAATAACCTTGTTCAGTTCGCTTAGGGAGAGGAGTCTCTTTTGCTCATGCTATGGAGACATCTCCACAAGAAATTCTCTCATGGATTCAGTAACACAACGAGACAGCCGCACGGGTTGGTTCTCTGCTTGCATGTGCAAGTCCCTTCCCCCGACTTACAGCTTTTCCCACAACTGCTTTCGAGGGTCCAATCTTGAGCTACTGGGGTACCATTTTAAGGTTGAGCTGGTCAAAAACAAAGGTTCTCTTCACCCATCTCTGGGAGCATCTTCATCTCTAGGAATAGAAGCCCTCCCCTTTCCCTGGGAGACAAGGGTCCTCATCATCTTCATCTCTAGGACTATCTCTGGGAGTATCTCTAGGAACAGAGATCTTTCTCCTTCTGATTTGGAGCAAGAGTCCTCATCACTTCCATCTCTCCCTGTTCAAACTTCTCATCAAATGACAGCTGCTTCAGCATTTGCTTATTCCAGCACAGGTGCTTTTGCTCACAAGTACAAATTGAACGCTCCACCCCCCATGCTTTCACGAAATTACAATGGGTACTCTGATATATCATAGTCCATCACCACCATTAGCTTCATAACAGAATTTCAACTTCTAAGCATCTCCTCCTTCTCTTCCCTCAGGTTTTCAGCTCTTCTCTCTTTACTTAATGTCTGCAGGCTTCATCTATTCTGGAGGAAACTTAGAGCACTAAAAGGGTTAACCACACCTGCGCCCCGCAGCTGGAATTTGCTTATCGCTGTTGGTCACATGATCTTTGCCAGGCAGCGGGCAGCTTCAGCTGAATCTTCGGCCGCACTGGAGAGTGGGGTGTAGAGCTGGGCCACGCTGTCTGCATGTAACAAGGTTGTGGGGGAGCTTCGGGTGGAACAGGGCCGCACAGCTCCAGGATGGCTGTGTCCCAGCCCAGCCCGGACCGAGCAGGGCCCAGCCCGGGCCAGCTGGGCCCCATACAGGTCCAGCCCAGTTAACTGTCCCAAGGCTGGAAGCAAGAGAGAGCTTTCCTGGGGTTTGTCCATTCTTAAATGTGGACCACAGAGGCATGTCAAAATTTTTAAGTGGCTTAAAAAATTGTCAACATTCAAACTAGCCAGTTGATAGGTTCTGTTAGGTCAAAGAGGAAGCTGTAAGCACCTCTTTGCAAGAAAATCACTTCCGGAGCTATGCTAACCCATGACAGTGAGATAAGAATTAGGAGAAAGCAAAGCAGGCACAAAACTTAAACAGTTGCAGCACAAAGAAAGAGTTTTATTACCAATGGAATTAAAAATAAAGAGAAATAACAAGAAATTAAAGCAAACCCCCTCCCCCTTTCCAGCCACTTTCCTCCTTTTACCCAACTCACACAAAGGGTAACAGAACATGGGATGTTAGTCAGTGTTGCAGTTCTTGATAAGTCTCTTTCATATGCTTAAGGAAAAAAGGGTTTTCTTCTGCTTCACATGGTTCCCAAACTGCCACCAACAGCAGACCCGCCCGGAAACAATCAATCTGCTGTGGTGCAAAACATCTCTTCCATGAAAAATCTCACAGTTCCTTCACACTGCCAAACATAGGCTATCACATGGGGTTATTAATCTTTTTAATCTTTTGGCCTGAACACAAAGACTTTTCTTCACCACAAGTCTCTAAAAAAAACCTCTCAATACTTCTATATAGCCTGGCATAGGCATTCCCCCATGTCCTTCAAATGGATTAAAGAGACAAACAGTTTGTGATATTACAGTTTCTTACCATGGCATGCAAGAAGTATTTTAAGCTATGTGCGAGAAAATGCGGCACTGCCCTCTTTTCTCCCGTCGCCATTTTCAGCTTCGTCTCACATGGCTCACTTTCTCTTCCTCTCTGACTCTGAAGCTGCCATGTTGAAGAGTGTTCTTGTTCAGACTTTACAGTAGAGAAAGCCTCGGTCCCTTTGTGCCGCTGGCTGCACGGTGTCTTCTTCTGTTCAGTGCAAACTGTGCTGGCTGTAGACAGGAGGCTCTGCTGGCTCTCACTGGCTCCGCTGGCTCTGCATGGAGAGGAGAGGAGACGATCCGCCCATCCCAAGAAGCCTCACCAGATGGGGTTAGCTGTGCAGCAGTCCATGGCTGGTGTCAAGAATGGGACCACTCTTGATGTTAATTAAAAATTAACAACTGTTTTATTAAAAGAATAATTTTTAAAAAATTAATTAAAGCTAAAATAATTTAGTCCGGGAAAATCCACTAGTAAGGAAACCCACGTAAAAATCCCAAAACCTGGGTCCACAGTGATTAGAGACCTTTAGGCCTAACCGGCACAAGGCCCCAGTGCAGGAAGCCTGCAACACTGGGTTAACTTTGGCTAGTCCAAAGTTAGATAATTAAAATGGTCTCTCTGGGAGATAGAGGCCTGAGTCACCAGCATTGCGCTTTGCCCATAGCTAAACTGAGGCAAAAAGCCAGCTCCAGTGCTGTGCACTGAGTTTTATAGTGTCCATGCTCTGCCCAGGTCCGCCCACAATCCAGCCCCCATGGTCTGGTGCGATTGGTGGAGTCTTGAAGTGAGGTCATCTGATCCTGACAATGGCTGGCTGTCATCTGGGGTAGAGTTTGGGGATGATGTCACTTGCTTGAAAGGCGGGAAAATGTCCTCATTGAAATTCATGTTGCCATGGAGCTAAGTTGCAGGTTAACGGACAGGAGACTAAAAATAGCTTTTGACAGTTAAAAGTCTGCTCTTGGAGCTGGGCTTGGAAAATTGTAGAACTTAAGGACAATTAACAAAAGTATTAAACTGCACTACAAACACTTCAAAGAACTTTTAAAACAGAACAATCAACAAACATTTTAAGGAGCTTTTAAAACCGAACCATAAACACTTTAAGAATCTTTTTAAAACATACTAATTAACTTGGATAACTTGGGTATGTGCAGGAAGCAATACATTTGTAAATGTAAAGCTTAAGGAAGGGATTAAACTTGGGAATATTTTATTAACAGGGATTTTTAACTAGGAACTGTGTGATTAAGTGATTCTGAGAATTAACTCAATAACTAGTTTGATGGGCATTTTAAGTATGTAAAGACTAATTTGGCAATTAAAACACTTAATATGCAAAATGTAAAACCAGGACATTTAATACCTTATCATGCAAAATCAGGGCACTTAACATGCAAAGGCCAATTGGGTGGATTTCATATATAACAGCTGGTTTTAGCTGCCTGCGGTTCTGGGACAGTTTCCCCCCCAGCGACCCAGAGTCTGTGCCACAGCATTGGGAAAAGGGGGGGCAGGGGCTGGGGCCCCAGCCTGGCCCAGCGGGGCCCGGAGGCTCAGAGGCCCCCCCACCTTCCAGCAGGTGAGCCCAGACCAAAGGCCATTCCCACCTCTCTGTGCAGTTTAAATATGTGAATTGTGAGAACTGTCATAGGTTAGCAAGCATAGTCCCGGAAGGGATGTCCTTGCTAAGGGGTGCTTACAGCTTCCTCTGGGACCTGATAGAACCTATCAGATGGCCAGTTTGAATATGGACAATTCTTTAAGCCACTTAAAGTTGTGACCGCCTCTGTGATACACACCTAAGAATAGACAAACTCCCCCCAAGCTCTCTCTCATTTCCAGCGTTGGGACAGGTGGCTGCGGGGCCCGAGCGGGGCCCAGTGGGCGCGGCCCAGGCCGTAGTGGGGCCAGGCCGGGCCGGACCGGGCCACGGCTCCTGGATGACCCCCCCCCCCCCACTCCCTCCCCAGCAGGGCTGTGGGCAACCAGAGTGGCTCAGAACCCCTCCCCGCCCCCTCTCCACTGAGGCCAAGATTTCAGCAAAAGCAGCACCTCTGTCCGGCAGAGGTCAGGTGACCAACAGCGATAAGCCACACAGCTGCAAGGCCAAGGTGAGATTAACCCTTTTATTGCTGTGAAGAGCTGAAAACCTGAGGGAAGAGAAAGAGGAGATGCTTAAAGCTGAAAGTCTGTTGTGAAGCTATGATATATCAGAGTATCCCGTTGTAATTCCATGAAGATATGGGGGGTGGAGTGTTCAATTCATGCTTGTTAGCAAAAGCACCTGCGCCGAGATAGGCAGATGCTGACGCAGCTGTAATTTCATGAGAAGTTTGGACAGGGAGAGATGAACCAGATGAGGACTTTTGCTCCAAACGGGAAAGGAGAAAACCTCAGTTCCTAGAGATGGACCAGATGAGGACTTTTGCTCCAAATGGGAAAGGAGAAAACCTCAGTTCCTAGAGATGCTCCCAGAGATAGTCCTAAAGATGAAGATGAGGAAGACCCTTTGCTCCCAGGGAAGGAGAAGGGCCTCTGTTTTTGTTTCTGAACGGCTCAACCTTAAAATTGTACCCCAAAAAAAAACCTTCAAGAGTGGACCCTCAAAAGCAGTTGCGGGAAAAGCTGCAAGCTGGGGGAAGGGACTCACATACGAATAGAGAGACCTCTTCCTAAATGGACTGAACAATATTTGGAAGTGGGCGGCTGTCTCGTTGTGATAATGTTTTCATAGCACAAGCAAGAAGAGACTTCTCTTTCTAAATGGACTGAACAAGGTTATTATGGAAATGGTAAACAGACTGAACATCTTAAGGGTTGTCTTTTTACATTGTCAGTGGGAGAAGGGAGGAAGGTGGGGGGAGGAGGAGAGTTCTGAAGGTGTGGTATAATTTTTTTTCCCTTCTTTTAGGTCTGTTAATAAACTTCTTTATATTCTTTTAAGTTTGGTGCCTGCTTTGCATTTCTCCTAATTCTTATCTCACAGCAGATAAACAGTAATGAGTATTTTGGACCAAACCACTACACTAAATTGGTGTTTCTGCCCGGTTACAAACCCAACCCGCTACACATCATTAGTCTAAAAGACTGTCCATCAACTCAGGTTCAACCCACTACACTTTTGTATCATGTGTGATTTGCCAGAGGGTAAGGCGATGGCTGGATGATGCTACCTTTCAACATTCTCTGCTCAGGCCTTAGGAAAGAGCTCTCCTCCCATGGCCAGCCATGATCTTACTTGTCCTGTATGGGTTATGGCTGCCAGTCCTCCACCAGGACACAAACATGCCAGATGTTGTTGTGACTGAGAGACATTCTGCTCCAAAGCCCTTTTTTATTGTTATGATGATTAAATTAAAAACTACTGAAATATATGGGTTGGAGTTTGGCAGGTCAGCCTGCTCCCCAACTTTAGCCCACTCTGCTGTGATGATTTTTTTTTTGTTAAAAAATTAGGACTTGGTTACAGGAGAAAGTGTGCCAATATAGGTATAACCAAACTATTTATTCCTGGTGAACTGTTAATAGTGGGTCGTTTGCAACAGCCACCCAGTGCACACCCAAACTCTGCAAGGCAGTGTTTCCTCATCTTAACAATGACCCAGCTGTGATATCAACACAGTCACACCCATTCTGAAGGGGGTCATCCCTGCTAATGGGCCATCATGAACTCACAGCTGCAAGGACTCCAAAAATATTCTATTACTCACAGAATTACATCATTCCACTGTGTAACTCCCCGCCCTGGAGGAGGTATCACCTGAACCTGACCACATATAACCTTGAGGTCTGGGGACTTTGGACACCACCACCACCACCACCACCACCAGACATCCAGAGGGGAACTTCCACAGGACCACTGTTTTCAACAAGACCACAACCATCATTTCAACAGCACTGCAACCATTGCTTAATTGGACTGCCACCACCACCCCGACCAACAAGGGCCAGGTTGTACTCTGAATTGTCAGTTTAAGCTGACAAGTTTCGGTACTATTTCCTTTATTGCAATTTTCCTATTAAATGGTAATTCCAACTTGAAATCTCTCATAAGGTATTTGTGCGGGGTTAATTTCTCCCACTGGTTTACCTTCAAACCAGCACACATTTGCAGAAGGAAGAGGAAACAAAACTAATGAGCAAACCATTTCTCAGATTGTAGAATGACAAGTCTGAAAGTGTTTCCCTTCGAGTCAGCAGCAAAAATCCTATGAATTCCAGAGGAGAAGACTGTCTCTGAAGAAATGGAGATTATGGGGAAAAAAAACAAACCAAAAAACAAACTCTACAGAATTTGTATCATCCTCTTAAGTCCCAACTCCCTGCTTTACAAGGATCACCCTTCATGTTCTAGCTCCATTTTTGATGCACCCCAGATGATGCCAGACCTGGAGGGATGTTTCTTCACACCCTCACCACCCTCTGTAACCTTCTCCTCCCTGCATCCATGGGGAGTTTACATGTAGTGGATTATGCAGTGTGTCTCCCAGGAAGAGGTTCTCAGTTTTGGCTGAGAAGGTAAAGGTTCCCATCGGTGTGACAATACTGCTGTTCATTTAATAAGGAGTCAGAGTTTCAGTATTGCCATGTGCGGCCTTCACTGTGTCATAAAACAGTATTAAGCAAATTTAAATTACTTAGGGTAATTTTAGCAGGGGGTCCTGGGTGCAGGGGAATCAGCTGGAGACACGACACAAACACTGATAGTATTTGAGCATCGTGCTCCCCTTTATTGTTTACTTACACCAAGTTATACTTTGCAAAGTTCACGCCCCTTTCCCACGAGAAAGCCTCTAAGCAGTGGGGGAGCTGACCAGTGTATACCTTTTCCCAAGGCTGTTCAAGGCTGCCGGCTAGCAGGTGCCTTGCAAGCCTATCTTCAGCCTGAGGCCCCATCAGAGGTACTTCTGCAACAACCCTGGGGTGCCCAAGCTCTCCTGGGGTATCATATGCCCCTGTTCCACAAGGAATTCCTCTACATATCCCCCGTTTTCTTTTTGGGCAACCCAGGCCTGGTCGATGATCTTTCGCAGCCCCGCTTTAAAGCAAGAAAAAATACACCCAAGTACTATTAAGCCTAATATAACTACAAATAGCAATTGGCAGCCTTCTACTACCAAGGTAGTAGAAGGTACCAAGGTACGCACCCTTCCGGTGATACCCAGGCTCTTAAGCCAATCTCCAATAGGGTCGTCTGTCTCCCGAAGGTTGTGTAGGCCCCTCTGGAGGTCAGAGAGGTGCTTGTGAATGGAGACAGAGTAGTCAGAAAGATTCATACAGCACATACCTTGGAACTCTTCACAGCCATGGCCATGAGCTAGTAGTAGAAAATCAATGGCAGCCCGATTTTGTAATACTGCATGCACTTAGCTTGTCAAGCATCTGCGAAGTTATGTTTAGCTCATCCCTCGCCCAGCAAGCAAGCTTATGCAAAATAGCGTGAGCCCTGGCTGCTGAAGCACCAGGTACAAACATAGATGCTAGCCAAATTATACCATGACTCCAAAAGACAGACTCTTCATTTCTTTTACACTGGAGCATATGGATTGAATGCCGCACCCTGGTTTTAGTGCGGTGGGTGATATTTAAGAGTTGATGCAGGCCTGGATGGAACAGGGTGAGTTTCCCTAAGTAGCACGGTCCCCCATGTGAGCTGGCTGGAACCCCATTCCACGCGTGGTCCCTGCATATTAAGAACATACCACTGGGGAGGCGCTTCAGGGCTTGACCCGTGAGGTTGATTTGGGGGTAAATTGCTTCGGACTCGTAGTTTCTCAGAAACCAGTCTGCAAGAGGGTCAACAGTGGCCCAAAGGTGCCTATTAACATTTAATTGACTGATAGTGGGAGGCTCGAATGTCATGTAACCATCCCCAGTTTGGTTTGTGGAACCCACTAGATCTAACTCTTCTGGTGGTCCCATGGTGACATTGATGCTTTTCAAGAATGCACCTTGCCAGCAGGCACGCTACTACGCAGGCTTAAGTCCGATCAGCCCTGAACACTTGCCATTGTTTGTGGCGTTCCCTATCAGGGAGCTATTGTCTAGCATCCCTCGGAAGTCTTGCAGGTTAAAATATGGGACCCCGATTAAACAGGTGTGAAATGGGTGCCCTGGCGTGGCCAGGCTCAGACACATGGAGTCTTGTCCCGTTAATTCAGCTAGGGTGACCCACATGTTTTGTCTCTTTTGGATTGTTGTCAACGTTGCATGGGACCCGGTTAGGATGCTTACGAGAAGCAAACCTCTCAGAATGTTTGCGGGCCCAGCGCTGCTTTGTCGCTTCCCAGCGCGCGGGGGCCACCGCATGCTGCCGCGGGACACCAACCTGTGTGCTACACTCTCACCCTAACACTGCAACACTCCGTACTGCCTTCACTTGATCTAAATGGGCGGACAGCCGATCGAAGATGTCCGCCAATGCCCTTGTCTCAAGACAGTCAAAACAATTCCCCACTCTATCTCTGTGTCTGGTGCTATATGCAAGAATCTACGCAACTCCCCTTCTTGGTTCCACCTTCAGAGAGGGTTCCCCGACACCCACCACAAGTCACTAGGAACCGCCCTGGGCAGCTGTTACGTTCGCCATAGAGTCTTGCTATTTCTCCTGCTACACGGAGTGGTGGATCTGGCAAGTTCTCAGCCCCTTCACTCAGCCGCGTCTTCAGCCTCTCCCAAGGCTTCTCGGGACGAGGGTCCCAGAATTCCAGCTGTTGAAGTAGTGGCGTCACTTTCCTCAGGATCTGATGCTGACTGCGCCTTCTCACTTCAGGGTCCTGTATGCATAGCATGGCACCACTTGCTGGGCACCCACAACAGTCCTCCTGGGGAGGAAACACACATATATCCTCGACCATTAAATAGCACTGGGCTGGGACCCTCCCACAAACCCATTCGAGGGTTACGGTACGACACATTTATTCCTGGAAGGGCCCGCTCGATTCCCCTATGAACTGTCTGATGATGGATTGCCACTGGAGGCTCCTTCCTATCCCCGGCCAGAGAGAAGAAGTTCAATGTAAACGGCACCTTGCTTAACCGCTTACTTGGTTCCATCTCTCCCCCTTTCTGTCGGCCCAGATATTCTTTTAGTGTATGGTGGGCTCTCTCTACCACTGCCTGACCGGTGGGCGAGTGTGGGATCCCCGTGATATGTTCTACCCCCCACTGCTGCATAAATTTTGCTAGGCGACCGCTAGTGTATGCTGGCCCATTGTCCGTTTTGATCTTTTTGGGTACCCCCATTACTCCGAAGCACGAGAGCAGATGCCGCTCCACATGCAATGCCTTCTCTCCTGTCTGAGTGGTAGCCCACAGGAAGTGTGAAAAGGTGTCAATTGTTACATGGACATAGCGCTGTCGACTGAACTCAGGGATGTGAGTGACATCCATTTGCCAGAGTTCGAGGGCTTTCAGACCCTTGGAGTTAACTCTCACACCCAGCCCTGGGCCTTGATGGCTACAGCAGGGACAAGCCCGCACTATGCCTTTCGCTTCTGTCAGCAGAATCTTAAATTGTCTCTGCAGGGATTTTGCGTTTTGGTGGAACAAATCATGGCTACATCTGGCTTGTTCAAAAGTGTTCGCAGGCAGGAGATGCACTATGGGGGCACAGGTCACCGTCTCATCTGCACGGGCATTGCCCTCTCCCAGCCCAATGTTCCACTGGTGGCTTCGAACGTGCAGGATACAGTAGGGGTGTGTCCGTTGTTGCAGGGTGTGCCACAATGTAATGAGCAGTCTGCCCAGATGTTCGTTGCTGGTACGCCGGATTTCTGCATCATGGATCCGTTGGGCTACTCCAACGACATATAGTGAATCGCTGACTACATTCACCGGTTCTTTCGACCACTGTTGTAAGGCCCATATCACGGCACGCAGTTCGAGTGTTTGCAAGCTGTCAGCCGGTTCTCCCACTATGATATGAGTCTTCCAGTGGTCATTCTCTTTCCACTCACAGGCAGCCCGCTTCGTCTTCCTCCCCACATCCATGAGCACTGTGCACCCTAGTACTGGCTGTTCTACGTTCAGCGGGCGGTCCAGCCACTCATAGCATCCCAGCAACTGTGCCAGCCTTCCCTGTGGGCACTTGTCATGGACCACGCCGGTGAATCTGAGCAGAGCTTCTTGAAGTGCCTCCGCATGGCGTAGCATCCACTCCAAGTCCCCTGTTCGGACTGGTGTACTGATGTCCTCTGCCTCTCTGCCGTCCAACTCCACCACTCGGTCACGACTCTTTTGGATTAAAAATGCCACCATCTCTACCCTGGACTGCAGTCTGAAGCATGGCTGAGTCGGCGGGAAGATCCATTCGAGAATCCGGATGTCCTCCCCCTCTTTCTTTTGCCATTGATGGATGATGGCATGTGAACTGCTGCACTGATCAGGGTGATGAGAATGGCGAGTGGGACTCCTTCTTCTCTGTGTGATACCCATGTGTGCCGCAGCTTATCTGCGACCTTGGTGAGAGCCGCTGCTTGGTCTGGGGAGCATTCTTGAGGCTCGGCAGCGTTCGTCCCGTGCAGCCATGGCAGGAAGGGGGCGAGGTCGGCGTTCGTGATTCCCGTGACCCCGCGGACCCATTGCAGATCTCCTAACAGCCGTTGCGCATCATGGAGTGTGGAGATTTCTGTGTGTAGCTCAATCTTTCGGGGCCTAATTTGCGAGTCTGATATGAGCCAGCCCAGGTACTTCCATGGTGCAGTCCGCTGAATTTTCTGGGGGGCAATCTCTAATCCAATCTCATGCAAGTGTTCTCTGACCCATTGCATCTCTTGGTCTGAGAACTCTGTGGCAGTAGATATCAGGATGTCATCCATGTAATGGTAGATGAGTGCTTCTGCGTAACATCGTCGAATTGGACAGAGCACCCAGTCAACATATAGCTGACACAGCATGGGGGAATTTTTCATTTCCTGGGGTACGGCAACCCACTCGTAGCGCTTAGCAGGCTCACTACGATTCTTTGTGGGCATTGTAAAGGCAAAACATTCTGTGTCCTTTGGATGCAGTGGGATTGTAAAAAAGCAGTCTTTTAAGTCAATTAGTGATTTGCCATCCCTCTGGAATCATTGTAGGAGCCAGTAGCCCAGGTTGCAGTGCCCCCATAGCTTGCATACACGCATTCACTTGGTGAAGGTCATGAAGGAGGCGCCATTTTCCTGACTTCTTTGGGATTAAAAAGATGGGGGTGTTCCATGGGCTGGCCGAAGGCTTGAGGTGTCCTGCTGCTAGCTGTTCTGCAACAAGTTGTTCTACTATCTTCAGCCTTTCATCTGTTACCGGCCACTGCTCAACCCAAACAGGGTCATCTGTTAACCAGGTGAGAGCCCATATGGGCAGCTGATCGGCAGCGGCCATCAGCATAAATGCTGGTCTGTGGTGAGCACAAGGCCTAGCTGTGGAAGGATGTCACATCCGATCAAGCCTTGCAGGGTCTGAGGCAGCTTCGTAACATAGGGGCGACACACAATGGTTTGATTGTCCTCAAATTCTAGGGTAACTGGGGTTGCACTTACTTGGGGGATTTGTGTTCCTCCCACCCCTACCAGTGTGGCTGCTGGTTTTTCCAGTCCCCAACCAGGTGGCCATACTGCCTGGTTGATTATGGTAACGTCAGCACCTGTGTCGAAAAGCGGCTGTATGTTGATGGCTTCTGCCCCTTTTCGCAGGATCATTTGCTGCTGAGGTCTCTGGGCCAGGTTCAATGTCCAAAACATGTCAAACCCAGAGGACCCAAACCCATGGTCTCCGTGGACATTGTTGTTGCTGATCCCCCCGTTGGTCATTAGGGGAATGGGGACAATTTGGGCAATGCGACTGCCCTGTGGGATAGTCAGAGGTGGTTGCAGCACGTAGGCAATAATCTTAATTTCACCGGTGTAGTCGGCGTCGATGACTCCAGGGAGCACCAATACTCCCTGCCAGCTGGTTGATGACTGCCCCACGAGTAGGCCACCCAGACGAGGGCCATCTGATGACAGGGGGCCCTTGGCTGTGGTCGGGATCAGGGCGACCTGGCGGTCCGTCAGCGTGACTTCTATTGAGGTTGCCACGTCCACTCCAAGGCTCCCTCGGGTGGCTGGCTGGTTCTGGTGAAGGAAACCACCGGGGTTGCACTCAACTTGTGGCTCTTTGGGGTGCTCATTTGTGTATTGGTGCGAGACCCCACCATGCTGCGCTGGCCGTTTCCCGCACGATGGCATGCTATGGTGGCATGGTTGCTGGAATTGCAGTTGTGGCATCACACCGGTTTCTGGCAAGCGCGTCTCAGGTGCCCCTCTTCACCACATCAGAAACAGGTTACTTTGCCCGTCCGGGGACCAGGAGGTGGGCCAGCAGCCTTCGTCCCCTTCTGTCCTTGCACCCCTTTGGTCAGTGCTGTGGCAATGACTTGTCCCTGTTGTTGCAGGACATTCTGCAGCGTTGCAGTAAAAGCAGCTGTTTGAGATGACTGTTCCGCACAGGTAGCACGCACGAGCATCTCGTCTACTCCTGCTCCCTGGGGCAGCATAGCAAGAATTGTCTTAGTTTGCCTGTTAGCATTTTCAAAGGCAAGTGTTAGGAACATTTGCTCTTGGAGCTCTTCAGAGAGCTCAGTTGCATCCTTTAAGGCTGCTGACAAATGGTCGATTAACTGACCATACGGCTCTGACAGCCCCTGTCGGACTGCTGCAAACGGGGGAGACTTCATCTTTTCAGGTACTGACAACAAGGCTTTGTGGGCAAGAGTCTGTGACAACTGATGAATGACTATGGGCATGGTCAGCTGCGTCACCGTCGCTCCATAAGTCCTGCTCCCAGTTAGCATGTCAGCTTGGAGTGCATACAGTGGGTCTTGTGTGTCACCTTGGTGTTTGCTAGCTTCTTCTTGTGCTAGCCGCTTCCACGTTCGCTCCCAGAGCAGGAACTGTGAAGGGGTTAACAACAACTGGGCGATGCCGATGCAATCATTCGGACACAGGACACCTGCTGTAAAGATAAACTGCAGAATGCTTCGTGCAGCTTCAGACCACAAGCCATGCGTGGTGACCATTTGCTTGGCTTGCTGCAAGAGCTTCCAGTCATGGGGTTCCTACTTTGCACTGTCCCCTTGTATCTGTACAGGGCAAGCGAGGGCATCCACTGCGTGCCAATCACCCTCAATGATTGCATCATGGATAACTCCATTCCATCTCCTTCGCAATGGGTCAGTCCTCCCCGTCGGGGCTGACAGAGACAATGGCTGCACCTCCCCTCGCGGGAAGGGAGGGGCTCTAGGCACTGTCCCTGATTCTCCTGATGGGAACGTAGGAGCTCTGGATGCTAACTTGACTGGTGGGGCCACAGGACGCCACGGTGCTGATGGTGTAATATCACAGGCCTTGGATTCCAGTGTGTCCTGCTGTGTAGATAATTCAGCAAGCCTTTTGATTACTTCATGCATCATCTCTCTGTGGTTCTCCTCCTCTTGGGGCTGACCCCCGGTTGCTCTGGCTGGCTCTGGCTCTGCGGGCGACGAAACTGCAGAGGCTGCTTCGCCGTCATATGTTGCTCCGCTGTCTGGCAGAGGGGGGTTGCGCTCCGCCGCTTTCGGCCAGGAGCTAGGACCGCTCATTTCTGCCACCACTTTCAGCTGAGCACCAGGACCGCTCGTTTCTCCTTTGCCCGCCTGCGCCCCGCCCCCTGAGTCGGGCGGCTCTGCTTCCACCTTCACAGCCATTTCTTTCTCAGACGTCAGAGGGGTAACTTCCTTCCCCACCGAGTCCAGCAACTCCTGCAGCGAGCGTACGGGTGCTGCTGTGCCCTTAATCAGTCTTCCTGCAGCCAGCCCAAAGAACCGTGCAACCCTGGACTCCTCCCTGGTCCCCAGCCACCGCTTCGTAAGACCCCCGTCTGTTCCCTTCCCAGAGCCACCACACCCCAAAGCCTCAATGGCCGCCGCAGCCACTGTCCTTTCGGCTTTCATCTCTGTGAGAGTGTTAGTTGCGGATCTCCAGGTTAAGCCAAGAGCTTTAGCTTCTTTAGCTTCCTTTCCACCCTCAGTAGTGGACAGCCACAATTCGTTCCCTACTTCCCACCACGCTTCAGTCGAAAACAAAAGTGAAGTGTAACTCAATAATCCATGTTCCCGGGCCCACGTAACGAAGGTATTCAGATTTCGGTCTTTCAAAATCTCACCTCTCTTAGAGAGGATACTAGCTAGGAGTCGAGTCCCCGCCTCGTAATCCATAGCTTCTTTGCTGCAGGTACTCACTTGGCCACGCGAAGTTGTGGTCTCCGGCCACTCAGCTTTGAGGTTTAGCCCCCGGCTTTACTCGGTTTTGGAGCTTATCCTCCGGCCTTCTAATTGGCTTTGAGACTGGGCCCCTGGCTTTACTTGGCTTTGGGGCCACCCGCTCTGAATTCCCCAGGCTTCAGCACCAATAATACGAGTCGAAGTCTTACCACCTTTAAGCGAACCTGCATGTAGCAAAATTCACTCGGGTCCCTGCCGTTCGGGCACCAGGTTTAGCGGGGGGGTGTCCCGGGTGCAGGGCAATCAGCTGGAGACATGACACGAACACCGATATGATCTGAGCATCATGCTCCCCTTTATTGTTTACTTACACCAAGTTATATTTTGCAAAGTTCACGCCCCTTTCCCACGAGAAAGCCTCTAAGCAGCGGGGGAGCTGACCAGTGTATACCTTTTCCCAAGGCTGTTCAAGGCTGCCGGCTAGCAGGTGCCTTGCAAGCCTATCTTCAGCCTGAGGCCCCATCAGAGGTACTTCTGCAACAACCCTGGGGTGCCCAAGCTCTCCTGGGGTATCATATGCCCCCATTCCACAAGGAATTCCTCTACAGGTAATGAAGGTTTTCGAGCTCCAATTCTTATTTCACTGATCAGCATCCTATCAGGAACATCAGGGAACGGGAGAACAGTGGAAAGGTGAGCAAAATAGCACTAACAGATTCTCAAGGATCTATTAGTAAACTGCTGGTTGGCATATGGAAAGTCTTGGAAGACACTCTCCCACTGCATGCTGCCATTAAAAACAAACAAACAAATGCCGGAAATCCATGGAGTTCAGAATACCTGGAAAGACACTTTGGGTAATGTTAGAGACAGGGACAGAACACGGGATCTCCAGAAGTCCTCTGTCTCTTTGGAAAAATTGCTTGTTAAGAGCTGCTTTGGATGAAGGTTTGCATTTCATTGGTGATGAATCCCAGAACAGTGGCCCAGTCTCCTTCCCCTCCAACACCGCTCTTGACTTCCACAGCGTGTTCTTTCTTGCAGTCATTAAGCCAAGCCAGGTACTTCAGCAAAAACTGCTCATCAGAAATGCAACATAAAGTGGAAATGACCCCTGACACTAATTCAGTATTAGACTTGATGAGCCTTCAACCAAGAAACTGTTCCCCCAGCCCCCTTTAAAATCTAACAAATGAAAAACATTTGGTTGCTATTACCAGTGATTATGATAAGCTATGTTAAAATCTGAAGTGGGGGAATTTATTTCCTGGGATAACATTGATGAAAAATACGCTGTTCTGTCTTGATTTTCAATTACTCAAATGAACTTTGTCATGCATTTATCTTTATTTGGCTTGATGTATGCAACTGATCTGGGGAGGGAGTGAGGGCAGGGAGCAAGGAGAGGGTAGGACTGGCAATTTTATCTGATGCAGATAAGTTTATTAGCTGCCCTCAGATGTGTTCCTGACTGAACATGACGAACAAGACTGCATGTTGGCTATCTCATCATACTCCTTTGGGGAGAAGGCACAGCATCCATCATGGTGTAACCATCAGCAAACAGTTTACAACAGTTTTCGTTACTCTTAAGTCTTCTAATAATTTTCTGCCGGAGTCTGGGGGCTGGGTGGGTCCTTCTGCCTACGGGGACTTCTCCTCTGCAGAATGAAAGTAAAAACTTGGACAAGAAACAAGGCCAAAGCTAACATGCCTCCCCGCCTCCCCCTTTCCAGTAAGTGAGATTCAAATATTATCTACCAGATTTCTTGTGCTTAAAGCAGTGTTAGGAGACTTTCAGTTCTGGCAAGATGAGGTGAAAGAGGTTTGTTTGGGACATTTTTCGTAGGACAAAGATTTTACTAAGTTTTTTGTAGTGTAAACTGGTCACTGAATTGCAGTGCTACTGTTAAATGCATTACTAGGAACCCAGGAAAGGCCTGGCAGAGATTTACTTATGAAAAATACAATAAAAAAGGAACGTTCTGGGAATAGAAATAAAATAGGGGCAGCAAGTTCGCACTCATGGATTGCCCATGGAATCAGTAGCTTTGCTATTGACTGCTATGGGCCTGGACTGCAAAGAGCTAATTATATATATGCATATATGTATATATATAATTGCTCTTTTTAAGCATCCAGGTGTGAGCAGTTTTTCAGCTGATGCAAAATTCGTGCTGTAATCCTGAAAGCTTTCTTGAGTTTCAACAACTAAGAACCTGACTGAGAGCTGAAGGGATTTTGTGGCTGAAAAACCCAATGAGAAGAATATTACATCTCTGAGCAATTAGCATTCATTGACCTGTACTGAAAAACACCTTTTTCTAAAAACTCTTGTTGTCTTGGTGTTGTAAAGAGCTGAGCTGAAATGAGGATATTTTCCCTGAAGCAAAGTGCAACTCATTAGAAGAACAGATCAGTTCAGCCTCTTCCCCCCTGCTTTCTGTTTCAGACACTTAACTGAACTGTGTTGCAAATTGTAAATCAATGTGCTGCGTTTGGCTGATACAGAGATAATTTTATTCATAGTGGATGGTATACTACTACATTTGGGATTTGTGCTGAAAACAGTGCTAATAACACAAGGATGTTTTCATTATTGCTGAGGAGGACTTAGAGCCAAGGCCTTTCCTGCTCTTCACCCCACCCCACCAGTGAGGGGGTTGGGGGTGCACAAGGAGCTGGGATGGGACATGGCTGGGACAGCTGACCCCAACTGACCTAAGAATATATGGCATCATCCTCAGCATATAAAGCTGAGGGGAGAAGGAGGAATGGAGAAGCATTCGGAGTGATGGCATCACTGACACGCATGATGGAGCTCGACTGTCCTGGGGATGGCTGAACACCTGCCTGCCCGTGGGAAGTGGTGAATGAACTCCTTGTTTTGCTTTACCTATTAAACTGCCTCTCTCCCACCACACGAGTTTTCCCACTTTTACTCTCCCTATTCTCTCATGTCACCAGAGGGGAGTGAGCAAGTGTCTGTGTGGGACTGAGCTTCCAGCTGGGGCTAAACCCCAACCATCACCCAATTCCTTGGCATTCACCTGATAAAATCTTGCTGATCGCACACTCAATTTTTTTTTTGGTGGCTTTTCCCTTTAAAAGAAAAAAAACCCACAAAACTACTGATGTCTTAGGATTTTAGCTTTTATATTTTTCATACATTTGTGATCCTGCAATTCTTTAGTGTGTAACTCTAAACTCCACACAGAGTGTTAGCTACTGTTCTTCCATTTTGGTCAGACAAAACAGTTCCTCTATAGGCCTGGGAATCAAGGACACCTTACTGTCTCAGGCCCCGAGAAATGTAAACAAAAGTGAGTTGGGGTGAGTTGGAGTAATTTACTTGGTAAATTACTTCATTACCTGAAGCTAATTGGAAGATTAACCCCCAGTATGCAAATGCACCAAGCTTATAAAAGTATGAAAACCCTTGACCTGTCGTCCATTTTTGGGTGTAGCTCCTGGGGGGGCTTCGTCTGCCCTAAATGTACCTGAAGGCCCTTCAGTAAATATAACCGCTCTTTATTCTCTTAATTTTGTCTGGTATCTATTTTTAGGTAGTGCCAAAAGGCATCACTACAACCACCCTCTCATGAAGTACAGTTCAATTTAACTGATGTTTGGTCATTTACAACAAAGTCCTGGTTACAGGATGGGGAAGCTTGTCAAAAGCAACTATATTACTTTGATGCAAAATCCTGCCTCATCTTGGGAAGAGTAAACATTAGAAATAACAACAGGTGAGACCAGACAAGAAAGACATAATGGCTCATTTTGCAGAATGTGCCCAAACAGATTTATTATTCACAACCATCTCTCTCAGCAGAGAGGAAATTTCAGGAATGACTTCTCTCACTTCTTGCTTCGTACTTGTATATGAGGTGTTTGTGTTCCTACCATTGGATATTTGCCCTGTTCACGCTGTGCAGGAGCATTTATTCTCTGGAGTGTGCTTCATCCTATGTCTTTGCAGATCCCTGTGCACATGCAATACAGAAGGAATAACAGGATGACTTCCATGGTCAGACTTCAAAGTACCATAGGAAGGAAGTCATCCTAAAGCTGAGCTGGATTTGAAGTCACCCTAAAGCTGAGCAGATAAACTGCACAGCCTTTGGGGATGGAGTTTTTAGTAGCACCTCTAGTGACAGGACAAGGAGTAATGGTTTTAAACTAAAAGAAGGTAGATTCAGACTAGATATCAGGACAAAGGTTGTTTTGTGATGAGCATGGTGGAACACTGACACAAGTTGCCCAGAGAGGTGATAGATGCCCATGCCTGGAAACTTTCTTACCTCAGTCTTCAATGACAACCTCTCTTCCTGTACCTGTTGAATGGATGGACAGCAGGATGGGGACTGGTGGAACAAAGCCCCTCACACTGTAAAATCGTGTTCATGACCACCTGAGGAACCTGAATGTGCCTGGGTCTATGGGACCCAATGAGATGCATCACAGAGTCTTGAGGGAACTGGCTGATTTACTTGCCATTTTCCATGATATTGGAAAAGTCACGGCAGTCAGGTGAAGTCCCAGGTGATTGGAAAAGGAGAAACATAGTACCCATCTTTAAAAAGGCCAGAAAGGAGGACCCTGGGAACTACCACCATGTCAGCCTCACCTCTGTGCCTGGGAAGATGAGAACAGATCCTCCGAGAAGCTGTGCTAAGGCACATGGAAGACAGGGAGGTGATTCGACAGCCAGCACGGCTTCACCAAAGCAAAGTCCTGCCTGACCGACCCAATGGCCTTCTATGATGGGGTGACTACATCAGTGGACAAGGGAAGAGTTACAGATGTCATTTATCTGGACTTCTGTAAAGCCTTTGATGCGGTCCCCTACAACATCCTTCTCTCCAGACTGGAGTGATGGATTCAACAAGTGGACTGCAAGATGGGTAAGGAATTGGTTGTATGGTCACATCCAGAGCATAGCAGTCAATGCGTCAGAGTCCTGATGGACATCAGTGACCAGTAGTGTTCCTCAGGGTTCTGTTCTGTACTGTACTATTTAACATCTTCATTAATGACACAAACAAAGGGATTGGGTGCAGCCTCAGCAAGCTTACTGATGACACCAAGCTGAGTGATGGAGGTGACACACCTGGAGGATGGAGCCATCCAGAGGGACCTGGACAGGCTTGAGAATTGGAGCCATGGTAATCTCATGGGGTTTAACAAGACCAAGTGGAAGGTGCTGCACCTCAGTTAGGGTGACCCCTGGTATCTATCCAGGGGAGGTATGAACAGATCCAGAGCAAGGATCACTCCTGGGAAAAGGACCTTGGGATGCTGCTGGGTGAGAGGCTGGACATGCCCCAGCCACATGCACTTCAAAAGCAGTGTGGGCAGTAGGGGAGGGAGGGGATTCTGCCCTTCTGTCCTGCTCAGATGAGACCCACCTGCAGAGTTGCATCCAGCTCTGAGGTTCCAGGACAGGAAGGACATGGAAGTGTTGGAGTGAGTCTAGAGGAAGCCACCAAATCGATTAGAGAGATGGAGCACCTCTCATATGAGGAAAGACTAAGAGAATTGTGATTGTTTAGCCTAAAAAAGAGAAGGCTTTGGGGTGACTTAATTGCTGCCTTCCAGAACCTGAAGGAAACTGTGTTGGTTTTGCATGGCCTGGTTTTTGGTAGTGGGGGGCCACAGAGGTGGCCTCTGTGAGAAGCTGCTAGAAGCTTCCACCGTGTCCAGCAGAGCCAATCCCTGATGGCTCTGAAGATGGACATGCCACTGGCCAAGGCTGGGCCAATTAGAAATGGTGGTAACACCTCTGTGATAACATATTTAAGAAGAAAATCAAAACAAAATTCACACAGTTTTTTCTAGCCAGAGAAGAGGAGGGGGTGAGAACATGTGGGGGAAACAACATGGCAGACACCAAGGTCAGTGGAGAAGGAGGGAGAGGAGGTGCTCCAGACACTGGAGCCGAGATTCTTCTGCAGTGGTGATGACCATGGTGAAGCAGCTGTCCTCCTACAGCCCATGGGGATCCACGGCAGATGCAGACTTCCATCTGCAGCCCCTGGGAGAGGTGCCCGTGCCAGAGCAGGTGGATGCCTGGAGGAGGCTGCAATCCACTGGGAGACTGGGTGGAGAGAGGGGGCCCCTGCTTCCAGGCTGGAGCAGCCTGTCCTTGGAGGACTACACCCCATGGAAGAGTGACCCATGCCGCAGCAGTTTTGGGAGGACTGTCTGCCCGTGGGAGGGACTCATGTTGCAGCAGTTTGGGGAAGACTGCTGCCCGTGGGAGGGACTCATGTTGCAGCAGTTTTGGGAGGACTGCTGCTCGTGAGATTGGAACCAGGCTGGAGGAGTTCACGGAGAACTGTCTCCTGTGGGAGGGACCCCGCAGCCTCAAATAGAAAGGACTCCTCTTCCCGAGCAGCGGAAGAACTCAGGTGACGAACTAACCAAACCCCCATGCCCTGTCTCCCTGCGCTGTTGGTGGGAAGGAGGGAGGGGTTGGGGGAAGAAAAGGTGTTTAAAAGGCTTATTTTACTTCTCATTCTGTTAGCAATAAACTTAACTTTGTACTTCTAAGTTGAGCCTGTTTTGCCCTTGGAGTGTTTTCTCCCGGTCCTTATCTCAGCTCATGAACCCTTCGGTAATTTTTTTTATCTCCTCAGCCCAGCTGTGGCAGGGGAGAGTGAGTAAGCAACCTTTGTGGGTGCCTGGCATTGGGCCAGTGTCAAGCCATGACAGGAACTTACAGGAAAGATGGGGCAAAACTATTTACAAGACTCTGTATGTTAGAACAAGGGGGAATAGGTTCAAATTGAAAGAGTAGGTTTAGAGTGGATGTTAAGAAAAAGTTCTTTAGCGTGAGGGTAGTGAGGTCCTGCCACAGGTTGTCCCGGGAAGTTGTGGATACCCTATCCCTGGAGGTGTTCAAGGCCTGGTTGAATGGGGCTTGGAGCAACCTGATTATCCTTGCCCATGCATCGGGGTGTCCCATCCCACTGTAAAAGGGGAGTCAGGGAGGATTCTTTTTGATAGATTTCTCGGACAAAAATGAAGTGCAAGCACGGCAATATTAGATCTGAGAACTGTTTATTGATGAAGAAAGAGAAGTGTTCCTACCGAAGGGGGAGAGAAAAGGGAGCAAAGAGACGAAGAGATGGAGAAAGAAAACCGAAACAGATCATTACCGCTGTACCCCGGGCGCCCTGTTAGCACCAGGTTGGCAGATGGAGCGTGTGTGCTGCAAGCTGCGATGAGTGTGTGCGGCTCCCGTGGCGGGCTAGGCGCGATTTTCAAACAGCAGCAGGCTGCGTGTCTCTTCCGTCCGTGAAGAGCAGGTTGCACTCATGGAGCAGTTGCAGGTTGCCAGAGGCGGGGCACGGCGGCTGTGGCTGCTCGGTTGGGGAAACAGTGGAGCACTGGGTTGCTGTGGCGTCAGGCTGCCCCAGGGAAGCGGAGAAGCAGGGCAGAGAGACAGATGCAGACAGGGAAGAAGGCCCGCAGGAAGAAAAAGGGGAGGGGGGCCAAGCTGACCCTCCAGGCAAGCCCCCACTCCCTCCAAGAAATCCAAAGAAAAATATCCAGGGGTTGTGGCACAGTTAATTGCTTTCAGGTGCTAAGGCTCCTCCCATAGCCTGTTTTCCCAGGCATTTTTTCCTAGGTATCTATTACCGCAGGCCTGGTTCCTATGGTATATCACTGTGTCCCGCAGCCATAGGGAGGAGGAGGAGGAGAAGATCCAACAGGCAGGAACTGTGCAGCAAGATTGATTTATTTAATTATTTTACAAACCTTTTATAGACTTTTTTCTTCATAGTCTAATTGGACAAGGGACCAGCCACCCCTTAGGGGTGATTGGCCAAAAATCCCAAAACATCCATTATCAAAATATTTTCTACTATACCATAAACAAGACTTTTCAAGGTTGCAGGTGGCTTGGTTGTTTACATTCCCTGCTACCTCTTCTGTGAGAGAGAAAAATCTCTCACGGACTTAGAAAATAACAAGAAGATCCTCACTAACAGCATTTTTGTACCTACAGGTATCCGGGGATCTGCCCTACAGGCAAGGAGGCGGAGGGGAGAGGTGGGGGTCACTTGCAGCCCGATTGTGGAAGCTTTCTCTCCCTTGATAGGCTGCCAGGCAAAGTCTCCCCAGGGACAGGGCTCCCAGCATGTGTACAGCCCCTATAGTAATTTTTCACCTCATGTGTAACACATGTTGAAGCATAAATAAAAATCAAATTGGTCCCTCTCATGTGGGTTGGACTAGATGGCCTTTAAATGTCTGTACCAACCCAAATTATTCTGTGATCTATGATCCTCATGAGAGGGAAGATGAGTGCTAATGTCTTTACAAACCGTTCCATGGATGAGAGTATGGGTGTTAACATCTTTGAAATGGGTCTTACTAACTTCAAGTAGCAGGTTCATTGCAGAGCCCAGACAGCTTGGCTCCTGAAACAGACAAGTGAGTCTGCACAACCCTGAGTTTCTGAACTTTGGTGTAAAATGACAGGTTCAAGGGGGTATATGTGGTAGGCGGTTTGGGAAAGCTGTTCCTTCCTAGTACCTGAGCCAATGGGGAAAGGAAGAGGGCAACATGTGGCTGGGAGTTTAGGATAAAAGTAGGCTGCTCCCTCCAAAACCTCGAGAGAGAAAACCCTGCAGGCGTGTGCCCCGGCGGACTTTCTCCCTTTATTCGAATAAAGTTGCAGGATTCCTCAGTCTCCTTTATGGACACTGGGTTTTCATAGCGTGATTTTCCATACAGTCATGTAGAAAGATAGACAGTCTTCCCAAACACAGCATGACATGCCTGACTGCATCACGAATTCCCTTCAACCCAAATTAGCTGCAATGGACTCTGAGCTTGGCAGAAAATGCAACATCAGCTGGTTTCTGTGGGACTGTGAATGGGCAGTAGAGATGCTTTCAGCCCTTTCTGCACTGATAGAGGAATTTTGATGGCAACGAATGTTTCCACAGTAAGGACAAATGCACCTGCTGTAGATTAGCAGTGAGAGGGTAGAAAAGCAGTGTTCCATTCCGTATCGAGAGCACTTCTCTGGTTAGTGTTAAATGTCTAGCTCAAGCAGAAACGGCCTGCAAGCAGTCAGGCTCCTCTGTTTAGTTTCCAGGTAGATCCCAGAGTCTCTCCACAGCATGAGCCTACTGGAAGGAGTAGCAAGAGTCTGGGGAAATAAGGGAGAGCACTACCGCACAGCAATCTTGCAACAGCCTCTCAGATGACATTGTTATTTTCTGCGGTGGTTAACCCACAGCACCTTAATTAACCTGCTACATGTTTACTTTTGCTGCTTTTTTACTTTTTCTCTCTGACTAGAAATGGGCACATTTTCCCCCTCCTCTAAAAATAACTAAACCCTATAAAACTCTTGAGCATAGCCTTTCCCATTACTCTTTAAGTTGCAATTTTGTTTTGGTTTTGTTTTTCCCCCCACTTACCAGAGTGTTTATAAGTGGTTGCATGTGTCCAGAGTGTTTATAAAAGGTTGCATGTGTCCCAAGTGCTTATCAGCAAAAATAACTTCCAGGAGACTTAACCACAGGGATGTGATCCATGTACATGAACTGAGATCTAGATCAGGATGTCATGGGCTCAGAAGGCATCACCTCTGGAGACACCAACACCAATTTGGCACCTGCTTTGCAGCTCAGTGGCCAGAGCTGAAACCCTGATGCAGGTAGGACAATGGCAAGATATTTCTCCTCCCCATGACCAAACTCCCAGTGCTGGAGACCTAGAAAAGTCCCTCTCTGCACCCATCAGCCATGCTTGGGATTTTGCTTTAGGGCAGGCAGGACTTGAGTGCCCTATCTTGCAGCACATGGAAGACAGAGGTGGAGGAAATCTCCCAGCGCTTTCCCTTGACACAGTCCATCCACCACAGCTGTGTGCAATGGAGAATAGACAATCTGAGAGGTCTTGCGAGGCCCCAACAGTCAACCTGGATTTCAAGAGCCCAAAATAGTGTCAACTAATGCAATCTCTGTAAAACAAGAGTATTGCAGGGCTCATGCCCACATGAAGCACTGAGTTGTTTATTTAAAATAAAGGGATTGATGTTTTGGCATCTCCTGTTGCAGGGTTGCAACCTGCCAGAACCACAGGTCTCCCTGGGATCATTCTGTAAAAGAACTGTTTTCAAATAAGCTTTTACCCAGCCTGGCCCACTGCAGGACTTCACAGCTCTCTTGTTCAACCATGGGCTGGGTTGCACATTTTAGGTGCAATTCTGGCCTCCACTTAGGCTGGATAAGGTTTCAGTGTAAAGAAGAACCCTAAATCACTTATTTTTTGATGCAGTCCATGCCTTAATTGTGTCTCCCCTCATGGAGGAGATTTTTTAGAGTCTTTGCCAGGAGTCAGAGACGAACAGGACCTTTGGCTTTCTCAGTCTTCAGATAGTTGTTTATTAAGTCTTACCAGGAAAGTACAAGTCACTGACGTGACCCAGACATAGCATGAAGCAGAGAATGCAGCAAAAGCCAAATTATCAAGATTTCACAGCCTTTTTGAAGGTAAATTACCCAATGGAAACTTAAAATGCAAGATATTTTCACTTTTCTACCGCTGTCTAATAAATCATCTAGTCACACAGGCAGGAACTGCGGAATTCTCTATCCAATCACCCCAGACCACTTCTGCCACAGAATATGGAGTAGATGGAAAAGAAGAAGAAGGTCTGGAGAACAACAACAATCCTCCATTTTGATATTTTCTGCTTTTATCTACTTACTATACTAATAAACCCAAAAACTCTAAATTTTTCACCTTGTGACAATCTTACATAGTATTCTATGACCTAATTTACACCATTGTAGGTTCTAATTCTTCCCAGAGGCTAGGCAATTTTCTCCATGGATGAAGGTCAAAAACAGTGTTGTCCAGGGGGGTAGAACTCTTCAAAACAGGCAGAGAAGTATTCTCTGTATTCTGGATTCCCACAATTCTTCTATGTTTTTCTGTGTTCAGTGAATTATCAGAACCAGCTAACACCCCTATGTCCTCATCAGGTTTCAGTGGAGGTTGCAAAACCATCAAAAGTGCCACCAGATGCCATAACTGGAAGCAGAGGACAGATAAGTCTAGAAGGGTGATAAGACATGTTTATCTTTTCACAAGAAGCATAAAAAACTCTTTGGGTGGCTTATCTATAGATGTGTTGAGTGCTAAGTCAAGACTAAATGCCCTTCTAAAAATATTTATTAGATATATGAGTGCTGTGATCCCTAATAAGCATCTAATTTTGGAATATGTAGATGTAGCTAGGGGAAAAGAAATATGAATTAGAAAAGGACTAAATCCCTTTCTTGTGGTATCTATGGTTGTGGATCTTTTGGTAGAAACCATAAAACTCTGTATTGTTTTGGAGTTTTATTTAGCAGGAATTTGAGGATGAGGAAGAGACACCTTTGTACACCTTGCTTTCTTGAACTAGTTTTTCTTTCTCATTCTTGCAGTTTAATGAACTCCAGAGCAAGGACCTGTAATCAGGCTGCCAACATGACATACACCAAAGCCCGTTGCACGGTTGATTGCTCTGAGGGACCAGGATGGATATGGGCATCTCCTCTAGGAGACACTGTCCACAAGAACTACAGAGATCCACAAGCAGCTCCTCCTCCCAAAGCCAGGGGGTGAATGTTACACATGAGTCTGGCTGCAGCCCAGGAACTGCTGCATGGAAAGGAGATATTGGCCAGATCGGATTTTGGTTTAGAAGATTATAGGACAGTTTGAGACTGGCTCTGAAACAGCCAATGCAGCCAGGACATGCAGCACACAGCTCAGTGCAATTCAATTCCTTTGATATGAGCAACTGAAAACTTTAGGTCTGGTGTCATGATCCAATTATTAAGGTTCTTTAGAAATTCCTCTGCCCAAATTAAGGTGCAAATGAGACCACATGCCAGTGACAATAATATGGGTTTTATTTGATGGTAAATATGAGAGAGAGAGAGAGAAAGAAGTAGAAAATAAGTGAGGGGGACAGAAAGAGTGACTGAGACAGAATAAGGAAAATATCACCACTCTGTGGATCCCAGCGATGTTCCGTTGATCCTCTCCAGCTGGTGTTCTTGGTGGTGAAGGTACCCCTAAAAAGCATGGAATCTCATGGGTTAATACACCCTCAAGACGGGGCAATGGCCAGGCATGTCCCCCTGGGGGAGGGGGGCAGTCTCTGGATCTGTTGCATCACATGCAGTCCTGTGGTGCAAGGCCTCTGGGAAGCACTTTGAGGGGTCTTTGATGGATCATGACTCCCCCTCAGCTGCCTCTCACATGAAAGTCCTGTGGATGTGGCCTGTGGGTTTGGGGGTTCCACAGCTGGGCCAGTTTGTGTAACAGAGGATGGGTGTTCAGTGCCTCTGGCCAGAGGTTACGCCACACACCCAAAACCTCCTCCTCCCCACTTGGTTGGGGGGGAGTCTGTGTAAACCTGGCTTCTGTGAGCTGTGCTCTCCCCCCACCCCAGACTCAGCTGGGGCTGATTGAACAATGGGTTTCCCTTTATCTCATCAGCAGTTTGACTTTCAGTCCAAAGTCCCAGTCTTCAGGGAGGCTTCTTTGGTTGTAGCTTCTTTACAATAAGCAAAACTTTATATCAGTGTTTGAGGCATGAACTATTTTCAGTCTCTGACACCTGGGAACGGCAGTACTGAGCAAACTTCGGGAATGAAACAACTGAGGTTTTTTGCTGCAGGTAGCAGAGGCTTGTCATGCAAGCACACACCCACCACAGCACCTATGGCACCTGTTTTTGAGACCAAACGCTGAGAGGACAACAGGCAGACAGATGGACAAACTCATGGCACGCTGCAAGATTACAAGTGCAAATCAGTGTGCCCATTTGTGGATACAAAAATGCTGTTAGCAAGGAATTTTCCTGCTGCTTTCTAAGCCATGGGATATTTTTCTCTCTCATGAAGAGATTAGCAGAAGTTCTGTAAACCATGAACACCTGCGACCTTGTAGAACTATGTTTATGGTACAGTAGAAAAATATTTTGACAATGGGTGTTTAGGATTTCTAGCAAATTCACCTGGGGGTGGCTGATCCTTTGTCCAATTAGACTATGAAGAAAAAAGTCTATAAAAGAGTTTGTAAAATAATTAAATAAATCAGTCTTGCTGCACAATTCCTGCCTGCTGGATCTTCTCTCCTCTCCTCCCTATGGCTGCGGGATACGGTAATATTTGCTGTGCTAATACCCATTCTTCACACTTACAAACAGGCCCTCCTCTGCTCACTGAAAAGTTACCCCTCTTCCCTTTAGCAATTAGCTGTTTGATGGGTCTGCTCTGTGTTTTGTACAGGCAGAGGATGTATCCTGCTTTTGAAAGCCCCTTCCAAAGTAGGACATTTGAAAAAGGGGCTAGAAAAGCTGTTGCATAGAAATGGAGCTGCCCAAAGGTAGTATGAGATAATGAAGGATCCCTTCATTTTTCCACCCCTATACTTGAGGTTTTGGGCATTTAATTACTTTTGGCTGGTGGTGTCCTGCGGCCCTCCACTTATCTCCAAGACCTGGAGGTGTCTATAGTGTTTAGTCACCCCCTAGAAAAGCTCTTCTGCATTCAACAGACACAAAAGCACAGCCAAGCCCTCAAACAAAAATCTCAGCCTTACTTGGAGGCAACACAAAGACCAAAAGAAAGCTGAGGGAGCTCTTGAAGACTTTTCAGGCATTATCTGAATTACTTGATTTAGCATCATGTGAGGATGCAGATACCAGCTCTCCCAAAGGACAAACATCTGCCTGATATATTGATGTGATTTGCAATTGGAAAAAGTTTTAATATTGAGTCACCTGTAAAATTGCACATTGAAGCAGCATAACAACATCTAAGCCAGCATCAAAACCAGAAAATGCTCTGGCCATGGCACAGCCTTATTTTCTAAGTAAAGCCAATGAATGCACCTACCTCTTCCACTGTAAAGTCCTCCAAAATCTTGGGGAGACTTTTCAGGTGAGTCTGGTACTTGAAGCAGACAGTTCTTTGGATGGCTCTTATCTTGACAGCTCTGAGCTTCAGTAACAGGCAGTCACAATGATGGCATTGTGTGGTGCTGCCAGCAGCAGGGCCAGGTGCCCAAGCCATCTCCAGAGGGACAGGGATGTGTTTGTATGGTCATTGATCCCAGAAAGCACTGGGCATCCTGAATACAAGGGAAGCTGGTTCATCTCTCCTTGGGTCACTGCACAGGGGGATGAATGGTGGATTCCTCTGATGTAAAAGAGAAAGCAAAGGGAAGCTGTGGGAGATGAGCCTTGCAAGTCTCTGCTTTGTAATGCAGATGGGATGAGGAGAGGTTCCCTGTTACTTGGACTCTTCCAGAGCAGTTCCTCCATAAGCAGGACCCATAGGGACAGTTGCCTGCAGCTGGGACTCTGAGGCACTGACACAATGCGAGAGGCAGGTCCAGAGTCCCCACAAGCAGGTAAGAGAGATGCTAAGAGCTGATGGGACACAGAGGCACCAAGAGAGACCTACACGGGCAAACTGGGAATATGTCCAAACTGGGAATATTTCCTAAGCCATACCCTGAGGAGAGCTCAGCCCCTCCATGAGGGACATCAGTTGAGATCGCTCAATCTCTGCCTCATCACTAACTTATTCCAAAAATACACCAAACAGACAGATTTTCCCAGCCCAACTTGCCCAGCCCTAGGGCGAGTGGTGAAAGACAAGAAGCCACCACAGGCAGCAGAAACATGATTACTTTTCAGGTTCACAGACCTATGGCATACATCACACACTGATATAACCACTCATTGGGGAGGATTTAGCTGGATGACTACCCCATGTGAGTAATTAACACATTACAGCCCTGACCCTATGACTGCCTTAGAAACTTACTCGACTGCAGTTAATTCTTTACCAGATCCAATCATTAATGCTGTTATTTGTCTTTCCTGTAGCACGTGAACTGAACTGACTGACCTTTCACGGGAAACAGGGATTTTAGTATGAAAGTCTGCTTAATATTAGCACATTTTTCAAGCCCTCCACAGGCCTTGACAAGATCATTTTTAACGCATGGCTATTTGAAAAGAAGATAAATGGTTTTTTGGCTGCACAAACCAGAGAGGAAATATCTCATCTGGGGTGATGGAGGGGAACGAAAGTAAAGAAAAGGCTACTTGGGAAAGACAAACTGGGAAGTTAGCTGACACCTTAATTTAGACATTTCTGTCACCCATGTCCTAATCCTAGCATCAGGGGAGCTGTGTGGAAGTCTGGGGTTTGGCTAATGAGCCAGCTCATAGAATCATAAAACCATAGAATGTTTTGGGTTGGAAGGGACCTTAAAAAAGATCTTGTTCCAAACCCATGCCATGGGCAGGGACACCTTCCACTAGAACGGGTTGCTTAAAACTCCATCCAGACTGCCCTTGAACACTTCCAGCCACAGCTTCTCTGGGCAACCTGTGCCAGGGCCTCATCACCCTCATAGGAAGAATTTCTTCCCAATATCCAATTTAAACTTATGCTTCTTGATGTTAATGCCATTCCCCTTAGTCTTATCATTATATGACCTTGTGAAAAGTCCCTCTCCAGCCTTCTTGTAAACCTCCTTTAGGCACTGGCAGGGGCTCTAAGGTCTCCCTGGAACCTTCTCTTCTCCAGACTGAAAAGTTCCAATTCTCCCAGCCTGTCTTCATAGGAGAGATGCTCCAGTTCTGTGATCATTTAATGATTCTTCTCTGGACTTGTTCAAACTGGTTCACATCTTTCTTATGCTGGGACCCCAAGCTGGACACAGTGTTCCAGGTGGGGTGTGTAAAGAGCAGAGTCAAGGGGCAGATACACCTCCCTTGACCCACTGGTCACACCTCTTTTGATGTAGCTGAGGATGTGGTTGGCTTTCTGGGCTGCAAGTGTGCTTTGCTGAGTCATATCGAGCTTTTCATACACAGACACCCCCAAGTCTTTCTCCACAGAACTACTGCTGATTCATTCTCTGCCCAGCCTACGCTT
Organism: Corvus kubaryi; assembly: GCF_017639235.1. NCBI lineage: Eukaryota > Metazoa > Chordata > Aves > Passeriformes > Corvidae > Corvus > Corvus kubaryi. Next base: position 99,675 of record NW_024581112.1, on the reverse strand, counting down.
GTGCTTGGGATTGCCCCAGCCTATGTGCAGGACTTTGCACTTGGCCTTTTTGAGAATCATGAGGTTTGCACAGGCCCACCTCTCCAGCCTGTCAAAGCCCTTCTGGATGGCATCCCTTCCTTCCAACATGCCAGCCACACCACACAGCATGGTGCTGTCAGGATCTGTTGTCAGATCTTTCCTTGCAATTACCTAGGGAATTCATAGCTCCTGCACTGAGAAATTAGCTCTAGGTAAAGATGTTACCAAATTTGTGGAGAAAAAGCAAGACAGTTTAAGTGAAAATTGCAAATCAAAGCACTAAAAATAAAGGTGCACTTGTGCAGAAGTCATTCTGATGAAACACCTCACCACCACTGAAACGTCTGTGGAGCATCAGGCAGAAACCTCCAAGTGTCAGCAATATCTTGGCACTATTTGTGTCAGACCTGAGTCAGACACTGATACATCATGCTTCTTGGCTCTCAGGCTTTGGATCACACTACATGGACCTGAGCTCCCTGCAGCCATGGCTCAGGCAAACCTTGACTCAGAAAAGAAAAAAAGGGCTTGTGCCTAAATAAGAATTATCAGTATCATGAAAACATAATGCTTTCTGCAGAGTTTGCAATTTGCCTACATAGCAGCAGCAGCTGGCTGGGTACATAGCAGTTGTGAACTACAGATACCAGCTGAGAATCTGACCCTGTGAATTTAAAAAAAAAAAAAAAAAAAGGTGAAAAAAGGCATTGGCAAAGCCACTTAAGGTTCACGAGCCAAGATTTTGTGAAAATTTCACACCACAAAATCATCCCAATGCATAGGAAATGTCAAGTTGAACTGCTGAAGTGTGGCTAAGTCACTTTGCAACTTAAAAGAGGTTTGTAATGGAAAGGCAGAACAAACTGCATGCTGTGTGTTATGCTCCATTGCCAAAGAACAGCCTGAGAGACCTCTGAGTTTGGACTCAAGTGCTTCAGGGCTTTGGGGAGCTGTAATATAAAAAAGGACAGCAGTCTGGCTCCTCATCTTGTAGCATTGTGATAGATGGAGCAGTGCTAAGAGGGAAAAGATGATGGATTTTCCCATATCTACCCAGTAAATCTGCTCTTGCACTTACCAGCATATTTTCAGATGTGTAAATTCCTCAAGGCCCCAAAGCTGGACTAGCACTCCTGTGAGGGAAGGGTCTTCCTGGTTTCCTTGCATTGCCCCTTTCTTGGCCCACCATCCTTCCAGATGAGATTAAAAACTACTAAGCTCTGTGAAGCTACCAAGGTGGTCAGGCACTTGCAAGACCTACAAGATGAGCCTGAGGGAGTTGTGCTTCTTTAAAGGGAAGATTTAAAAGCAGCCTCCAGCTTCTTAAGGAATAACTAGACGGATGGGTAAAGCCTAAAATTTTCTGTAGTGGCAAATAAAACAGGCAATAGATTATGCTGCTTTTATTTTGTATGGGTAAGAGACCTCCAGAGGTCTCTTTCTACCAGCACATCTTGGACTGTGAATAATATCGGACTGATTTTGTTTAGTTTTGAAAGTTATGTGACCTTTTATCATAGAAACATAGAATATTTTAGGTTGGAAAAGCCCTCTAAGATCATTGGATCCAACCATTACCCCAGCACTGCCAAGGCCACCATGAACCCATATCCCCAAGTGCCACATCTACACTGCTTTTAAATCCTCCCAGAGATGGGGAATCCACCACTCTGGGAAGACTGTGCCAGGGCTGGATAGCCCTGTCAGTGAAGAAATATTTTCAAACATTCAATTCATATCTCTTCTGGCACAACTTGAGGCCATTTCCTCTTTTCAAAACACTTGTTACCTGGGAGAACAGATCAACACCCACCTGGCTGCACCCTCCCGTCAGGGAGTTGTAGACAGTGAGAAGGTTCCCCCTGAGCCTCCTTTTCTCCAGGCTGAGACCGCCCAGCTGCTCCTCATCAGACTTGTGCTTCAGACCCTTCCCCAGCTCTGTTCCCTTCTCTGGACACCCTCCAGCACCTCAGTGTCTTTCTTGTTGTGAGGGACCCAAAAGTGAAGACAAGATTCAAGGTGTGGCCTCATCAGTGTCTGAGAACTACTTTGTCAAATTGGAATTGGTTCTTAGCAGCCCTTATTTCTCTATATTTTTCTGCTATTTATTTCTTCAAGCAATTCAGTTGAAGAACTTTCACTGCTAATTGCCAGGATTTAATCCTAGAGATATAAATTAACATTGATGCATAGCAAAGTCAGCACAATCATCTGAGCACACATCTAGCCAAGAGAGAAGGCAGGCACTACTGTGTCCTTGAGAACCAAAGACAAGGAGGTCATGGTCTGGCAGGGTATTTTCAGGTGGAGGAGTCTGGGATCTAGATGACAATCTAAAGGCATTCAGATAATTGAGGACACAAGTGATTAAAGTCCTTCTACCCCTATGGGCTACCTTCCATGGTAGAGAGAAGGTGAGATGATCTGAGATGTCCCCTTTCCCAGCCCCAGATGGCAGTACAGCAAGCCAGTGACTCATCTACCACAAATCAAGGAGCAGCCAAAAATGCCTCTAGTTGGGCACTACCAATCTGGGACTAACACAGGATGATAAACAGAAGTTTCACAAGCAGGACATGCTGAAGGAATGGACTGTGAAGCTCTGAGATGCCACATTACAGAGCCACAGTGGTACTTTGTGCCGTTTTCCCTCCTAGCTGACTCCTGCACAACACTCCAGGTGAAACTCTCACTACAGCTTGAGAAAAGTGCTTTGCAAATGCATGGCATGGGATGTCATGTTGCCAGAGGAGATAAAAGAACTGAATTTCTTTTTGTTATTATCCCTGCAAACCAGCTACAATAAATTATTCCAGTGGAGTGATTCAGTTTTCATGTAGCTTCCCTGCAGCTGTTCAGCTTGGCTGATGGGTCCAACCCCTCCTGTGTTGTTTTGTCAGATTTCTTCCCAGATGGCAAACCTTTTCTCTTAAGAAACCTGTGAAAACAAAAAATGAGGTTGCCTTTTATTCTCTACTCCTTTTGTGCTTCTTAATGTGTGAAAAGGCCATGCCTTTTTGCAAAAAAAGCCATGGCTTTTTGCAAAATCTCTACTGCGCAGGAAGCAAAAAAAGAAACAAAAAAGAGATGGAAATCACAGAGTGAATAAAATAGAAGTGGAATGAATAAAAAATTCCAAAAATTCCAAAATTTCCTGAAAATGTTATCAAACTCTTTCCAGTTCTAGCCTGGCATTTATACTTTTGCAAAAGTGACAGGCAAGGCGATTTTGAAGAATATACTGAGGCACAGACGAATTACTGTAAATAATTGTCCAGCGCACCCCAGCATGGAGAACCAGGTCAAACAACTCACCTTTCCCTTTTCTTCCTCTCAGCTATTTCTTATATTCCATTTCATCTCTGCCAATCATGCCAAAATGATAAATCTGAAGCAACAGGCTCATAAATTCTGAGACTGGCTTAGAAATCAGGAGGATTAATGTACTCTGGATTCTTTTTCATTGACTCCTTGGTTTTGGTACATTTAGGCACACTCAGGACATATATTCTAGCTTCTTCAACATCCATGAGAGCAAAAATAAACATATTTTTTCCCCCAAGGAGGGGAGAAATGAAAGCCTATGTACTCAGCTCCTGGAACTGGGGCTTTAAGAAAAAACATAGACAATATGACTTGCACAATGAAGTCATAAGAGTTGCCAGCTGTCTGGACTTCATTTTTCAGGAGTCATTGTTCTGCTCTTACAATATCCAGTGTGGTTTCCTTGGAAAGGAAAAAGGGGAAGAGACACTAAATATGGGGGTTCCTTCCCCCACTATAAGCATGCTATTGCCATGCTCCTGGACAGACTGTTCTGCTGGTAGCTTCTTCTTCTTCTGCTTTGGTTTGGGCTCTGGAACAGTGTTGTTTGCAATATGGTAGATCAGTTGCAATAAGTTATGTCCCTACATTGGTGTGATGGCTAAAACTGTATTGGAGCACCCAAGCTGCTGTTATTCCTTCAGATCTCTTAGAACCATTTAGGTTGGAAAAGCCCTCTAAGATCATCAAGCCAAACTGTTTCCCCAGCACTTCCAAGCCCACCATTAACCCATTTCCCCAAGTGCCACATCCACATGTCTATTAAATCCCTCTGGGGATGGGGGATTCCACCAGTGCCCTGGGCAGCCTGTTTTAATGTTTGGTACTTTTGATACTTTGCACCTTTCTGTGGCAGGATATTGTCCTTGGTTTGTAAGAAGAATGGATAACATTGGGCTCTGGGCTGAATTGCATCATCTGGATTTAATAAAACAATACTCCAAAAAAGCACTAGTCATGTTCCCATGATACCGCATGGTGAAAGAGATTATGAGATGGCTCTGCAACACCAAAGGCCCAGAGCCACTCAATATTAACTCACCTTCACTTCCATAAGTGCATTCAACTTCAGTGGAAAACAAAAGCTGAAATACCTTCCTGGAGGTGGGCCAAAATGACTGTTTTATCATGATCCCCTCTTGCTTGCTTGTGTCTGTAGAACAATGGGATTGCTGAGGGGTGGAGGGTGAGGTGATGCATTTTCTTGTAACTGATGAAAAAATACATTGTTTTAACTGGGCATAGAGAAAAAGAGAGCTCTTTTCTCCCTGTGGTAACAATAAAAAGTTCTGTGGCTTTTTCGCCTTGATACTACAGCACGAAGCAAGAATCAGTGGGGCTCCATGGGTTCATAACCCAATAACACTTGGCATCATGCCAGGTTCTATGGATCTCTTCCAGGTTTTTGCTACTGCAAAGTGTCAGATCCCCAATACAGCTTCAAAGATGATGATTAAGGAAACTGTTTCCTAAAAGAGAATATATTTTTTCACCTTTCTTGCTATAACTTAGCAGATCAGCTAATTGCCCCACCTGGTTCATGTTCACGGCTGATCATACATGCCTCTTACCAGCTGGTACATAAGTAGCTGATCAATGTACATTCTCGTTACTTGAACTAATGTTTCTTTATGCCATGAGGGTCCCTAATATGTTGCATGTGGTTTCCATTTGGGGCTTTTTGGGATCTTTTCCAGGAAGTTTCAGGTCATTACCTCAAACCTTGCTCAGCTGAAAAGGATTGAGGTAATAACCCACATCTTGAGGGGGGGGGGAGGGCAGGGGAAGAGCAAAAAAAAGAGAAAGAGAGAGAGACAGAGAGAGAGGAAGGAAAGGAAAGAGAAGAAAGAAAGATTGGTTTCTATAATGCCTTGAAGACAAGAGAATGAAAATTGCCAGGTAGGATAGATGGAAGGAATGTGGCCTTTGACCCTCCAGCAAAGGTGTCATAAAATGTACTGTATTGAAGCAATATGTCAAAATGCAAGGTCTTAAGCAAGGAAAGCAGATGGCACAAAACTGAAACCACTGTGACCACTGCAAAGTGGTGGGCCTGATCCCCAGCCTCTGGTCGACTTTCACTCACAGAGCTGGACACTAATGAGTTAAGAGGTTTCATTGGAACAATGGCTGGCTTTTTAGGATGAAAGAGAAACAGAACGTTCTGTGTGCTAAGAAACCCCTTTAAAAGCTTCCAGCATGAGAGGGGTGGCTTGAAAAGATCATGAGGAATCACTGGCAAAGGAAGGTGAGGTTTAGGTTTAAATGTGAGTTATGTGATCTTATACTCCATTTCAGCCAACACTATACCTCACTCTGCTATTCACTCCTTTTTCTTCACCCCATCTGAAAACTGCCTTGGCTAAAGAAATTACCATTTACATCCACTTTGTGTTTTCTGGTTGAGAGCCAGCTATCTACTGACCCAGCTAAATGAACCCAGGCTCTGCCAAAACTGTTCAACACCTACAGCCCCTTTCAAGCAGGGGAAAGACTACCTTGCAGGGCCTCAGGAGAGGGATGTGAGTGTGTGTGTATTTATAGCTCCAACACAGGAAAATTACTTTAAAAGTGGGCTTTTCCAAAGTTCTGAACAGTGTGCTCCTCCTGCTTTCACCTGGGGTTAGGGGTGCTCAATAGTTTTAATGACCAATAATGACTGCCTTAGAGGCCCTGGATGTTTTGTGAAGCTTTAACTCAAAAAATATCTACGAAGCCCTTTCAAATAGATCTGTAAAGCTCTATTTGAAATGGTTGGGGTTGAAGCCTCCCTGAATGGAAAACTGAGTGGAAAAGGCCATATCAAAGTAGCTTTGGAAGTGGCATAAACTACTGATTCTGCCAAAGCGTAAATGGAGTTATTCTCTTTTGCTACCTTGTTTTCTTGTTGCTAGCCTGACAGAGTGAAAGTGGTTCCCTTCACTTCAAACGATGGGGTCAGCTGGCTGGATTTTGAGGAAAATGACAGGGGTTTCTAAGTATTCCTCAATCCATCCGCATCTGGTGTCCTACAAATGTTCATTAAGGTATTAAAGCAACATCATGACAACAGATGGAGATAGGGACTGAATTTTACCCTGCAAGTCTCAAATTTCCAAAACCTCAAGGTGACTCTGCATATGTACATCAGAAGAATTTCTGGCAACCTTGTTTTCATAAGGTGTTGAATAACCCATCTTAGAATCAGGTCCCCCCTTTTCTTCCCGCTCCTTCAACCACAGCAGGGAAAATTCAGTTTGCAGCCCTTTGCCTCTGTTTTTCTAAAGCAAAATATCACACGTAGCCAAGCATTGTTATTTCATCTGTGTCTCCGAAGTGACAGGAAGCAGTGCACTGAGCTCCAAAGCACTGAGGATCTCCACGTTTCTAAATATTTGCAAAGATGCCTCTCCTTTCTCCACTCCTAGTCCACACCAATATATATTTACAGATAATATATTTTCTTAACATCAAGAAATGACTGCTATATAATTCCTGTACATTAAGGACCAACATCCTACAGCTTTCTGAGATTTGAATCAAAAGACTATGTTTTGTATCCAAGGACAGCGTGTATTTTCCTTCCACTTCTCCTTCCTCCTGTATTTCAAGGTACTTGTGTCATCACCTGCCACTACTGTACAGCACAGCTATCCAAAAAATCATGATCCCACCCTAAGAAGTAATGAAATCAACACAAGATTCAGCAGGTGTTTCTGGGACAAGACACATCTTGCTTTTCCTTTGTCTTCTGGTTTCTACAGACCATCAACCGAGTACAGACTGTGATTTTGCACCTCTGGCATTTTGACTGCTTGAACATCCATTTCTGTCTGAGTGATGGGTGATTCCCACAATAAATTTCATTGATGACACTCCAGAAGATACTTTTATTGACAGAAAATCTTGTAAATCACTCCCTGCTTCCCATTTAAGGCTCCTCTCCCCAGAAACCAAGGCATGTTTTCTCTTTAAATGCAGGATGGAATTTCAGGACATCTGTCTACTTGTTTATCCTATGCTTCAGAAACACTGTAGAACATCATTACATTCGCACATAAAAGATTTGCTGAAAACAGCTAAAATAATTTCCCAGATTGAGTACTGTGCTTTGTAGATTTGGGGGGGAAAAAAATCTTTCTGTTGTGTGATGCAGTTTGAAGCCTCTTTCTCTGGTTCTGGACACCCTTTCAGTAACTGTAATGAAATCCACACACTTTGGACTAATATCTGAAACCATAATCATACCAAAAAGGCTGCAGACAGACCAGTTTCAGATTAATAAAGAGTTTTAGATCACGATGTAACTCCAGGAGGGGTTATTAGCTCATCTGACCTGTATATTGCAGGCTGTTTAATGTTACCCAGTTACCTATATATTAAACTGAATAATCTGTGTTTGACTGCAGCTCTTCCTGAGTAAAGAAACCTGCCCATTTTCAAAGACACAAGAGGCATTTTCCACTTCCTTTTGCTTCTGTTCTCAGCACTAACTGTACACACTTCCACACTTCCATGCTTTTGTAACCTGAATTTGTCATGCCTTCTTTATGAGACATCTGCTTATATTAGGTTTGCTCTTTCTCCATTACATGAGAGCCCCTGGTAATCTGTATTCTCTTCTACAAGATACTTTATATAGTAGTCAAGTCAATTTGTCACTTGATGGCTAAACAGAATGAATTTAAGTTTCTTCTTGTAAGATATTTCCTTTTTCTCTTACTTTTTCAGCATCACAAGCATATATTATCCACTAACTTCAACCATCTCTAGAAGTCAAGTATCAACACCACCTGAATTATGCAGGTCCTTTTTGGACAATGCATCTACATTGGGATTATTTTTATCTGTTGTGGGTTTGCCTGCTATGTGACTGAAATCTGTTGGGAGAAGTCCCACTCCTGAGGCTTGGACAAATGCCCCGGAGGCCTGAAAAGAAACGCCAAACAATTGATGAAGAAATTGCTTTGTAGTGAGAGATTTAAATCATCGATCTTCTCAGCTACCTAACACTAATTCTAGAGATGATCCTAAAAATTTGATGTTCAAGAAAGAAAAATCTGAAAAGCTTAAACAAGTCATCTCTCCATTCTTGCTCTCCAGCACCTTTCCCGTTTCTCAGATAGAAAGGAACAAAGCTGAAACAGAGATAAGCAGCCTTTCTTTTCCCCTTTGAGTCACATTCCATAACAGTTATTTCAAAAGTGAATCCCTGAATAATATTTTTAAAGAAGAAATAATTTCTTCCCTCTTTCTCTTCTTCACTCCTCTTCCTCCTCATTTTCTAATTTTCTTGACAAACAACAGATTTGAAAGAAAGTACCACAAGGGCTCATTCTACTTCTGTTGAAACCAGAGGAGTTCTTCAGGCAACCAAAATCTGTCCTGAACCAAATATATCTGGGACCACAAGCCCCAGAAGTGCCTCACTATGACCTAGTCAGTCCTTTCCTGACAAATAAGCTTTGAGATGAGGTCATGTTTGAGGAATTGTGTAGGCATAAAGGGGTGTCCTCTTGACCAGGAAGGGCTTTGTGAAGAGAAGCATTGGAATACCACAGATTCTTAATGAACTTCTTCAGGAATTAGGGTCCAGGCCTCATATGCTGAGAGATACCCAGAGGTTTTGGTGCATCACCAAGAATCACTTGCTGACATCTAACTCCCTGTAAAGAAGTAAGGGGGAAACATGGGCTTTCCAAATTTAAGATCCTGAAAATCAAATGTTCGAGGTTATCACCAGCATGTGACTCTCTAGGCGTATCATTCCTCCATCTTTCCTTTGCAATCTCAGAGGTTTCTGGTGGATACAAAATATGCTGCTAGCAAGAATTTTTCTTGCTTCTTTCCAGTCCCATGAGATATTTTTCTCTCTCATGGAAGATATTAGTAGAGTTCTATAAACTATGAACACCTGTGACCTTGCAAACCTTTGTTTATAGTACAGTAGAAAAATATTTTGACAATGGATGTTTTAGGATTTTAGCCAATCACCCCAAGGGGTGGCTGATCCTTTGTCCAATTAGACTATGAAGAAAAAAGTCTATAAAGAGTTCTAAAATAATTAAATAAATCAATCTTGCTGCACAATTCCTGCCTGCTGGATCTCTCTTCTCCTACCTACCACTGTGGGATACCAAAATCAGATCCCCAAAGCCAACTCAGGTTCCCTCCACATTGAGAGGTACTATTCATCTGCCTTCACTCATCTTAAAATATTCTTGAACAATGTGTTTTCCTTAGCAGTCTGTGTAGCACAGTATTATTTTCTTCTTCATGTGTTTCTGTGCTTTCCCTGGTGAATCTCTTTATTTGTTTATTGAATTATCCTTTGAACTTGCTTCTGCTTCTTTTCAGAGACCTCCAAATTATTCTTCCTATGCTAATCTTCACCTTCCTTTCAGGCCCCACACTGGCTTGTGCTGCCCTTTAATCCTACTAGGGCTTAACAAAGATGAATTCAAACTGCAAACTCTTTCCAACTTTTTCCAGTTTCCTGCAGTAACAGTCTCTGTGCGTTGTAAGATCACAATCACAATTCCTCTTTTTACAGGGAGTTTTACATTCCCTCTGAGTCAGCTGAGGAGAAGTCAAGAACATGTAGTATTGCCTCTTCCAATATTTCTTTCCTCCCATGCCTTGCAAATACAGCAGTATTGTGATTCTTCTTTGTCTGAGATGGTCTGCCTTCAGATCTTTCCTTTTGCTCTTATCTACAGCTTTGGGCCAGATCTTGGCTGTTACCCAAATGGCACCATGCACAAATGCTTCTCCTCCTCCAAACCCTTGCTAGCAATCAGCAATCCCTCTCTTGCTCTCTCCTGAATTTTGATTTAAGTCATTTAGCTTCCAGTCTCCTTTTATACTTCCTGTCCTCTAAGTGTAATTTTCTTTGGTGACTACACTCTCAAGAGGAGACTAGAAATAGGCAACAAACCATCAATTTTGGCACTTTGGTCATTCCTTCAGTCCAAGTACTTGGAAACTGATAATTTAAACTTCAGCATGTCCTGTCCACTTATGTCAAGTTGAGTTTGCTGCAACATGAACTGACTTTCTGCTGTGTATATGTCAGCCCCATGTGCTATGACAGGAGCTGGCACTCCTGTGACCATGAAATACTAGAGTTCTCAATATTCAGTGAGGCAAGGAGGGGCATCAACAAAACTTCTGCTCTGGACTTCCAGAGGGCAGACTTTGGCCTATTTGAGAGACTGATTTGGAGAGTATCTTGGGAAACAGCCCTTAAAAATAAAGGGATCCAGGAAGGATGGACATACTTTAAGAAAAAAATCTTGAAGATGCAGGAGCAGCCTGTCTTTATGTGCCAAAAGATGAGCCAGCAGGGAAGATGACTGGCCTGGACAGGCAAGGAGCTTTTGAAGGAACCAAGGGAAAAAAAGAGGGTGTATCATCATCTTTGGAAAGAGGGGCAGGTAACTCAGGAATTGTTTAAGGATGTTGCTAGGTCATGTAGAAAAAAAATTAGAGGTAAAAGCCCAATTAGAACTTAATCTGGCCACTTCTGCAAAGGATAATAAAAAAAAAATTATAAATACATACATGCCAAAAGGAGGGGCAAGGACAACCTCAATTCTTTATTGGATGCAGGGGGAATATAGTAACTAAAGATGATGAAAAGGCAGAGGTACTTAACATCTTTGCCTCAGCTTTCAATATTAAGACAGGTTATCCTCAGGACAACTGGCCTCCTGAGCTGGTAGATGGGTACAGGGAGCAGAATAGTCCCACTGTAATCCAGGAGGAAGCAGCCACTTGGATCCTCACCGATCTATGGGACCAGATGGGATCCATCCTAGGATGATGAGGGAGCTGGCAGATTAGCTCATGAAGCCCCTTTCCATCATTTATCATCAGTCCTGGCTCACTGGGGAGGTCCCAGATGACTGGAAGCTGGCCAGCGTGACACCCATCCACAAGAAGGGCCGGAAGGAGGATCCAGAAAACTACAGGCCTGTCAGCCCGACCTCAGTGCCTAGCAAAATTACAGAACAGATCATGTTGAGTGCCATCACACAGCACCTACAGGACGGCCAGGGGATCAGACCCAGCCAGCATGGGTTTTGGAGGGGGAGGTCGTGCCTGACCAACCTGCTTGTTGCTGCCTGCTCTGAGCTTCCCCTCCCCCTCCCAAAGACACTTGCTCCTGCCACGTGCTCTGAGCTCCTTTGTTCTAAGCGCGGGCAAAGCCAAATGTAACTCAGACTCTTTAGCAGTGCCTGATTGGCCGGTCACCCCGGGTCCACCCCCAGTCCTCCCCTTTCCCCTTCTCCTAATAAAAGAGATGGTCGAGGGAGGCCCCGTGCTCTCTTGGCTCAGCTACCTTCCTGTGAACATCTCTGGTTGTCTGTCTCATTTGAAAGCTTCTAACTGCAGGAAATTGAGCAAGCAGGGAGCTATATTTCTCCCTCTTTGCTTCTGCTGATGTTATTTGCTTTGCAGCTGATTCAGGTACCAATTTTAGAGCTACTAAAGTGCTAGATTGCCCGTGCTACCTCTCTAGGCTGCTCGAGGCTTTCTAAGGCATTAAACCACTAGCTTAGCCGGTAAAAAGCTGAAAAGATACTTTCCACACCTGCTCTCCTTTTATGACCGGGTGACCCACCTGGAGGATGAGGGGAAGGCTGTGGATATTGTCTACCTGGACTTCAGCAAGGCCTTTGACACCATTTCACATAGTACACTCCTGGAAAAGCTAGCAGTCCATGGCTTGGACAGGTACACTCATCACTGAGTTGAGAACTGGCTGGATGGCCAGCCCCAGAGAGTGGTGGTGAGTGGTGCTACATCCAGTTGGTGGCCAGTCAGTAGTGGTGTCCCCCAGGGATCTGTGTTGGGGCCAGTCCTGTTTAATATCTTCATTGATGATCTGGACGAGGGGATTGAGTCCACCATCAGTAAATTTGCAGATGACACCAAGATGGGAATTAGTCTGGATCTGATGGAGGGTAGGACGACTCTGTAGAGACACCTGGACAGACTGGATAGGTTGGCTGAATCCAACAGAATGAAGTTTAACAAGACCAAGTGTGGGAGACAGAGGAATAGAAACTCCTGCAATTAAAGGAGGCTTTGATTTACAACCCTGGAAGAGACTAGGTCTGGCTTAATTGACAGAGATTTGTGGACTTTAAGCAAAAGGATTACAAACTTGTGTTACTATCATTATAAGTAAAATTGTACACTGGGTGTTTTGGTGAAGGGTTTTAAAATATAATAGTGTGGTTTTATATAGTTTAAGTTAAGAATGTAGATGGTATAAGAGAGACATCTGTGTGCACGTGACATGAGAAGTTATTGGTCAAGACATAGCTGCATTGCAGTGAGAAGTGCCACAGGTGATAGGTCATTAATCTAAAACAAAGTGTCGTTTTAAGTATCTATTGGATTAGAAAGTTATAAATTACGATGTAACCCTAAATCTTGTGACTAGTCGCCATTACTCGGAGGTGGTGTAAAATCTCACGCCTCAACTGATGCGTTTGTTATTTTAAACAATAAATTCGTGTAGTTGCATAGTCCCATCCCTTAAAGTTATTTTCCTCCGACACGTGAAGCGCGGGAAATGGACAACCAAGTTCTGGGCACAGCACTTGGGCCACATCAATCCCCTGCAGCACTACAGGGTGTCTGGACAGTGGTCAGGCAGAAACAGAAGTGGGGGTGGTGATTGATGGCAGGCTGAACATGAGTCAGCAGTGTGCCCACGTGTCCAAGAAGGCCAGAGACAGCCGCACGGGTTGGTTCTCTGCTCGCATGTGAAAGTCCCTTCCCTTGACTTAGAGCTTTCCCCACAACTGCTTTCAAGGGTCCAATCTTGAGCTACTGGGGTACCATTTTAAGGTTGAACTGTTCAAAAACAAAGGTTCTCTTCACCCATCTCTGGGAGCATCTTCATCTCTAGGAATAGAAGCCCTCCCCCTTCCCTGGGTGCAAAGGATCCTCATCACTTTAATCTCTAGGAATAGAGGCCCTCCCCCTCCCCTGGGAGTCATTTGCTTATTTCAGCACAAGTAATTCTGCTCACAATTACTGTTTGAACGCTCCAACCCCCCATGCTTCCATGAAATTACAACTGGTACTCTGATATATCATAGTCCATCACCACCATAGCTTTACAACAGAATTTCAGCTTCTAAGCTCGAAGCATCTGCTCTTTCTCTTCCCTCAGGGTTTCAGCTCTTCCTTCTTCACTGACTTTGGTGTCTTTATGGCATTGACTCAGGAGAGAATTGATGTCTGCAGGCTTCATCTGTTCTGGAGGAAACTTACAGCACTAAAAAAGTGTTAATCTCACCCGACTCCGCAGCTGGAGTTCGCTTATCGCTGTTGGTCACATGATCTTTGCTGGACAGCGGGGCAGCGGTCTCAGGTGAGTCCTGGCCACACCAGGGGCCGCCTGCACAGAGCAGGGCTGTGCAGGAGGGTCGCGGATGGAACAGGGCCGCACAGCTCCAGGATGGCTGTGTCCCGGCCCAGCTGGGCTGAGCAGGGTCCGACCCGGTCCCACTGGGCCGCACAGCCCCCCCCCAGTTAACTGTCCCAAGGCCGGAAGCAAGAGAGAGCTTTCCCAGGGTTTGTTCATTCTTAAATGTGGACCACAGAGGCATGTCAAGCTCTTTAAGTGGCTTAAAAAGTTGCCAATATTCAAACTAGCCAGTTGATAGGTTCTGTTAGGTCATAGAGGAAGCTGTAAACACCTCTTTGCAGGAGAATCACTTCCGTAGCTATGCTAACCCATGACAGGCATTTAGTGCCATGGTTTAGTTGATGAGGAGGTGTTAGGTCATAGGTTGGACTTGATGATCTCAAAGGTCTTTTCCAACCTAGTTAAGTCTGTGATTCTGTGAAACTATCTGTATTGCTTCTACTGCTGCATTGGCCAGAAGCCCCTCTTAGGACACATCCACGAGAATGTTTTGCAATCCTTGGCTGACCTGAAGCCTATTGAACTGAATGTCTTCCAGTGATTCAATGCCAGTTCCACAGACATTGTAAAACACAATATCAGATCTGAGGTGGGATGCACAGGTTTAGGTTCCTTTTCATTGATTGGTTCCTGACTTTCATTTACACAAAAGCAAGAATATTTAGCAGATAATATCTCATCCAACATGGTACTTTGTTCTTGCAAGTCACCTGTTTAAAGTCTGGGTTCTGCCATAGCATTGCAATATCAGATGAGGGTAAGAGCTGCTGAACCTGGTAACCTGATAGGAGTGAGACTGCTGCAATTTCATGTTCCCACATCCAGCACATGCACATACACACGGTACAGAGATATATATATACATGTATATATACACGTAAACATCTAGCCCTGTCTTTCTCCAGGGAACTGCAGGACTGTCAGCCTGACTCTGGTGCCAGGGAAGGTGATGGAGCAAATCATCTTGAGTGCCATCACCTGGCACATGCAGAACAACCAGGGAACCAGGCCCAGCCAGCATGGGTTTGTGAAAGGCAGGTCTTACTTGACCAACCTGATGGCTACCTATGGCAACGAGACTTGCTTGGTAGATGTGGGTGTTGTCTACACAGACTCTAGTAGCATTGTCTCCCACAGCATTCTCCTGGAGAAACTGTCTGCTCATGGCTTTGAGGTGCACTGTTTGCTGGGTAAAAGCTGGCTGGATGGTTGGGCCCAGAGAGTGGCAGCGGATGGGACTAAATCCAGTTGGCAGCCAGTCACTTGAGGGGTTCCCCAGGGCTCAGTGTTGAGGCCTGTCCTATGTAATACCTTTATTAATGATTTAGACAAGGAGATTGAGTGTACCCTCAGTAAGTTCACAGATGACACCAAGTTAGGTGGGAATGTTGATCTGCTGGAGGGCAGGAAGGCTCTACAAAAGGATTTGTGCAGGCTGGATCCATGGGCTGAGGCCAGTGGTATGAGGTTCAACAAGGCCAAGTGTTGGGTCCTGACCCTGAATCACAACCCCACATAGCTCTCCAGGCTTGGTGCAGAAAACCCACCCTGGAAAACTGAAGGGTGGGAAAGGACCTGGGGGTGCTGATCCACAGCAGCTGAACATGAGCTCAGCTGTGCCCAGGGGGGCAAGAAGGCCAATGATATCCTTACTTGTGTCAGCAATGGTGTGGCCAGCAGGATGAGAGAAGTGATTTGAATGTTTGCACTCCTTTGCTGGCACTGGTGATGAGAGGTGAGGGAGCTGGGGGGCTCAGCCTGGAGAAAAGGAGGCTCAGGGAGACATTCTCGCTATCTACAACTCCCTGACAGAAGGGTGGAGCCAGGTGAGGGTTGGTCTCTTGTCTCAAGTGACAAGAGGAAAGGAAATGACCTCAAGTTGTGCCAGAGGAGGTCTAGGTTGGATACTGGG
Organism: Corvus kubaryi; assembly: GCF_017639235.1. Classification (NCBI taxonomy): domain Eukaryota; kingdom Metazoa; phylum Chordata; class Aves; order Passeriformes; family Corvidae; genus Corvus; species Corvus kubaryi. Next base: position 83,989 of record NW_024581112.1, on the reverse strand, counting down.
AAAAACCTACCTATGTGAGACAGTTTAACACCAGCAGGACTGCAAGGCCCTCCTTGGAAGCAAAGCTCCAGGTACAATGTGCAGCCAACATTCTCCTCACTCTGCTGTGGGTGGTGTCAATGTCCATCATGTGTCTGGCAATCACATTCACACAAATGAGATTTCTGCACATAAAATAAGCTGAGCCACAAATCCTCACTGTTGGTAAAAACCTAAACAAACAAAGGAACAAATTAAGGGAAAGAATTGTCTGGAACATCTAAAATGCAGAATCTTCGTCTTCTAATGAAATTTAAATTTCCAGCCTTGGAAAAATCCATCAGAAACAGAAAAATTCCTCTAACCTTTGCAGAAATAAGTTCCCTTTTTCCAGTGAAAGCCAGTCCTTCACAGCACCATTTCGATAATTTGTCTCTACATCTTGTTTATCTGTCACCTCATAGGCTTCAGATTTTTTTGTGTTTTCATCACTGGTCTGTATATAAGAAAATGAGTGGGAAGAGAAAAAGGAGGCACAGATTTTGGCAAGAATCCTTGCCTGGAATGAATATAAAACTCTGTTTTATTTAAGTGATCTGGTTGTGTGTGTGATAGAAGGGAAACAAATAAAGATAGTCTTTTTAAAAGTGAGTGTGAAAGAAATTCCCCAGACAGACAAATAAAGAACTTTTTTATAGCTAGTAACACATGTTCTGGCATGAGCTTTTCACATTCTCAACCCACCTTGAAACCAGTGAGTTTAGTTGTTCTGGGGTTTGGTTTGCCTGTTTTTCAAATTTTTCTTCTGGCTTTTTAATTGTTACAGTAAGGGGAAAAATTATTTTAAAAATGCCACCTAACACACAGACACACACCCCAAAATCCCATCTCTCCTCTTGCTATGTATTCGGGAAACCTGAAGAGTGAGAAAGTGACTTCATCCCTTCTTCTCATTTTATAAGTAAATCTCCACAATGGCCTGGAGTGGCTTTATCATAGCAGTTGCATGTAGGTTTAGGCTAGACTGACAGGATGGATGGTTTCATCTGCTGTCATCTTGCTGGTTGACATTCACTTGACCTGGGTGGATCTGATTTCAAAGAGCACCTCAGAGTGGAAAGAGGGGGACAAGTTGCAAAGGAGTAAGAAGGAAAGTATATTAACTATGCTCCCCACTCATGTCTACCAAAATATATTATATATAATGCATCAGTTCAAGAGAGAAATGTACATATACCTATTCTTTGAGCACACATTTGACCAGGAAAGGACCAGAGCATTGAATCACAGAATAATAGAATGGTTTGTCATCTCATTCCACCCCCATGCCGTGGGCAAGGACACCTTCCACTAGACCAAGTTGCTCCAAACCCCATCCAACCTGGCCTTGAACACTTCCAAGGTTGGGGCAGCCACAGCTTCTCTGGGAAACCTGTGCCAGGGCCTGACCACTCTCACAGCCAATAATTTCTTTCCATCATCCCATCTAACCCTGCCCTCTGTCAGTGAGGAGCCATTTCCTCTTGTCCAGTCCCTCCAGGACCAAAGTCCCTCTCCAGCTGTCTTGGAGTCCCTCTAGGTACTGGAAGGCTACTAGAAGTCCTCTGCTAAATGTTTTCCTCAACATGGCCCAAATGCTTGTGACCTATTTTAAGCCAGGTATAAGTGGGATGTGATACACCCAGTCCCTGTATGGGAGTGAGGTCAGGTGAGGGCCCCCGTGTGCAGTCCAAATGGATCTCCAATATTAAAAAAAAAGGAAAGAAAGAAACTAAAACTCCTTGTGATAGGATTTTCACCATTACAGTTCTCAAAAAATGAGGAGCCTTGCATCAGTGCTTCCCACCCATGCTGACCCCAGGTCTCAAATTCAGCCCCCAGCCCACTATGCCATCTGTTGACCATCTCCTTGTTGGACACAGAGGTGCCCCTATATAATTTATAAGGTTGCAGAGTGGGATTTGCTTGCACCTATCCTGGGAGCAGTTCGTGCCCCCTTTTTGCCAGGACTGATCACATCAAGTCTCATCAAGATGAATGTAGTCACGTCTGTCCCATCCTGTGGTCTTTGGAATCTCCTGGCAGCACAGTGAGCAGTGTGCCGGGCTGGGGACAGTATCCTAGTTTGGACAAGCCAAGGTTGCTCTTGTGCCTTTGCCTGTTTATCCAAAAACTTACAAAAAGCCAGTCCAAGTAAGCCATGCAGCTGGTGCACTCCAGAAGCCTCATACTCATTTCTCAAGTCAGGAAGGTTCACATAAATATGCAAGAGGCTTCAGTGCTTTTCTGACCCAAACCATTTTCACACGAGCCTTTTTGAATCTTACCCTATGCTACTTCACTTCCTTCAGCCCTATTTTTCCTAGATCCACAAGGATTTCCTGAGCAGGAGCTGCAGACCAGGACAGTGTCTTTGTGATGATGGCAAGTATCTGGAAGAGCAGTAAGAGAAAAGGCTGCCAAATTCTTCCTCTTGTGAGTTGATATTTGGCCTTCTCCCCATGATAACCCAGAGCTTTCTCTGGGGGATGAAAATATCAGCAGACATTCAGGCAGGACCCTGTCCTCCCTTCCCCCAAAGGTATCCAAACACTCAACACTGTACTATCTGATTGAGGTTGAAATCACAGAAAAGCTGAGCCCAGAGGTATCCAGCTCTCGTACAGAGCACTGCAGATGTAGGTGACGAGTGATGACAATGGTGTGCTGCCTAGAGGGCATCCCCACCTGCGGCCAAGAAGAACATCCGGTCCCATCATGCCTCCCAACATACAGCCTGAGGCATTTTTGTCTCACATGCTGGACATGGACTTACCAAGGAATTCCATGATATAGGAACACAAGGCAGAAGGGAACTTGTCCCCAAGAAGGGAAGGGAGAGGGAGAAGGCAATCAGCCTCTCATCTCAACAATCCATGTCACACAACACAAGACCAAAGGGGACGTGGCATAGCCTCTCTCCCACTTTAGACAACCATGTTTTCTAATGTGGGAAGAGCACAGTTCTCCTTCATGTCAAGGAAAAGCTGTGGGGAACAATTTGCTGTTGGGACAGAGTGGACCAGAAGCAGTGATGACTTTCACTTCAATAGTCTTCATTCTTGCATGGTTTTAAGACAGTTCTGCTCAAGGGACACCACTGTCAGCTAAAGCTTCTGTTGCACATATGGTGAATGCATTTTTATGGGCATCATCTTCCACCTTTCAATCAAATACCATCCCATAAAGGTACCAAGATCTACAAGCAAGCAGAGAAAGATTTTAACCTAATCAAATACCAAACAACTCAGTCCTCGAACTGAAGAGTGAACTTTCGTAAACTGGGTTATTCCTCAACCATCCATCTGCAAGGGCATTTCTCATTAATCCCTAAGCTGGTGGCTGATTCTGGGGCCAGAGTGATTATTTGTGACATTTTGCCCACTGAGCTGTTCAAAAATTACTTTATGGAGAGGCAAAAGTCAAAGAAAAAGACATTCTTTTCCACTGCTCAGTAAGAAAAGCCAGACGTTACCAAGTATCATGGGTTAGCATAGCTATGGAAGTGATTCTCCTGCAAAGAGGTGCTTACAGCTTCCTCTATGACCTAACAGAACCTATCAACTGGCTAGTTTGAATATTGGCAACTTTTTAAGCCACTTAAAGAGCTTGACATGCCTCTGTGGTCCACATTTAAGAATGAACAAACCCTGGGAAAGCTCTCTCTTGCTTCCGGCCTTGGGACAGTTAACTGGGGGAGAGCCGTGCGGCCCAGTGCGGCCGGGTCGGGTCAGCCATGGCGCGGCCCTGTTCCATCCGCGACCCTCCCCGCCACAGCCCTGCTCTGTGCAGGCAGCCCCTGCTGCGGCCGGGGCTCATCTGAGACCGCTGCTCCGCTGTCCAGCAAAGATCATGTGACCAACAGCAATAAGCAAACTCCAGCTGCAGGGCCTGGGTGAGATTAACACTTTTTTTAGTGCTGTAAGTTTCCTCCAGAACAGATGAAGCCTGCAGACATTAACCCTCTTCCGAGTCTGAGGAAGCGGGAAGGTGAAGAAAACACCATAGAGACACCAAAGTCAGTGAAGAAGGAAGAGCTGAAACCCTGAGGGAGGAGAAAGAGCAGATGCTTAGATGCTGAAATTCTGTTGTAAAGCTATGGTGGTGATGGACTATGATATATCAGAGTACCAGTTCTAATTTCAAGAAAGCATGGGGGGGTTGGAGCGTTCAAACGGTAATTGTGAGCAGAAGTACTTGTGCTGAAATAAGGAAATGACAGTAGCTGTAATTTGATGAGGGCCCGTTTGCTCCCAGGGAAGGGGGAGGGCCTCTATTCTTAGAGATGAAGATGCTCCCAGAGATGGGTGAAGAGAACCTTTGTTTTTGAACAGCTCAACCTTAAAATGGTACCCCAGTAGCTCAAGATTGGACCCTCGAAAGCAGTTGTGGGAAAAGCTGTAAGTTGAGGGAAGGGACTTTCACATGCGAGCAGAGAACCAACCCGTGCGGCTGTCTCATTGTGTTACTGAATCCATGAGAGAACTTCTTGTGGAGATGTCTCCATAGCATGAGCAAGAGAGACTCCTCTCCCTAAGTGAACTGAACAAACTTATTATAGAAGTGGTAAACTGACTGAACATCTCAAGGGTTGTCTTTTTACATTGTCAGTGGGAGAAGGGAAAAAGGTGGGGGAAGGAGAAGAGTTCTAAAGGTTTGGTCTGATTTTTTTCTTTCATTTAGGTCTGTTAATAAACTTCTTTATATTCTTTTAAGTTTTGTGCCTGCTTTGCTTTCTCCTAATTCTTATCTCACAGAAGGTAAATAAGTAAGTAATGAGTATTTTGGACCAAACCACTACACCAAGGGAGAAACTTCTACAGCATTTTGTTAAGCTGGATGGGGCTCAGCAGCCGTAGTAGATACAGCACAGCTACTGTCTTGCTATGCCCTCATTTGTTCCCTATGGTCAAAGGCAGATGAAACACAGGGTTCCTCAAGCTGACAGACAGTCAAAGTGCTTCTTCTTCGACTGTTGGAAAAGTCTCTTAATAGAGCAAAAGCCATAGGTTAGCCTTAAAAATTGTTAAACACTTCGAGAAGCCTAGTGTATCCAGCCCCAAGAGTTTGATGTGGCTTTTTAAGAGGTATAACGCAGTCATTTCATTTTCAACTCAGCTTTAGATCTCCCCTTCCTCAAAACTTTGTTACTTTGAGACCCATATATCACTGTTTTTGGCCCAACCAGGAGGAAATCACCATGTGTTTGAAGCTTCTCTAGTTTGGTAAATTCCTCAGGCTCTGTCATCAGGTAAACTGTGCAAATGGGCCACAGATCGTATTGTCAGCTGTCTCAGACAGTGGCCATCCCTGTATTGGTCCCCCTGTACTAAACTACACCATGAGTTTCAGCAAGCCTGGTTATCTTTTATCTTTCTGAAGTACTCATGTCACTTTTCATCTGTCCAAGCTGCAAAGCCAAGTGTGGTAACTCAAATAATGTGTTTTAAGCCACAAATGGGTGCTGCAGTAATGCAACACCTTCTCCACCACCACTGTGCCACATGGGCCACCCCTAAGGAAGCTCTTTCTCACCATGACTTGCATCACTCAAGAAAGGCTCCTTCTCTTTGCAGCCATGATCTTTAACTCATCACTACCTGTTATGGATTGAGTGGAAGTGTGTCAGCGATTGAATCATGGACCCAGACTGGCAGGGAATCTGAATCGTTTATTCAAAGGAATGATCTGGTTTTATACACTTTTCCAAGGCACAGTATTTCCTTATATGGCGTGACCTGTACTGTGTTGCCACATCAGCAACACACTTTCTCAGTGTCCTTCTATGGGGTGATCACTCGCTGTTCACCCATCTACAGGCTCCTCTCTGTAGGGGTCTTCCATGTGACACCTCCTCCCCCCAGAGTCTGGTGGACACAAGCTTCTGTGTGTGCCACCATGTGCTCCTTTGTGCTGCCATGTGCCTCTGCAGGTAGGTTTTACAGCTCACAACCCAACTCTCTCTTTTAATTCCCCATAAAAGTGTTAGACAAGCCCTACCTTAGGTTCAGATTTTTGGCAGCAGCTTAAATTCAGGTGACCCGCACTTAAACCACCGTGGCTTGCAAGTTCTTAAAAATGGCCAATTGGGTGTATTATAAAATGAGTTGTTTATTGAATAGACAGGAGATTAACAGACAAAAGGCCTTAAACAGTTATTTACTACACAGGATAAAAAAAAGAACTACTACTAGATTACATAAAACAGTGCACATCATAAAGGTACCTATATTATAGCTAGCAAAGAAATAGTATAGATGTAACTTACTTATAGACGTCAATGTAACTTACTACCGAATTGATGATGGGGTACATATAGAGTCCTTTCACTCACCTCCCAGGAGAGTAACTCAAAGGCCAGCATCCCAAACCTTGAGGAGAGATCCCCACACATTTCCAGGGAATGCGCAGATTCCTGCTTTGTGGAAGTTTTGTGTAGCTTTTATAGTTTGTAAAGTGAAGTGTCTGTCAGTCAGAAATTCAAGGCTTTTCTCCCTTCAATCTGCTCTCAAGGCAAGATGTTTATTGTCAGCTGGGAATGCCACCTCCATGGCACCAGAGATAACTCACTACCAGACAGATGTCCAGCTTGAGTTATCTCACCAATTAGCAAATTCCTGTAAGGGGGAAGTTGCCCTGAGTTATCGCACCAGCTGATAGAATAGATAAGCTCTTCTGCAGCAGAGGGGAATGTCCTGCCACACTACCTTAACTAGAAATTTCCCTTTGCTCCATAAATCCAAGTAAAGAATGTGACTTGTCCCTTTCTTAAGATCTCACATGTAGCTCCTCACTGTGATCCTATGGGAAACAGAATCCTCTTTTACTTGGAGGAAACTGAGGCACAAAAGGTAAACAAAACTAAAAAAATTCTTGGGAATACTCTCAGGTACTTGGTTCCTACTATTTCATTGCAGAGGCCAAAACAAATGAAACCTTCTGGTTACTCAGCTCCTTTAAAGTTCAAGGCATATCATCATGGGAGCCTACATCTTAAGCTCCCAGCTTTGAACATTTTTGTTCTATTGATACATCCATGGCTGAGCAGGGAACTGTCAGAGCTAGCAGGAGTTCCTGACACTGAGAACAATCATGTACAGATTAGAGCATTCTGAATCTGTTCCCCTGCCAAAGCAGCACATTCCCACCTTCCTCCCAGCTGTCCATCCTTTGCAAGGCAACACGAATGGTTTGCAAATCTGAGCCCTGCATCTGGCCTCACCCACCTGGCTGACACCCACCAGACTGGAGCACTGACTCCCACACACACTCTTACCGCTTTTCTATCCATCTCCAGTGAAGATACCAGTGAAAGTGAAACTCAATACAAAGCAGATGCTGATCATAACTGAATTTCCCCAGACAGTATTATCTCATCTCATCTCATCTCATCTCATCTCATCTCATCTCACAGCCAGTAGCTTTTTTATCTTGGTGATGCTCTGATGGTCATCTCCCTTCCCCTTCCTTTCCCCTGTAGATCCATATCCATGTCTCCTGTCTTTGTTTTCTCTTAGATGGAAGCCAGTTTCCTGACTTCAGGCACAAAACATGTATTTCCATCCTCTCCTCTCCCCTTTCCTGCTTCTTGCTCCTAGTGATCCTCCAGCAGTTTGGCTACTGCATTTTCTGATCTCCTTTATATCACTTTGGCAACAGTGACACAACCACCATGAAAAAATTAACAATGTCAGAAGGATGGTAGTGCTGAACTTTAGAAACTCACGTAGTAAATACAATAGAAATTTGGCGTGTTGTATCAGTGACTTAATGTCTTTAAGATGCATTTGGCAAGTTTTTTAAGGCTACTTAGCAGTGCACTTGAACTTTGGCTTTCTTCCTCTCTTCATCTCTCCCAGGTATAGATACCACCTCATAAACATCTCACACCACTGCAAGGTTTCTTTTCATACAGCAAAACATCCGGAAGACACATGTGACCTCACACCTCAATTTCTGCAGGGACATTCACACAATCAGGTTTTTGTGCAGACCAAAGCAGACATCAGGATAGCACTTAATGAAGTGCACCAAATATACCATCTCAAAGGTAACACACCTGACCACCTTATTTATCTTACCCAGCTACATTATGGTCCCTTGGCAGTAGCTGCTGACAATACGAGGAGTTTCTTAGCTGAAATTTGATGGCAACCCATTACTTGGGTCCTTCTTATGCTCATAATGCCAACATAAGAAGGACTTAAACCCATGTTGGAGCAAGTCCAGAGGAGGCAACTGAATTGATCAGAGGTCTGGAGCACCTCTGCTCTGGAGACAGCTCTGGCTGACACCTGGGGGTGTTCAGCCTGGAGAAGAGAAGGTTAAAAGCATGGGCTGAAAATCTTCATTTCAGATGAAGTTGTTAGTCAATAACCAATTTCTAGGGAGTGGAATGTGTAATTTCAATCTACAAGCTCCTGCAGGGAAACTGAAACCCACAATATCTCTGTGTGAGGGGAAGGGTTCATCAACTTCTGTCAATAACAAGAGCTGATTAATTTATTGAATGCTGAACATATCCCACTTGACTTTGGACTTTCCTTTGCCTTATCTGCAAATTCAGGGTCTGCCAATGGGACATAAAATAACAGGGTTGCTGCAATGGGTGTCACATCTTACACATGATGGCCAGAGGCATTGAATGAAGAGACACAGCAAGAGATGGGTGCCAGGAGGTTGTCTGCTGCTCACATTGTCTTGCTCAAGCTTGTCCTCAAAACTTCAGCTACCAGACCTCTACACTTTCCAAAATTACTGATGGCTTGCCATTTTTGAGATTGGTTTGCTGATGATTTCCTATTGCTCCAAATGACAAGAGGTGGAACTGAGTTTGGCATGGATATGTATGGCTTTGAGCTTGCTTCCACCAGAGGCAAACTTGCCCCCCAGGAATTAGAACATGCAGAAGAGGCTGACTGGTGAAAACTGGAAAGGTCCCAGAAGAACTCTTCCAAGTTTCTTCTTTCTTTGCCTTGTTTTTGTCACTAAAGGTGCAGTCTCACCACACACTTGGTGTCTCATAGCTGAGCCTTTCCTTCAGAGCTACACTAAGCTGCTCTTGGAGAATTCATCCTGGAGTCTTTTTTATGTCCCTGCTTTCTTGGTCTGTAACACAATAGAGGGGGGTGAGGGTGGAGGGCCAGTTTTCTCATCAATATATCCTCTGTCAAATGCACTTCATATGTAACTTTGCTGACAGAAACAGGGTTGGAGGAATGTTATTGAAGTCAGTCCTTCTGTTTAGAGGGGAAATCCAATAAATTCTCTGAAAGCAGGGCTTGGTCTTCAAGGATGATTTTCTTTTTCTCTCTTTGCTTGAAAGATCAGCCACTCTTCCAGCCCCATTCAAGTCCAATTGCAATTTCTTCCTTTTACACATTCTTCTGTTCCTTTAATATTTTCTTTTGCAGGAAAAGACTAGTAAACAAATAAATTAACAAAAAAACAAACAAAACCCCTTTGAAGTGTAATTGATGGACCCAAATTATTTAATTTTGTTCAGAATCCTACTGAAAAAAGAGCTCAGTAAGATAACAAATAAATTTGCATTGACCCTAATACATAGTTTAGTTGGAGCAACAGCAAAGCAAGGTTGGCAGAGACAGGCCCCAGGTCTGTCCCCTGATGTTGTGTTATTTTTCTTTGAAACAATATGTGATGAGACCACACGAGTACCCTAAGAGTCAAAGGACACCAGAGGATTAACTGCAAGCAACCAGCCAGGATCACTGGTTTACACTCAGCAGCTTTAGCTGTGCCCTGCAATATAGAATATATGACACATGAGAACCAGCCGTGAGTACTCACAGATTATTAAAAGGGACAAAACACCTACGCTACACAGAATACCTCGCTCTTTAACTGCAACATGACAGGAGAAATTACATAAGCCTATTATTTGATTTTAAAATCTTGTTTCCATAAATACCAGATGTCTTTGTTCTGAGACGATTGACTGTTTCTGTGCTCAGCTTTGCTAGCTCCTCTTTGCAACTGGAGTGCTCTTGCATTTGCAGTTCTGAGACTTTAATTTAGACTCATTTTGAAACTTTTAATAGGGCCAATGTCATGACAAAAATGTTTTTTAAATTGATACTTCCTAGCCTATCAAGTATAGTACAGAAAAAATAATGTTTGAAGGGGAATATTCCCAGTGTCACTTTGCCATGCTTGTTTCCCATTTTTCAGCTCCCAAGGGGAATGCAGTCTGGTCACCATCAGTTTTATGCTGACCAGTTGCCAGGTGCCTTCAATTTCATTTATATTCAATTTCCACATTGTTTTCTACAGTTTCTCATAGGCTGATTTAGTGAGGTCACAAATATAAGCTCTGAAATTGCAGACGTTCCTTCTGCCCATGGGGGTGACAACTTGCAACAGCTCATCATCTTCATTGAAATGTGGCCTTAAGACCTTGCAGGATATGAAGGACTCTATCATCCTGATTCTGCAGGACAACACAGATCAGGTGGCGGTTACACAATGCAGACTTTTTAGCACAAGTTCACAGGGCAGCCCTGTGAAGTGAAATACCTTTCACATGAAACAAAACTTCTTGTATGGGATTCATTCTGTTCCACTGGATTATTTGAGGTAGGCAGGCAGCTGCTCAAAGATTCTTCTGGAGTTTCTGGGAAGAGAGACTCTTCCAGAGGGCCTTGGTTGGGATGACTGGCCAAGAGCTCACATGCTGCACTCAAAGAAGAAACAAACCTGATTTATTCCCAGTTACAGTGCAACTATCCTAAAAAAAAGTTGCACCCATCCTGGTCCTGTCCCCCAAAAAACCAAATCTCTGCCTTTGGGTTTGTCACATGAAGAAAAAACACACCAGGGAAGTCTAGCAGAAAGATGCCATAATCATGTCAATATTTCCATAAACGTATACAGAAAATGCACATCAATAAGTAATACCATATCAAGTCTCCATAGCCCCAGCAAGCCTGTGATAATTCATAGCTGTCACTTCCCTCCCTGCCCCCCCTACCCCACTGCCCCTGCAATTTGCTTAAAGCCCCAGTGGTCATTATTCACTGCAAACTACACAGCTGGATAAACTTGGTGACCAGACAGGTTTTTCCCATTTCTAATGGGAATTTGGCTTGAACTCTGGCCTGCCTGGGTAGCCCTGGGAGAAAATACCTGATTAAAAATGTCCAAAGGGAAAGCTGCAAGTGGGAAGACTTTTATTCTTCTAAAATGCAATCGGCAATGCACTGAGTTAGTGAACAATCACAAGGCATTGCATGACCAGAATATTTCATTAAGGCATCTCCTTCCTCCAATTCATTGTCTGTTCCAGGTTTAATATACTAATATTTCTCCAGCCACTGTCCCCAGGAAGATCAGACTGAGTTAACACAAAGTTCTTTCTGTTTTTAAGCTCTAGGATAGAATTTGTCTTCCTTTGCCTTTGAGTATGGCGAGTTTGGTTTTATGTGTGCTGTTCCCACTCCGCTCAATTTTTTTCCTTTCAGTGCAAAGAATGCACTTAACTCCTAAAATATTAGTGCTAAGATATGGTGTGTTTCACTGGCAAGCACCTTCACTGTCACTCTGGGGGAATTCATCATGGGGGAATCCGTCTTACTTGGCTTTCCAGCCCCATGCCTGCAGACATCTCCATCTGAACTGCAGACCCCACACTCCCCAGATGCTGGTGTCAAGACAGGAAAACAGGCACTTCTGAAGTGCAATTCATCTCAGACTCATGTAGACATTTCTATTAGGTCAGAACCATGTTCTGTTTCTCTTCACTGACTATAAAGACAACCTGGGGTGACTAGCTCAAATGGAGGCCTCTTTCACATAGACGCCTGTGTTAGGTGAGATGAATTTTGTCTTGTAAGTCTGTTTGTGTGGAAGTCAGGCACCCAGTTTTACGTCAGAGCTTTGATTTTTGGAGTACTACCTGCAAATTTGTTTCTTTGCTCCTCTCTTGCAGCAGGTGCAGAAGGGCTCTGATAGAGGTTAGTCAACTTGCTGTAGTTTTGATAAGCCTTGAGAGCTTCAGATGGTTGGCCTCTGCTTTGGCAACTTGTCCCTGCTCTCTTTGTATCTTCAGCTTTGGCTTGTCGTGTAGTAAAAGATATCTTTTCTTTGTCGTAGGCTTCTGTACGCTACATTGGAGTTGTAAGGTGGGTTAGTAGCAATGAGAACAGCATATTTTCCTCGTCAATGTGGTGTTTTCTTTTCACACTGAATGTAATGGCAATAAGCTGAGTTTAAATCCATAACCATTAGCTGAATACTCATTGATGCTACAGAAGAAATCAATAATGTAGCAGGAAGCTGGCTGTCCTGGTGCTGAGAGTGCACGCAACCACCATCAGAGAATTTGGCTCAAGAGAAGCATTTACACATGTAGATTTAGGACCAGATCTATGTGAATGGAGCAATCCCCTCTCACAGGAGTGTTGGGATGGCTCAGCCATTGAAGTCAATACTTGTCAACCTAACCATGAAGAAGACTGTCAGGGACTGAAATGGTTCATGCCTTAAACACTGTTATGAAGGAGTTTTGCCCATTATAGCAAAAACTGTGTAAAGAAGCTACAACCACAGAAGCCCACCCCTCCTTGAAGATGCCTGACTGGAACTTTGGACTGTGAGTTAAGCCACCTAGATAAGATAAAGGGGACACTATTGTTCAATCATCTCAGGTCTAGGGAGAAACAAACAAGGCTGAGGGAAACCCAGCTGTGCTGAGAATCATCTCTGGCTGGGCTTGGGGTGGGGGAGATCACAGCCCACAGAGGCCAGGTTTACACAGACTCCCCCCAAAACAAGGAAGGGGGAGAGGAGGTCTCGAATGTGTGGCTTAACCTCTGGTCAGAGGCAGTGAACACCCATCCTCCCTTACACAAACTGGCCCAGCTGTGGAACCCCCAACCCTGGGGAGGCCATATCCATGGGACATTCACATGGGAGGCAGCTGAGGGGCGTCATAATCCATCAAAGACCCCCCCAAAGTGCTCCCCAGAGGCCTTGCACGACAGGATTGCAAAATGATGCAACAGATCCAGAGTCTGCTGCAAGAGACTGGCCCCTCCCTGCCAGGGGACATACCTGGGCATTCCCACCTGGCCTGAGCATATATTAACCCATTGGATTCTGTGCTTTCCGGGGGACCATCATCACCAAGAAGACCAGCTGAAGAAGATCATCGGGACACCGGTGGGATCCATGGAGTGGTAATATTCTCTTTATTCTACCTCTGTCACTCTTTTCTGTCCTCCCACCTCTTTTCTACTTCTTTCTCTTCCTTCTTCTCTCTCTCTCTCTCTCATATTTACTATTAAATAAAACCCATGCTATTGACCTTGGCATATGGTCTCATTTGCACCTTAATTCAGCCAGAAGCATTTCTGAAAACCTTAAAAAACAGATCGTGACAAAGACCCTTTTTTTTACCACATAAATACTGTGACAGGTTCTGTAACAACTCAGTGCCTAGTCCACAACCTTACAATCAAAGAAACAAAAGGTATGGAGGACTTAATCTGCTTGTTTCTTTGCCCTAAACCCAGTTCCATGCTTTCTTTGCATTCTGTCAGATGTTTTTCAAACCTGGCATTACAAGTTGACTAAGAGCTTACACTGTGTCCAGGCAAGTTGTTGTATCCTCTCGGTAGCAGGTACCTGCATCGACTCCTGTGAAAGAATTCCTAGATGTTTGCAAACTGAGTCCTCAAGATGCACAAAGATGCCATAAACAATGTGAAATCTCCAAAACTTGTTACTGTGACGTGACAGACACATTTGGAGAACCTGCAGCTGCATAGCCTGATAGCAATGCATCAGCTGCATAGGAGACATGAATTCTCATTATGACAAGGTAACTGTGCCTGGATAGATCTGTCCTCCTCAGATGTATCCTCCTCCTTTGTTCACCTAGTGTCTCATTTTCTTCCCTTTGGTAACCCAGCTTGTAATCTTTCTGAGATGAGGACTGCCTTCCGCAGGAATCTATGCAAGGCCTTAGTCTATCTGTGGCCATATCCCTTCTTTGGACTATCTGGTGCTAGTGTCACATAAATAATACACTCTGTATTGACAAACAGTTAAGAAATTCCATAGGGCCTAATTTGCACAGGTAAGCTCCCCTTCCAATCACATATAGTCCCACCAGAAACTCACACAGTTTCTTACATATGAAAACATTAGGAAAACACTTAGTGTGAGATTTGCTTAATTTAGCAGAATTTAGAAGCTAGAAGTAACAAGGAAGAATTAGCACTTTGCAAAGAGCCAGCCCTGCACAGACCACCAGCAAGTGCTCCACACACCTCGGTTTGGGAAGACAGATGGAAGTCATTATTTTGTTTTGAACAAAATACCATCTAGGGCCAACATTTGCTGCTTGTGACTTGTGAGTAAATCCAGAGAAACTCCATCATGGTCCTTAATAATCAGTCCTGGGACCAATCTTATTAAATATTTTCCTTAATGAACTTGGCGGAAAAAACTAGGCACCTGGTCATGAGATCTGCTGAAGGCACAAACTTGAGTGACTGTATTGCTAGTGCAGAGGAGGATCAGAATGTGATATGGGAAGAAGGAAGAGCTGGATGACCTTGAAGGAAGGCTGAGAGAAACAGATGAATTTTAACAGTAACAAAGAATAAGACACTGCATTTAGAGACTACAGTGGAAGCTTGTTGATTCAAGGTAACAGTGAAGGAAAAAGGACCTGAGTTAGTCTATCTGAGAACAGTGACCTTAAAAGGAACAGCTGCAACTTTAATACATATCATGAAAGATGTTTCCAATAGACACAGGGAAATGTCCATATCATGGCACAGAGAGCACCTGAGACATCATCTAAACTGCAGTTAAGTCCTGGTCACCCAAATTCGAGCAAAATGAGTTCAAAGTGGAAGATGTACAAAGAGACCAGACTGCATCTCGTGAACAGCTTGAGATGTCGCGTTGTTAAACTACAGAATACAAATAGATTCATAAACGACATCTGTACTAGTAAATTAAATATTCCAAAGATGGTTCTATGACACCGAGTTAAACCAGAAAGGACTAAAAAATGCCTAAGATAGTTATATGCATCCAGCTGACAGGGCAGTCCATGGTCCATTCTGACTTCAGGCATGACCTTGAGAGTATCCCAAGTGGCACCAGCTCAAGCTTCGTTGTGTGTACCAGCGTCTGAACTGTCATGACTCAGTGTTCCTGGCAGCACTTACACATCAACAAAGGAGAAAAACCACTCAAGCTGAAGGAAAAGTTCACACAAAACCCCTCAGCTTTTACAAACACCTGAGCTAGTTAGGGGTAGAAATTGAAGACAGGGATTTGCACTCCTGTGTTTAGGTGTGCACACCAATACACATCTGCACTCGACAGAAGGGACCCCGCACATGGGGTGACCATTTCACTCTGACAGGGTGTCTACACATCAAGACAGTTGTCCTCTGGAGCTGCTTACCAAATGCCACAAGTGACATTTTCACACCTGATTTATAGATATCTGTGCAGGGGAAATTAATCCCACATGTCCTGTTCTGCTATATAAAGGGAGTTGGGGGGGATTCCTTTGATAGATTTCTCAGGCAAAAATAAAGCGCAAATGTGGCAATATTATATCTGAGAACTATTTATAGATAGAAAAAGGGTAAGTATGACTAAAGGGGGATAGAAAAGAGAGCAGAGAGAGGGAAAAAAAGAGAGAGAGAGGGAAAGAAACAGAAGACAGTGAATCAGGGGAAGAGGAGGAAGCAGAAGTTAAATGATTTGCTAATAAGCTGTTTGTTAAAAGCAATGCATACAGCTTGCTCAACACTTATGTGCCTACCAAAGCAGGATGAGAAGATATAAGATTATTGATAAAGAGAAGGAATCTTGACCAGAGATCCTGTTCTCGAACCTAAAACTAACTTAAACCAGCCTTGAAGTTTGGACTTGGACCAGGGTGTCAGAGACTGAAATATTATATTTTACTACTTAAACATTTTCTTAAAGGACTTTTAAAACTGTATTACAAAAGCTGAAGAGAGGACTACCACACCCTGAATGGGGCCCTGAGGCCTGACACTGCTCGATGATGAAGATAAGATAAAGTAACAACTCAGGGCTGGGGACATTCACTGAGCACAGGCTTAACACCTCCAAGATGAGGACCACAGCCCCAGGGCTATCAGCTGCCAGGCTCGAACAGACCCTCGAACCAACGGGTGGAGGGAGGAGAGGCTTTGGGTAGCTTGAAAAAGCCTGTGGTCAGAGGCGCAGTGACTGCCCATCCTCCACTGTGCGGAGCCCAGCTGAGGGGCCCTCACCGGGGAGGGGAGAAGCTTATCCACAGCAGAAGGGGGTGACATGGCCCATCACAGGGGCCCCCCTCAAAAGGGTCCCCAGACCCTGCACCAGAGCACTAGAGATGATGCAACAGACCCTCAGTGTTGCAAGGGACAGTGTGTCAATCCAGCCCCTGCAAGAGAGGCACGTGGGCGTTCCCACCTGGCTCGAAGTGTATATTAATCCACGGGATTCTGCACTCTTCGGCGTGTGGCGGCGTGTGGCAGCGTGGCATGGCGTGTGGCAGCATGTAGTGGCGTGGCCACGGCAGCGACGGGGGACCGTCAGCACCAGCAGACCAGATGGAGGGGAGCAACGAGATGTCGTTGGGACCCTCCGATGGGTGATATGCTCCCACCTAAACCTTGTCACCTCTCCCTGTTCCCCCACCCCCACGCACACTTCTTTTTCTTTCTCTCTTTCTTTCCTCTTCCCTTCTCTTTGCATCTTTTACTATTAAATAAAATACATCCATTTTTTGGCAACAACATCTAACCTCATTTGATTTTAATCTCATTTCTGGGGGTATTTTGAACCTTCTAAGTTCTTTTCAGTTTATGCACAGAGACTTAGTTTGCTTTGCTTTTCTGGGTTTAAACCAGATCGTAACACAGGGACATAAAGAGCATGCGCAGGGAAGCAAGGTGAAAAGTTCAGAAGGAGGAAGACCCTTTATTTCATCCCAGAGATCCCTGCCCACGACCACCAGACAACACTGCGCAAGCGCAACGCGGATGTAAATAACTTTTGGGCTTATTGTAATACGAGGCGAGGCGGGGCTAGGCAATGAATATGTATAGGCATATTGGGAAACTTAATGAATATGGAACTTGCAACCCGATACATACCACGCTGAATGCAGCCATCCACACGCATGACTTTGGAGGAACTATCCCCCATGTGTCCCAGCGCTGGAATAAACATACCTACTTCACTACTTATTCCAGTAGTGGAGTCTTTTCTGCATATCAACAGGGCGCTTTGTCAGCATCAGCTCAGCAGACAGAGCGTGCGTGTTGTGAACCGCAGTGCGTCTGTAGCTCTCGTGGTGGGCTGTGTATGATTTCCAAACAGCAGCAGGCTGAGTGTCCCGTCCGTCGGTGGAGAACAGGCTGCTGTGGTTACAGGCATGCTCCTGGAGTAACTGCGGTCTCTCAGGGTCAGGGTGCGATGGCTGTGGGCGGTGGCAGCTGCAGGTTGGGTGCCGCGGAGACTTCATGCTCTGGGCTCTTTGCCTCATGCAATGCGGGGAACGTGGCGGTGGTCACGGCTGGGTACAGGCAGCGGCTGGTTGCAGCGGCACCCAGCAAACACGGCAGAGGCGGCTGGCTGCAGCAGTGCCCGCTCCGTTGGGGAAGGCACCAGAGCACAAAGTTGTCACAGTGATGAGCTGATTTGTGGGAACAGTGAAGCAGGGCAAAGCAGGTACAGGCAAGAAAGCAGGACCACAGGGAAGAAAAACAAAGCAGGAAGGGAGGCCAAGCTGGCCCTACAGGCGAGCCCCCACTCCCTCTGAAAAACCCAAAATCAAATGGCTCTTGTTGTGTTGCAGTTAACTGCTTTTATGTGTTGAGGCTCCTCCCCTAGCCCAATTTCATGGGCATGCTTCGCAGGTATCCGGGCATTTCGCGCAAAGCCAGATCGTAGAAGTTTTCTTTGCCCTGACTGCCTGCCAGGCAAAGCTTCCCCGGGACAGCACTGCCAGTACATGTACAACCTTTATAGGAATAACATATGTTGAGGCATAAATAAAAAGCAGGTTGGTCCCTCTCAGCACCCTTGAAGTTTTCCAATTAACCAGGGAGCATATTCTGAAGCAGATTTCCAAGGCATTCATGGAACACATGTGGCCACTTGCCAGCATTTGCCTCCTAGAAGAGGAGAGTGCATCAACACCTAAGCAACATGACATCTGAGATTAAGGGAGAGATCACCAGCCAGTAGGAACTGATGTGATCTTGCGAGCTATACTGATTCACAACAGCAATTATCTTGTTCATCACCTGATATGGTGAGAGGTGAACAGTGGAAAGGGTGCCGCATCCTTCCCGAAAGCATGCCCTGTTGGAGCAGCTCGGGTGGTGCCACACAAACACACTAGGACACACTCTGACACACCAGAATTGGTGGATACACACAGCCACTCATACACACAAAGCTGGGTAGCTTCTGCAGTGTTGCCAGAGGCAAAGAGGTGGGAGGGGTCCTTTGTATAGAGTTCCAAAGGGTTTATTGAGGTCCATGCTCAGAGGGATCCAGAGACACAGAACCAAGAACACCGAGGGTCCCAGGGTTTTATATGGGGCCATACCGGGGGCACGCAGAACATCAGGGACCAATCATCTGAGGGCAATTAACACAGGGAAGCAAGAGATCTTGTGGGATCTCACCATGGCCTAAATAGTGGTCTTAGACTTCTGAGCCTGCCCACAGCGGACCTCCACTGTTTTGGGGTCCTGTGGCTCCTCAGTCTGTCCTGCAGTGGACATAACCACCGCAACAATCACCATTTCTGTGAGAACAAATAAAGGATCCTTTTTTTTTTCAAAGCACATTGTCTTATACCTGAGTGTGACTTCCTCCATTCACTTTGGGACTACTTCTTTGATTATAGTGAAACTGCTTGTTATTAAGAGGCACATAGTAAAAGAATTAGAAACCAAAGTTATAATAATTAACTCTAAAACATATTATTCTGCTTAAAAACTCCTTGCCCGTTTAATACAGTGACAAAAGGGAGAACTGCCTCAAGTCCGGGAACTAACCTTTGAGGTTTAAAATGTTAACATTTTTTACAACAACACAGATGGTATGACACTCTGGAACATGGCTCTGGTCTTCCTGTCAGAGCTTCCAGCCTGAGCATCCAACCAGATGGATGGTCAGAGGGGTGTCAATTAGCACTTCCACGGGCCAGTTGTCTGCCCCAACCATGAAAACTGCTTTGCAGCCTCTAGCATGGGTCAGAGAGCTGCTAGGACTGTAAAGATACTGAATGACCTTATCATGCTCAGTCAGCTGGTAGGCAAAACTAAGCTGAGCAAGAGTGTTGAATGGCTTGAGGCCAGGAAGGCTCTGCAAAAGGATCTGGAGAGGCTGTATCCATGGGCCAAAGCCAATGTGAAACAATGAGAGGAAACAGTCTCAAATTGTGCTGGTGAGGTTTAACTTGGAGACTAGGAAAAAATTCTTCTCTGACAGGATCGTCCAGCCCTGACACAGGCTGCCTAGGGCAGTGGTGAAACCCCTATCCCTGAAGGGATTTAAAAGCCACGTTGATGTGGCACTTGGGGGCGTGTTTTAGTGGCAACCTTGGCAGTGCTGGGGGAATGGTTGGACTTGATGATCTTAGAGGTCTGTTATGGATGGAGAGGAGAACTTAAACAAGTCCTGCCTTTGACTCAGATTTCTGGCAGTAGCTCTGTTTGGGGCAGCCTGCACCCCAGATCGCTCTCATTTGCAAGTTATTAATAATGGCCAATTAGGTCTATTACAAAATTAATTATTTATTGAATAGACACAAAATTAACAGACATAAGACTTTAATAGATTACTTACTACACAGGATAAACACAAGAAACACTACTAGTAGATAAACAATAATAAAGGTACATATTATTACAGTTAGCGAAGAAATAGTATAGATTAGAATTCAATGTATCTTACCATCCAATTGCTGATAGGGCGTACATAGGATCCTTTCCTCTCAATTTCTTGGAAAGTAACCACAAACATGCATCCAAGCTTCGGAGAAAAGTCCTACACGTTTCCAGAGAGCGTGTAGGAGACTTCTACCCCCATGAAAATTTGTGTAGTTTTTATAGTTGTAAAAGTAGTGTCTCTCAGTCAGTAATTCCTAACTTATCTCACTCTACATCTCACTCTCATGTTTAGTTGTCGGCTGGAGATCTCACCTCCCTGGCACCAGAGATAACTCACTGTCAGACATCTGTCCAGCCTGGGTTACCTCACCAATTCATGTGAGAGGGGAGAATGTACAGAGCTATGCACCAGCTGATGGACAGAACAGATAAGCTTTTCTGTGGTAGAGGGGGATGTCCTACCACAAGGTCTTTTCCAATTAAATGATTCTATGATTCTATGGCTCTATGACCTTCTCTGCTGGGATATTTGAGTAATTGAATCTCTAATTCAACGTGGAAGATACGGGATTAAGTTACAACATCCACAGACAAGAGACTCAGACCAAGATTTCCATGGGACACTGCCTCCTAAATCATAAATAGCTGCATTGCAACAGTCATCAAGAACGTAAGGAAGACATAGGGAGCCACTGTAGCACGTGCTGCATAGACACACACAAAACTCCTCCCACCTACATTTATATTTATACATGGCTGCAGGGGTAACAGACCTAGCACATACACAGAGATGCGTGCATGTCCTTTGATCATCCTGCTTGCTTTTCCCACAACTATTCAGCCTCAGCTGCCTAACAGTGGACAAAATATGCTGAAGATGGCAGCAAGCCTCAACACTTTATTATCCCACAGTACAACCTTTTATACCTCTCTCCTGTATCACTCACATGCTTCTTGTTGTAAAAATCAACACACAGCTGTAACTTATCAAGGTAAAGGCTGCCCACAGCCCACACCTGTTCTCCCACAGTTGCCCTTCGTTTAATTTCAGTCAAGCTCTGATGACGAACACATAAAATCCTTGCCTTATAAGACTAGAGGAAGCAAAAACACTAGTAAACCTACTGATTTCCAAGCTGTGTGATGATCCTTCTCGTTTTCCAGAGCTGTTTCTTCTTCATTTCAGCTTTGAAACTTTTTGCTTTTGAATCCTATCCCTTAGCTTGATTCAGAGGACTTTTTTTTTCACAAATGTTCCCAGTTTGTAATTGAGGATGGGGAGAGAGAAAAGAGGAGAGGAGGAGGAGGGGGGTTTTTATTTTTGAGGAGGAGGGGGTTTTTTTCCCTGACAATTTTCCTTGAGAGGAATGGTTTCCAACCCAAGTGCTCCTGGGCATATGCACTATGTGCCCCAGTTCAGGAAACAGCAGGGATGGCACATTCAGTTGTGCAAATTCTTAGTGCAACATGTGCTTCATTCTTTCTTCTACTCACTCCTCTGTGCTTTGATGATTGAGGGGTTTTGGTTTGGTTTGGTTTGGTTTGGTTTTTTTCCCTGACAACTTAGCTTGAGAGGAAGGGTTTCCAACATGAGTGCTCCCGAGCAGTTCTGTCACACAGATTGTCCAATGTCATTATTTTATGAATAAACCTATATTGGCTGCCTAGAAAGCCGCAGCTTAATTTCTAGATCTGGAGATGATCCACAGCACAACTTTTGTAGGACCAAGGGCACCAAAGCTAAAGGTGGTTATTTGCTGTTCTACATGTCCATGTTCCTCATTCCTCCAGGCTTCAAGAATTGCATAAATGAGACATTGGTATAGCTGATGGCCTTCATATTTAGACAAGATAGGAAAAGAAATTTGCCAATACACAGAAGGAAGGTTGAAAAGCCCATGACAGCAATTCCCAAGATGTATCTTGGGCCAGCCCTCCTGGACTCTTGTATTTCCTACAGTGAAATGAGAACCTTCTAGCTTCTGCAGTTGGGTATTCTAGACAATCTGCTACCATGAGACCTCCCAAACTGCTCTCCTCATCCCTTCAACTTTGGGAAGCCAACAGGCAGTGAGGCTATGAAAGCAGTAGTCTCTGGCTATGGGAAATTTGCATGGCTGAATTGCTCCAGAATTCTGGGTTGTGAAAGCTGCAAGAGCCCCATGTAGATTAAAGTCTTTCCAAACCACCTGAGGACAGGGCAGACACATTGATGTTTGGGTATTATTTCTTCTAGTGCCTTCAGGGCTATTACACACAAAAAGAAAAGGCTCAATATGATCAGATTTTCCACTAACTTTATCTATTTCTCATGGTATGCCAACGCAGTCCATCTGGAAACAAGCTCCACATCTCTCATTTCCTCAGTCACCTTTCATTTTATTTTGTGTTCACCACATGGAGACCCAAGTGAGAATCTGATTTTCATTTACTGGTTTGGACAACACAGAAAAACTTGATGCATCCATTCCACCTTGAGGAAACTGCCTTCATATTTGGCTACCCCAGAATGGAACAAGATCAGTGCTAAGTGAATACATTATTGCCACAACATATGGCTGCTGACAAGCCCATAGGGCTGAACTGAAGGTTTCAAAGCCCTGGGCCTGGACCAAGACACTGTGCTGACAGGGTACATTCCTGGCTAGAGAGATGAGGAGGCTGTAAATAGGCATCATGATATAAGCCACCATCTCCAAAAGGTCACCAAGACAGAGGTTTACCTCCTCCATCCCTAGGAACATTATTTCTGCTCCACATTTTAGATGGTGAGTCCTTATTTCAGGAGCCTTTTAGAAGCAGGTAGGCTGTTCTGCATTCCTACATCCCAGTGGTCAGACTGACAGACTTTCCACGCTGGGGAAAGACTAAGTCATCTGGATAATGTGCAGAAGTCTTGTATCTGGCACACTGGCTGTTTGCAGCTCTTTCTGCACTCTCCAGTCTGCAGTGCTGGACTTTCAAAAAAGAGTGCCCAGCAAGGATTAGGGAGAGTGGTGGTGTACACTGGAAAAGTGAAGAAGATAGGGAAGCATGAAGTATAGGCCCTGAATTTGGAAGGCAGTAATAGGGCTAAGGAGGGGACAGAAGAGAATTGGAGGTAAGGGCATCAGATTGATGCCATGAAGATTTTTTGCCTTTTCTTTTATACCCCTTTTATGCCTTTTTATAACTTCTGTATTCTT